>NC_143587.1:3201483-3528160 GCF_048544385.1 Mastigoproctus giganteus
CACCCCGGTTTCTGATGGGTCTGAGAGATTTTACTTTGATTCTCCTGAAATCCGTCTTGAGTGTGCTGGCAACCAGGTTCTTCACCTCTCCGCTAGTCTTGAGTTCCGAATTTTCGCTGGCCCGGAACAGAAGGACGTGCTGCGACCTCTTATCAGAAGTGAGGGGCAATGATGGCTTCAGCCCACCATCCTCCGTGGGCACCTGCAGCTTGGATTTGACTACTCCCGCATATGAGAGGGATGAAGTCGCAACTGGCTTCAGAGCACAGCTCCCTGTAAGTGGGTCAAGATCCTGGTAATTCAAGTTAATCAATTTTGATTATCAATGTCTAGTAAGCAATTAAATGCAGATCATACCCATTATGAATTGGAAGTTATTAATATCATTTAGTATTAATATCAATAAGTCCCTTTTCATATGACAAGAGACTTAGTGTGTTTTTAATCTAGTGAAAGGCTAATTTGAAGGAATTGTCTACCAGTTTCTTATTTCTGACGGATCATTTAAATCGCCCCTGATTTCCCTTTTGGGAGCACTCTTGTTAAACCCAAGCGCAGACCAATCTTCAGAAGCAAAGAAACACGGGTTGCCATATTAAAAAAAAAAACGTTTCGTGGAAGATACAGACACGCTGATCAGTTTAATGGTTCCCGTAGGTACGTGAGGACAGCAATGTTGCGGACTAGAATTAGTTTACGACTCCATTCTGTTTACATTTTATTCGCAACTCTTTCCACCTCGTTTTATACCACCGTATACTCGTTTATTTTCTGGTCTAATTATGGCGAAACTGTAAGACGTCGGCGTAATGTAGTGCATGGAAGAACACAACTTGCTTGGATTACAAACAAGGGCAATTAACCGCCTGCCACGCATTAAGATAATTTAATAAATGAGCTCAGCGTGGCAAGGGATTTCCGTCTTCCTTAAACAGCACAAGCTACGCCAACTTACGGGATTAACACATCGAAAAAGAACACACTGCGTAACTCCCGTTGTTTAAATGTCGTGCGAGATGAGTTGGGGTGCCTGTGTATCTGCGTGTGTTAATGGTGAAGGTAAATCCCAGTAATACGCAGTTATTTCAGAGTGCTGTCAAGATATGCTTGACATCACTGATGGTTCTAAGGCTGGTCATTTTAAATTAAAGATAACGCCGCAGTCCATCCGAAATCAGGGCAAAAAAAAAAAAAAACCTGCAAGCTTACGAAGCTAATAATTATCATTGCTTAACATATTAAATGCTATACTTTTGAATGAAAAACTGCCATTTCTTTCTAAGAATTTCTCCTGTAGCTTCGAAGAACTGGAATATGAGGATTCTGACAAGTTAAGCTGGATTATTTGGACGCAAAGAACACGAAAAGAAATGAAGACACGCAACCTACGATTTCAAGAAATGAAGGCCTCTATGAACAGATTAGCAAAGCAATCTTGACGAGATTTCTTCTCCTGTGTGAAGTGGAAATGGATATCCCCATCTCGTCATCACCTTCTTCTGCCGAGACATTAGGAGGTCGTGAGATTCTTAAGCACTACAAAAAACTCCATACGCTGAGCAGTTGGCCAGCGGGTTTTCGTTGGTGAGCGTTTAATGATTTTATTTAGAAATTCGGTTGAGAATCGGAACAGGAAAAAAGTGGTAAAAATGAGACTGTTGGAGAACTTTTAAAGATTTTCCGAGAAAAGTCAACGGACACCTGGCGATCGTGATAATGGGCGGCCACGAAGAAAAGAATGTAACAAAGAATAAAAGAAAATGAAACAGGCTGGCAAAGAAATTCTCCAGGAAACGATCTTAGCCTCGCAAGATGACGTGTTACTCGTAGCAGCACAACCGATAAAACAAATTTAAAAAAAAATAAGTAGAAAAATTGTTGGATGAATACTGCAAATCTTGAGTGCGATTTTTGAGGAACTAAAAAACGCTCTCGAAAAAAAAAATGTCCCCGACTTTTCTTGGAGTAGCTAATCCACCACGCTGTTATAGAGCTCCATCTTGCGAAATAAATATAGAAGAATAGGAACTTTTTTGAATGTGTAGTTGCAATTCTTCCAACTTAATTTGAGAAAGCATTTGTCTGGTGTTGTTAAGAACTGAGATATATTTGGGATTTTTTCACTGCTACTTCCTCGCTTTCAGATTAAAATATAACACTGGATCGAAATGAGCACACTATAGAAATTGGCAACTATTTTTGTGCCCCAAGATAACAGGAAAGGTGGTATGCATAGTATTCATCGTAATTCTGCAGGGGGAGGGAGCGAGAGGGATTCCCTCTTTTTTCTCGTAAACTAGTATTAGTAGCACCAAATGATGCAAGAAATCAAGCTTATAAAGCACAGCCAAAAAAAAAAAAAAAAAAGAAAAGAAAATCCATTTCACCTATCCATCTCCTCCAATAGTTTGTTTACTGTTTCCTTCAATGTATTCAACCTAGCCACTTCTACAAAAATGGATGGAAGCTTGTTTCAGCAGTGAACCACTTGTTTGCTGAAAGGAACTTCCGCACATCTATTCTACAACCATCCTTTCTCAAACTGAATTTATGTCCCCATAATCTGTATAGTTTGAGCAAGTTGAAGAATCCCATCAACACCGACTTTGCTCAAGCCAATCAAAGCCTTAAACGTCTCCATCACGTCACCTTGCTTGTGCCTAGTTTCCAGACGGTGCAATTTACAGAACTGAAGCCTTTCGTGGTAACACCACCCTCTTTGTTTACATCACCAATCTCGTTGCCCTTCTCTGTACTCGTTCCAGTAGCTCTACATCTTTCCTAAAATGAGGGCTCCAGACGCAGTATTCAAGATGTGGCCTGATCATTGCCTTATACAATGGGATAATCACTTACATATCCCTGCTAGCAAAATTCCTGTATATCATCAACAAAAACTCCATGAACTGTCCTGGTAGCCTGCCTGCACTGCTTACTGAACTTCATGTTTGATTGCACAAATAACACCAGTCCTTTTTCATTTTTCACAAGCCTAGTGTAGTAGCAGTAATCCCAGAGTAAAGTACAGTTGGTACGTTACTCTGGGATTACCGCTACTCATATGCGTTATTTGCATTTGTCAATGTTATAAACTTCGATTACCATTTCTCATCCCCACCTGCCTAATATTTCTAGATCTTTTGAAGTAGCAGAATACCTTCATTACTCATTAACGACCCTGGCAACCTTTATATCATCTGCAAATTTAGACATTAAGCCTGATATGCTTTCCTCAATATCATTAATAAATACAGAAAACAACAATGGGCCTTAGAACGAAACCTGTGTGACTCCACTAATAACATTACTCCACGAAGGGCAGTGTCCATTAATCAATGTTTTCACCCACTACTCAACCGTCCGGTTATCCATAGCTGTAACTTTCCCTCCTTTATGCCACTCTACTCAAATTTATACAGCAGTCTTTTATATGCACCACTATCAAAAGGCTTTCCTGAAATCTGAGTATATGATATCAAAATTAATTTTTGCACCTTCCTTCATTACTGTATCATAGTATCCTGTCTAGATGGTCCTGCATTACTTCCTTAATCAATGTCTCTTATTTTCCCTGGTTAGGCTAACAGGCCTCTTATTACTCTTGTCACACTTTCATTCCGTTTTGAGAATTGGAAAAAAAAAGAGGCAGCTATATGTTTATGCAACGAAATGAGAGGTTTTATACTGGGGAATAGCAATCCCAAAATAAATTGTCCTATTATCCTGGGGTTGAATTAAAAACAGTAGAGGAACCAAGGGATCTGAAAGTTATTATACGAGGAGATATGAAGTTATATGAGCAGTGTAAACACAGTGAAGAAAGCCCATGGTGTACTATGGGCTTTATCGAACATTAGCCTGAAGAGAAATGGAAATCACAGTCCCAAGTTTCAGATGAGATCTCTATACCTGGGTCCAGGTATAGAGACCTCATCTGAAAAAAAGACATTGATCTTCTTAAGGGGACCAAAGATGGGCAACTCACATGATGAGATCGGAAAAAAGGCGACAGTAAGAGGAAAGACTGAACATGTGGGCTACGGGGCTTGGCAACCAGGCACCTCTGAGGCGACTTGATTGAGGTTTATAAGGCTCTGAGAAGAGTTAGTAAAATGAATGAAGGGGGAACTTGTTGGCATAAATTCAAATTACAGTGGACTAAATTGTAGGAAGTTTTATTTTAGCCAGCGCGTCGTTGATGAACGGAACAGGTTGCCTTCCGACAGTTTGAAAAAATTTAAAACGCCAAATGGATAGTTGTGTATGTGAGGAAGGAAGAAAATAATGTATTTTCTTATCTACTCGGGTTTTTTGGCCGCCTAGAAAACTCCTGTGGCTTCCTTGCACTATATGCCTATTACCTATTACTATTCGGATATATCTCATCCACCCGAGATGCATTTTATTATGTTTAACTTCAACAATTTATCTTCCACGTTCTTCTCCATTATTACAAAATCATTTATCTACCTGTTAAGAGTTTTATAACCTTCTGGAATGTTGTTTCTCTTTCTCTTTTTGGTCACTACTAGTTACATTGATTTAGTCGGATTAAGATCAAGACAATTGAAGTTAAGCGATTTTGAAATATCTGCATTTTATGATTTGACCTTTCTTGCAAGTACGGAATTTTCTCAGCATATTTTGAGGTTATGAAGAATTATGTTATCTGCACGGAAGCGAAATTCGGGAGATACTGCCAAGAAAGGATCCAGAGCCTCCTCAAACGGGCTCGCCGATAGGACCTCTCCCTGGGGTACACCTCCAGTAACTATGCATGACGTCTGCAGATTTTTACGGGTGATTAAGAGGTACCTAGTTCTTCCAGATGACTAGTTCTCTTGATGACTTCCAGTAGTTCTCATTTTTGCTGATGGGATTAAATCATAATCTTGCTCAGATTATGTACCTGCAGTGGCGTAACTTCAAATTGAGAAAAGACAGTTGTACAATAGACGTGGGAAATTTGCCTTTACCCAGCGTGTGGTTGATTGCTGGAACAAACTTCCATCTGTCATTGTGGAAGCAAAGAGAGAATAAATCGTCACCAAGTTGAATAAAATATTGAAACCAGGATTTATGAATTTAAAATTATGAAAGACATACGAGCCAGTTTTAAAATTACACAGAATTTTAAAATTGGCCCCTACTCTTGGCTTTGTTAGCTTTCCATTGACGTAATAACTTGTTCATTCATATTTTTCTCATTTATTTTATTAATCAACGACGTCACTCCCCTCCAATGATTTTAGTGCCGTCAAGCGGAAGAGAATAAATTATGTAAACGTGCATTCTTATGAACGAAGCGGTAAGACATTTTTACGCTTAAAACTGGTGGTAACAGGGTAGGTAATCTTGTTTGTAAGCTTTACGACTCTGAATAAATCTTTGCTCATCACATGCTATTCCATTCCACCCGATATTATTATTATTAGCCATATGGTACAAGGAAGCCTGAAGCTTTTGCTGCACCAGCCAAAGAGAGAGAGAGAGAGAGAGAGAGAGAGAGAGAATCACCAAGGACGATAAGAATGATGATATCTAGTTCAGGACCCTGGGTGTGCCAAGCCCATATTCACCGGATGTTAGCCACTGGGGTTAATTCTCCAAAGCATTAGATTATAAATCCAGAAAGAAATCGGGATTGGTTTGTTTATTAGATTAAACGCAGAGACAGACAAGGTAAAAGGATCGCAACATAACTCTATTTTTTTTTTTTTTAATGAAAACCCCAAACACGAGAGGTATCAGAACCTATAGTACTTAGTACCGTGCTTGGGTTGGAGGTTGAGAAAACGAAAGAAGATATTTGTTGACATTGGACTTCAACTTCTGTAATTTTCAGGAAATACGTATGAAGGAAGGTTGTTCCAGAAAACGACAGTTGAATGAATAAACGAGGAAGATGAAAAGTTGGTTCTGTGAGTTTGAAGTTGGACAGTAAATGGATGTTTGCTGGTGTCGGCACGTGTTTGGACTGTTTTGAAAGAGAGAGCGGGAAATATAGAAGTCAATTCAGAAGAAGAGTGCCCATGGAAGTATCTGTAGAAAAGACATGCAGCAGAAACAGTACGTCTATGACATTGAGTGGAGAGACTCTGTTACAGATGAATCATTAATTAACCTAATGGAACTCTTCTGAATGGAATCTAGAAGCCTGAGAGAGTTTGGAGACACCGCCCCAGATGTGCAAACAATATTCCATGGTAGGGCGGATTTGCGATTTGTACAGAGTGAACAGCTGTTTGAAAGAAAAGTAACGCCTAGCGTGAAAGAGAAAACCAAGTTTTTTAGATGCAGAGGAAGCAATATTTGTAATGTGCTTGTGCCAAGAGAGATCAGAAGTCAGGGTAATCCTCAAAAGAGATATCTTGCCTAGAATTCGGAGTGTCACCAAAGATAAGCATAGGAGCAGAAGAAGAAGAATCATTTTAGCGAGATATAAGACAAGACTGAGTTTTAGAAGGATTGGAATTAACTGAGTTGTCTTTGTCTGACTGGAGAATTACCTGGAGATCGGCATTTAAGGAACTGGTAGCGGTATTCATGAAGTTGAAGCTGATTGAGAGGGGAAAGGTTTCTCAAAATGGAAAGTGGAATGAAATGTGCTATCATCGGCAAAACTATGGATAGGATAGGATTTCCAGTCAATGGAAGAAAGTCATTAATACACAAAAGGAAAAGAGTGGGGTAAATAACTGAACCTTGGGGAACACCAGCATTAGTGGAGAAGTTAGAAGACAGAGAGCCATCTACCATCATCCTCAGTGAGCGATCGCTTGGATCACGCACGCATTGACAAGCAATTTAAACTTATCTGCACTTGCATTTATGGAAAATTTAAAATACATGTGTTACTTGTAACAATACTTATATATATATGAATAACTAGATAGTATGAATCAGAGCTGTAATACTCAACATGTTCTACGTTGATAATAATATTAGTAAAATAATAAGAGGAGTTTACCTCAATATAGTACGTAGAACACTTCCGTATGATACCCTCCAGAAATTAAAACGAAAAAAACGAAAAAAATCGACAACTTACCGGTACATTAAAGTAAAATATAAATAATTAAATAATCAATTTAACACAATTCAAAATCAATTTAAAACAATTAAAAATCAAATTAACGCAATTAAAAGAATCTAACGAAAATATTCAAAACGATTTTCCTTCCTGAAGCTGACAATGCTTTTCGACCGACTGTCGTGATCAGGAATGAAAATTACCGAATCGGGTTAAACCTGCAACTTAAATAGTGATTGTCTTCGCGCATGCGCGTAAAGGTCCACGCATCGGAGATCAAATATGGCCGCCGAACATTAACAGAATTCTCGTGTAATTTAATTTTAACGGTTTCTGCAATTAATAGTCGCGTATTTACGTTGAACTTTAAGTATTTTGGCCTCGTTAAATAAAAAAGTATGTTTTTCGTTAATGGCATGAAAGGCTAATTCTGACGCTGCTGAACGAGAAGCCCGAACTGAGGCTTCGTGTTGATTTACACGAATATTAAGAGAAAATCGCGTCGAACCTTGGTAAGACGAGTCGCAATCACCGCAAGAAATGTTGTATACCAGATCATTAGTTTGTGTTACGAACGTGGAAAGAACCGAACGATTATTCAGTATAGTATGTAACTTCCGTATAGGCCTAGCTATAATTTTAAATTCGGTATCTTTAAAGAATCTGTTAAGCTGTTTGTACCACTGTTCAACATATGGGACAGAAATAAAGTATTTTTTGATATTACTATTGTTGATTGGTGTAGTATTTTGTATCCTATCCTTAGCTTGTACCCTAATTCGATTTATTGTGGTAATGGA
The DNA here is from genome assembly GCF_048544385.1 of Mastigoproctus giganteus. Lineage (NCBI taxonomy): Eukaryota > Metazoa > Arthropoda > Arachnida > Uropygi > Thelyphonidae > Mastigoproctus > Mastigoproctus giganteus. The sequence continues at coordinate 3,209,317 of NC_143587.1, forward strand.
ATAACCCCTGTTTAAGAATCTGCTAGTTAATATTTGTATTTCTGAGTCCAAAGCAGAATCCGTCGTTGAATATTTATAAGCATTTAGAAATTGATTAAAGATAATCGATCTTTTGTAGGTGAACGGGTGATAGTTATTATAATGTAAAAGCATACCGGTGTTTGTGGGTTTTCGATAGATGCTAAATTGTATTTTATTCGAGTCCCGGGTAAGCGTGAAATTTAGAAAGTTTAATGACTTTGTATCCGTATCTTCCCTTCCCAATGTAAATTTGAGTCTAGAATGAATATTATTAAACGAATGTAAAATGTCTTGGATAGTACTACTATCGGTAATAACTAGAACATCGTCTAAATACCTCCCATAGTATGTGATACGGGGACGAAAAGGTGTCAAATGTATCTGCTCAATCGTTGAGAGATAGATCTGTGACATTAAGCCACTCAGGCTCAAACCCATTGGTAATCCAAAAATTTGTTTGTACACCTTGTCTCGAAAGGTGATGTAGTTAGCCTCAACTAACAGTTGATCTATCTCTCAACGATTGAGCAGATACATTTGACACCTTTTCGTCCCCGTATCACATACTACACCAAATCGTCCCCGTATCACATACTATACAAAAACTACACCAATCAACAATAGTAATATCAAAAAATACTTTATTTCTGTCCCATATGTTGAACAGTGGTACAAACAGCTTAACAGATTCTTTAAAGATACCGAATTTAAAATTATAGCTAGGCCTATACGGAAGTTACATACTATACTGAATAATCGCTCGGTTCTTTCCACGTTCGTAACACAAACTAATGATCTGGTATACAATATTTCTTGCGGTGATTGCGACTCGTCTTACCAAGGTTCGACGCGATTTTCTCTTAATATTCGTGTAAATCAACACGAAGCCTCAGTTCGGGCTTCTCGTTCAGCAGCGTCAGAATTAGCCTTTCATGCCATTAACGAAAAACATACTTTTTTATTTAACGAGGCCAAAATACTTAACGTTCAACGTAATTATACGCGACTATTAATTGCAGAAACCGTTGAAATTAAATTACACGAGAATTCTGTTAATGTTCGGCGGCCATATTTGATCTCCGATGCGTGGACCTTTACGCGCATGCGCGAAGACATAATCACTATTTAAGTTGCAGGTTTAACCCGATTCGGTAATTTTCATTCCTGTGATCACGACAGTCGGTCGAAAAGCATTGTCAGCTTCAGGAAGGAAAATCGTTTTGAATATTTTCGTTAGATTCTTTTAATTGCGTTAATTTGATTTTTAATTGTTTTAAATTGATTTTGAATTGTGTTAAATTGATTATTTAATTATTTATATTTTACTTTAATGTACCGGTAAGTTGTCGATTTTTTTCGTTTTTTCCGTTTTAATTTCTGGAGGGTATCATACGGAAGTGTTCTACGTACTATATTGAGGTAAACTCCTTTTATTATTTTACTAATATATGAATAACATAAAGAAAATTATATCATCTTTATGAAAAAATAATAAAATACCGAAAGTTTAAAATCGAGCCATTTATCTTGAAAATTCCGACAAACTGATTAGGGGAATAATTTCGAATGATACACAGTGGATCATTAAATTCAGACTGGAAAAGTATGGTTTTAGAATAGATGTACGGAAATTGTCTTCAGCCAGACTAATTGATTGTTTGAACAAATTTCCATGTGGTGTTTAAACAAATTTAAGGAAGGAGTAGACAAATTATTAGAAGCGAATCTATGCAAGATATTCTTACGTGATTGATAGAAAATTTTAACCGCAAATGGGATACTTTAAATTTGTTTAGATCTAGCTGCTTCTATTTAAAACAGCAACTTTTCGATCAATTCCTGGCTTTAAACTTCAAACAAATTGTTAATTACCCGACATGAGAGAATAATGCATTAGACTTGGCTGCCTCAGCATAAACAAATTTAATGCCTCTACTCTCTCGTGATTCTAAATGGGTCTTCTAAAACTTTATTCCATCTGTAGAGCAGGATTATAATTCTGGAACAAAATTTAATAACATGCGGATCTGTCTGTCCCTTTAGGAAGATGGTTAAACTCAATGTACTCGCAGAAATGTTTATTTTAATGAATCGGCACAAAACACCAATTTTTGAAGAAAATGGGTGGCACATTCCCTCTAAAATTACGAGTAAGCCCGAACTGGTTCTATGATTTTCTAGAATCCGTTTGCTGGGTACAACCTTCGCAATTCTTTCGATGAATAAATTCGGAATATTCATGACATTGTTTAAAACAAAAACTAATTATAAGGAAGAAATCTAATAATTTAATAATATAAAAACGTGTTGCTAATTTAGTGTTGCTTTGATAAACCGGATTTTTTTTTGTCTGTTAAATAACTATGCAAAGCTTTGGAATCTATTTTCTACTATAGTTAGAAAAAGGACGTTAAGTGGCAGTTTTCCATTGAATGCCAGAACGCGCAATCGTTCTGGCAATCAATGAAACATTCGTCAAGCAGGAAGCTGGCAGCAGCCTACGTATGGTCTAAGGACAAGTTCCAGCAAGGTAACTGAATCGTTACCTTAGCGTATAGCGATTTAGTTAATAGCCAAATAAGCTATCTTAATATTCACGTGGTATAAGAGAGGTAATTATAGAAATCCGGATTCAATCTGTTTTCTACTTATTTTAATTTGCTGTAAGCGGCATCCGACATGAATTGCGATTTCTTTTAATTCAATAAACGATATTTATTAAATAAAATCAGTTAATGAATAATTAAAGCTGAATGCTACATATACTGTACTAGTTTCTCATCGAAAATTACGAATGTACTTGTAATTTTCAAATTTTGGTGTGCAGGTCTGTTTTCTTGTCCTACTTTACAAGGCCTGATGAGGACATGCAAATGTAGCTAACATTATATTAAATTTGAGTACTGAGGTGGTTAATTTTTATATTATAGTATTTCAATAATGTTGGATTACGTAACGTCCCCCATTCAAATAATTTCCGAATAAAAGCTGCCCTCTCCTGAAACTATGGAAATCCTACCATGGCGAAAGAGTTCAGTTACGAGACTAGTCAAGTGAAATCAAGACGTTTAGTGTCCGATTTCGAATTGAGCTTGGACTTATCCAATTGGTGCATTCGCAGTGTAAGACTTGGATTCAAATTTTGTTCTGCTTTAGATATTTGTTTATCTCCATGAAAACATCATCATTAACACTTTCAATCATTTCTGTATTACTCTTCGTAGAAGCTTCTCTAACACGGGGCTCGAGTTTAATTAGCGATTGCGAGGCCCAATGGAAGATTGATCACTGGTATGCTCTACTTGGTTGATAATTAATTGCCGGGTTACTGGTTTCTACTGCCCTCTAACGGCCAACTAGAAAGTGAAGGTGTCAATAAAAGTCTACTGATGAGCGAGGCACGTATCGATCTAAAGATGTGGCGAGCGGGACGAAAATGGTTGATGCGAGAAAATTTATTCTTGCTGATGCAAAGGGGTAAAGGTCAGCCGTCTACAGCGCACCCCGCTAGTTAAATCTTCGACTTGGCCACGCATTTATGGATTTCTATGAGTTCGTAACTATTATTTTTAGAATATACGGTCTACTAGAATTTTTGGAGATCACTTTGGGATGCATTCCACAGACCTTCTGGGAGGGACTAGCAACTATTAAGATTCCACGTCATCAGTATATCCTGCGAACGTTAGCGACAAAGGATCAGTCACTTCAGTGGGATGCGATAGGAAAACGGGAGGGGAGAGAAGCAGAGAGGGGGGCAGGGATACTGAGCGTCCATTTGCGTCTCCCTCAGAGGAACGCAACTCGAGCAGCTGTCGATAACCCGAACCCATTACAGTGTAAGGCGATAAGACAAACACAGGGGCAGAATGGAAAGTTTTGTGACCTCGATCGATAAGGCAACACAACGGAAGCAGTGGACCGCGCCGGTCAAGCAGCAGTCAATGGCACCGAGATTAGAAATATTCACGCAATCTTGGTAATGCGAACATCACCAAAGGCTTTCACTGCGTCCATAAATCTCGTGCCGGTGATAAAACGAAACTCCAATCATCAGAGTTAACGACAAACATTCGTACAATCGCCGGTCGCGCAAAATTTTCGATCCATTGGGAGAAGATGTATACAGCGTACCTCCAAAACGAACTACAACTCCCGGGGGAACAGCCCACGAAACACTGATAGCGGCATGATGATGCAACATTGTCCGGGGAACATCCCGTCACCCTTCATAATTCACCAAAACACGAAATTCGACGTGCAGCTGCAGATGCCAGGACCCAGCGATTGCAACATTGATCGGTCCGTTTGAAATGAATGATCAATTCTGACTGCGGTTGTGTGTCACTCATTTCGACTCACTTAGAGTAAAATGAAAAGTGCAGCAATGCGCCTTTGACTTTCGTGAATATTGATATTATATTATTAATATCGCTAAACAAACTCTCTACAGGGGTTTGTTAAGAAAGTACACTTTACCTTAATTATCAGTTACTAAAAATATTTAAAAAATAAATTTACGCAACAGCTGCCGGATAGCTTAGCATGAAAATCAAGTTCTCATGTGTAGTCGAATCTCTAGATATGATCCAACTAATGAGTTATTTGGGAAACATTTTTATTACTCTGAAGTAACTCACTCTCCACTGATGTGAAAGATAGTCACATACAAACTGTTGTCTGTTCTTGCTTCAAAACCCACACAAGTGATTTATAAAACATTTTACTCTGTGGTAATTTTATAGGTGAATGAAAAATACAAACTTAAGGTTTCAAGATCCTCGAAAACTGAAAAACAACCACTTCAACATCAACTCTCATCGTGATAACAGCGTGCCAAATAATCCACCTAAAATTACATTCTAGACCAATCCCCTCCCAATTGCCAAACAAAGGTTATTAAATTGAGGATTGCTTTCTGATCTGTGGGATGGGATGGTGGGATGTGTAAACACTATGGCCGGGTCGGTAAAAGCTTTAGGTCTTGACGCGTTTGATAAATCCTTTGTTTCCATCTTTAACAACAGAATTTTACAAAATATTAATATTATCCCACTTACAATGCTGCGTAAAATCGAAAATTAATAAATCAAACATTAAAACAGAAATGCAAAACATAATATGCATAATGAGAAATGTACAACATAATATGCAAAATAACTGATGCGAATTGCACTTCAGGGATCTAATTATCCTTTCTTATTTTACAACAGTTCTGAACCGTTTTTGTCTCACTAATCATGCGCTTTGCTCCTGCGAACCCCCCCCCCCCTCTGAAAACCCATTAAGATGTCAGTAATATGAATCTGTAGCATAATTTATTTTGTGGCAATCACCAAGATCTCTTCATCTCACAGTTTGCAAACTGCGTTAATTTGAACAAGAAAGAATCGTATTGATGTCCGAATCATCTACAGAGAAACTGCACAGGTTTTAATCGGATTCAGCTACATATCAATATTCGTGCACCTAACAAGAATAAATGATGCCACTGTATTTAAATCTTGTCTAGTCTATACATTAATATGCTATATATTTTATAATGTATAAAATATACCTATTTTGTGGAATTTTAAATAAATATGTGGTCTAAATTGTGATTTGAATTTTTATGTCCATTATTAGTGGAATAATTAAAGAACTGTGCATATGTAGCAAAAACATTGTCAGAGTAATAGGATTTTTTCTTGTTCTTGGTATATCTGTTGACGTTTCTTGATCACCAAGTCTTGTCACTGTTTCTGGGTCTCGCATCACTATCTACCATGACACCTAAATTTTTCGGTCACTTTTCATCTTCCTAGCTCTCCCTTTCACTTTCTGTTCATCAGAATATTAATCATCAGCCTTTTGTTTCCTTGGCTTTCTGTCGTTTTTAGGTTCCCCCGACGTCTCTGTTGCAATGAGCAGAACTCAATTTCTCTATTCAGCAATTATACCGTTAGCATTCAAAGAAAATACCCTGAGAAGTTGTTGGAGCATCAGATATGACAAACAAAAAAAAAGTGTACACTATCCTGTGTGGTTAGCGCCACTTTCGATAAATAGCCTTTTGGAAGAACGGTTGTAATGACCATTTATGACCCATGGATTAATATCACATGCATTCGTGGTAAAAGGATATCAGGGGTACTCTTTTTACGAAAGGGGTCTGACATTTCTGTTGAGAACTGAATGAAAGCTTCTGAATTTGTTGCACGATCGCTAGATAAATCTTGTAAAACAGCAGCGTATCTACTGGACAACAACTCGCTTATGTCAGTGGTATTTTCGGAATGCAAAAGACCCTAAAAGAAAGATCTTACTACATTACCAAAATTAGAGGTTTCGCATTAAATGGATAAATAAAGAACAAATTCCTTATTTATATTTTCACTTTTCAGCAAACAGAGAGAGAAATATGCTATATCTCTCCTCCCCTCCATCTAATGAGAGGTACTGACATTCCCCTGAACAAAACAGCCTTCTCTAGATGTCGATCCAAAAGAATATTTGTTGGACGAGGTCAAAAGGCATTCCTTTTATTATCCCGGAATTCAACGTAATTCTTCGGAGGAAAATATCAAGAACGGTACTATCACTTCGTGGGGTTCAAGAGGTGTTGAAGTTCCGGAGGCGAATGGAATTCTAGGCAATACGTATGGCGCTCATAATAAAAATTACATTTCCTGTAATTATAAAGAAGCAAACAAATAATGTTTGCTACTATCTGCAGGAAGCAACCTTTCTTCCACGCAATCCAAGTGAACAAAACCGAGATATTAATAAGTAAAACGATAAAAATCGATAGATGCTTTATACACAAAACACAATACACAAAACAAGCGACTCACGTGTTAATTATGCGCATGGGTAAGTCAACTTCCGATCACGTGGTACTTCAATGAGCCACGAACTTTGTACATTGTGATACGTACCACGAACAGCACACACGATTCAGGGTATGCACACGAGAAAAATAATTAACGTAATATTTCTAAAGTGCACTTTGTCCAGAAGAAAGCCTTTCATAAACGCCACTGAAAAATATCAGATTTTCTACTTCATGTACCACAGGCTGTTTTCCTCCCTAGTACAATGACCACAACTACTTTCTGGATTTTATTATATTTCCTTGATAACGGTTACCATAAATAAACTTGAACTGGTGCGATTCCACAGAATCGAAAGGGTTTCGTTGCATAGCGTGATGTGTCTTTGAATTCTCTTTAATATTAAGCAGAATTTTTCATTCATAATTTTATTTTTTTTTTTAGTTTTCAAATTTTTAATTTTATGTCCATCCAATCCATACTAGCCCGACATGGTGAACGACCGAATCGGGAATACTGAAATTCCCTGCAAATGCACGTTTATTTTATTTAGTTTTTTGGGTAGTATACCTGTTTGCTGGATGAAAATCTCAAGTTTCAGGTAGAAATTAGCAAGTAACTAGAGGCCCACCACCCAGAGGCGTTTAAGGTTTGAATGGATTGAGCAAGCTCAGTGCTGATGGGCTTCTTCCTCAGACTGTGCACATGAGGGGGCATTCAAACGGAGAAAGTTTGGTTAAAGAACAGATATGTAGGTTTCTTTTACCTAGCGTGTGAATGCTGAAACAAACTTCCATCTGTTGTTGTGGAAGTGGATAGCTTGAATAAATTCAAGGAACAACTAGGCAAACTATTGGAGGGAATGGATAGGTGAAATTGGAATTTTTTTTTTTTTTTTTTTTTTTTGTCTGATGCTGTATAAGCTTTCTTTCTTTCAGCTTTTCTACTTCTATTAGAAATACTAAATTGCAGTGTATGCATAACGAAATTTAAAAATATAATATGCAGTTGAAGTAGTTTAATAAATTATTAGGGGATAAGTGAAATTTACTAATAAATACTAATTACTATCAATAATAATTTTAATTGAAAATTGCAAATTTAAATATAATTGTACTCATATGTTACTCCCTCATGATAGCACAGTGGTTAAATCACCGTCCTTCCACAGAGGGCAGAAAAGTCCTCAATGCGAATGCCGGCAATGGCGAGGGAAAAGTTTTACAATGTGGTGAGTTAATCGGATCCAGGCTGAAGTTCCCTGGATGAAAAACTCGTGTCCGGATATTTCATCCAGTAAGCCTACAAAGAATACACGCAATTATTGCTTTGACGCTTAACACACACTTCTTTACCTAACCAAGTCAGACTTTACAATTTAATTTGTATTAGTTACAGACTAATTTGTATGCCAATAATTAAACTGAGTAACACAGATATGTATAGTTTGTTATTTAATTAAAGCCACTTAATTATTAATAATAGTAATTAAAAATATATCTATATATGAAATTTTACTGAAACTTGAGGGTTTCAGCTGAATGAGAAATTATCTTCATATTAGTAAGGATAAATTAGATAAAACCTCGTATGATGTATTCATAAGTAATGAGTCTCAAGGATGTAATGAATTAGTAAAATTCTTTAAAAATGTGCGGCGCATTATTTTCATTAGCAGTCCAGATTTGCAAACATGCACGTAATGAACAACCTTTAAATGTTAACGATTTTCCTGTTTTAAATTATCAACTGAGCTGAAATCCGTGAAAATTTAGGAAATGTTTATTGTCGGAAGAGATGAGAAGACTTCAAACAGCATTACCCACCGCGGCAAGCAGATGCAGGATGTGTTACAGTGGTTGTACAAGCCTGAATAAATAGGACCTTTAATTAATCATCATAATTTTAAGTACGGGTATTATTATTAATATTTAGGGGGGGTATATTCATGTGTTGAGGAGTATCCCAGGATTTCCCCCCATAAGCTGCCGTTGTACTGTACATCTTGTGAAGAAGCTTACGCCTAAACCGGCCATTTTTATGTAGTGTGTTGGATGTGTAAGTGTAGTGATATGGTGTGTTGTTATGTTTACGGCAGGTACCTGGCTCTTTTTTTTTTTTTGTTAGTTTTTGGCCCATCAGCTTCTATGGCCATAATGCGCCTCCCAAAGTTTTTACATTTTACTGTGATCCAAGCCCGAGGCGAGAATCGAATCCGCGACCTTTGGGTTGCCAGGGGGGGGGAACTTTACCTACCTGGCTATCCCGGTCGGCACCTAGCTCTTAGCAGATGGGAAGTAGCAACACCTGGTCACCACATCCTATCCCCGCCACGTGGAGGCGAATAAGATCTACGATCACCTGATAGACTAGCCCAGGGCAAAAAACCCGAGAGAGAGAGAGAGCCCAAATTAGGATGAAATGAAAAGGCTACAGAAGAAGAAGTTTGGGATCTGGAGAGGTAGGAAAGAATAGAAGAGAGGAGGATCAAACAGAGGAACCCTCCAATAGGTAGACGGTAGAAGAAATAAAGCAAGACTAAAGAAAAGAGAGGGGGAGAAGTGGACTGATTTCTCATGCTATGGGAAATAATCCCATGGAGGATCCCATCCTAGAAGCTAGGATCAGCAAGATTTCTTGATACATAATTAATTATAATCTCTTGTCGACATTGTTCCAAGGACTTCCTCGGAGAAATATTTTTTTTATTTATTAATTTATTTTGTTTTATTTATTTATTATTATTTTTTTTACCCCAATCACGCTATACTCAGGTTCCACGTCTTCAGAAAAACACCAAGAATTTACACTATAAACAGGAACACGTTCAGTGTCCAGCAGGGTATATTTGATTACAATGCGTACCCAATCATCATCAACTCCTGATAAAAATTATCCCAAATTAGCGAGTCTAAGCTCCTCTCTTCTTTTAAAAGCACGTGACGCAAAGGTGTTCAGTGCTATAAATGCCGCTTGAGATCGGATAATCGCAGGTTTATTTCTCATTGTGAAGGTATCTGAAACAAGATGCAATTCACGCTTATGGTCTTGATAATATTGACAATCGAAAATAATGTGGTCAACATTCTCCTCCTGTCCACAGAGACAAAGCGGGGTAGGAGACAATCCTAATTTGAATAATTTGCTATTAATACTCCCGTGGCCGGAGAGTAAAAATGTACCATGCAAGCCAGGTGCAAACCACAAAGATTATCTCTTCCTGAACTCCTTCGCCGATGGTAAAAACTCTGGTCACGGCGCGAAGTTCCGAAGCTGACCAGTCTCTTTGCCATTTATCTACATAAATGGAACGAAGCCTTCTTTTCTCAGATGTTAAAGGAGCATCTAGTTCGAGTTTCACATCATGCAAAGTAACAGGTATGGATTTCTTCAGGTGATATATCTTTATTGTATTTCATAGTGTACACGCCCGTGACATAATCAGGAGGGCAGCACGCTGGGCCTGCAGAAGCTGTTTCATAATTGCGGACTTGTTGGCCCTATGTCCCCACGTTCCAGCTGCATAAGCAATGATAGGCAAAAAAAAAAAAAAAACACAAAAATAGAGTATAACCTGAGTGAATGGCCTCTCAGGCCCCATTCCTGCCTGGTTACCTGTCTCAATCTGGATAAGAAAGACTTGCACTTCTCTTTCACATACGCTGTATGTAGCAGAAAACTTAAGGCATCAAGTTGAATACCTAAATATTTTATAATGGCAGTATATTTAATTGTCTGTCCTCTTTACTTTAGAAGTGGCGGACGTTCAGTATCTAATTTTCCTTTTAAAAGCATCTCCGATGTTTCAGTTGTTGAATCTTGCAGTTTGTGAATTTCAGACCAAGTTGAAAGTTCTTGTAAGACGCAGTTAGCTTTGTCTTCCAGATTCTTCCTTGAATTTCCGCGTACAAGGATGGTAAGATCGTCTGCATAGGCAATCATCTTTGTTCCTTCAAATTTCCTGGTGAGCAATGAACCAAACACAACATTCCATTACAGGGGGCCAAGAATTGATCCCTGTGGGTAACCCCTTGAAACATGTTTAGAGATCTGTTTAGAGTCACTCGTAACTATGATGGAGCGCTGGTAAAAATAGCTTGTAAGTAATTTGAAGATTGGTCTAGAAACCCCGGCCTCCCGGAACCTCTCCAGAGCACTCTGCCAGTAACGGGTGTCAAAGGCCCCTTTGAAGTCCACAAAGAGGCCAACTAGGTATTTTGTATCAGTTTCCTTTTGCAAAGTAAGGAGTCTGGAAATTGCATCCTCAGTCCCCTTATCACGAGTAAAACCAAATTGATACCGTATTATTAATAAAAAAAATAATAATAAAAAAAAACGAGTACACAAATTGCAGTAATACCCTAGCAAAATCTTAAAAATCAGATTCCTCGTTAAACCAACTCCGCCATTATGATAAACTGAAATCACACTGGAACTCAGTTATGGCCGAAAACAGCAAAATAAGTTTTTGAAGAATTTCGAATTATTATCATTAGTAGTGGTAAATTAGGCAGGAAATCAAATTTATACAGCATTAGCTGAACAATCGAAAAGCCAACACTTCCATTTCACCAGCCCAACTCCTCCAACATCCTATCCAGTTCCTATTGGAATTTATTCAACCAACTCATTTCTACAAGGCCTGATGAGAGTTTTTAAGTTTGAAATGGGAGAATTAAATTAGAAGTTCGTAAGCTGAAAAATAAATTCTCTACTTTCAGCTTTCATATATTATTTTTAATCAATCAACATGTCTGCCTTAGTACTTTCAATAATTTATAACAAAAAAAAAAAAAAAAAAAAAAAACTCTAGAAAAAAGCAACGATTTGATATGTGAACCGAGAACACTTCATATCTGCATCCGCCATATTGTCCATTAATTTCTTCAATCACTGCACGGCAACAAATATACTATCCAGTGGTTCAGCTGCAATATACGGTATATGGATAGCCTCTGTAATATCCATTTAAAATAAATAAATATATATATAATTTCCGGGTTGCTATTAGTCCAATTTTAATGAAATTTGGATGGTTCTAAAAGAGCAAAATATTGCATAAAATTCCTTGGAATATTCCCTCTACTTGAAGTTGTTATTACATGCTGGCGGAAGAACGAACAAATGGATGGAGCTGAAGACAATAGGCTATTTATTCACATTTCTAATCTCATACAGAACAGTAAACGATGATTTATTATTACGCATTAATATTTAATGCGGAATATTGAAGTTGCATTTGAATGCGTAATATTAAATTCGTAAATATTTAATAGAATTCTAAAAGTAGTCTTTAGAATTTTATTAAATATTTTTGCGGGAACTTAACCGGAAATTAATGAATGTTTTCAAAGAAATATTAGTAATTAATTAATTTACACGGCAATTTATCATTATTGTACACTGTTATTTACGAAACTGTCAGAGACTTATTAATGATATTTTTCAAATTAAACGCGCCTAACCTTTGAAAGTTAGTACTTTTTAATAGAAACTTGGAAAGTGAATCAATATTCCATGCAGAGTTCATCACTACTGATTACCAGATAATTAGGAACCACGGAAATAAAGCTAAGTAAGTGGTGTAAGTATAAGAAAGTGTACAGAAGAAAATATAAAAATTTAGGGTATGGCCAGCTAGACCGGTCTTTATTTGGAGATGGAAGAGAAAAACATTTATACTCTTCTCCAAATAAAATTGAATATGGCCTTAGTTGCTAATGCTCCTAACAAACAAACAAGCAACAAGCAAAATAAAATTGGAGCTCTGAAAACATAATTAAACTGAATTAACATGGAATCTTTATTCTCAGTGGTTGATTGATGACCTTGACGTTTTCAACATACCAAATTCCACAATCTGTCTTTGGTACGTTTGAATATTTTCTAATTCAGAGCGGATATTGCGCAAATTGCTTTAATGGTAAAGCAATTTGCGCATGTGCAACGCCAACCTTGATAACAAAACATCTTTTGTTTAAGACTTTATATTGAGAGTATTATATTTATATTACAATGCAGATATGAAAAATGATACCCGTATCATATTTTTCATATCTGCATTACTTTTTTTTAGCTTCTTCCCGTTATGTAACTCGGACTCTACAAAACATGAAACGTCTTCAAGAATCTCCCAGTACATAGTTGAAAAATCCACAAATTAACGCAAATATATTCGCTCATCATTTTTGGTAAATAGCATATAGTAATAATTATGAATTAAATATGGATAATACCGATAATGTCCATCAAAACGCTAGTTCGACACAATCCGTATTCTTTAAAAAATCCCGGCTCTCGCACCCATGAAAATATATCCTGTATTTCATGTCTTAATTACCCTTTTTAATAAATTCTTATTAGGCAAATGTCCTAGTTGGTATAACTCAGAAATACAGTGAGACCTTCAAACTTAGCGTCTCATTTCTATTTGTTCATAAAATTTGTGGTACCGATGTCAATGTCGCAAATCACGTGGACACAAAGGGCGTATTACTGCATCACACACTTTATTCCAATGCAGTAAACAAAACTCTCCGAATTACCCGTTTATATATCTATAAACGGGTAATTCGGAGAGTTTGATGAATTGACAGGAAAATGAACACCAGAGGAACTCGTTTAAGGATCCGAAACACCAGAGCCATAAACGTGTCAAGGATGGATGTTAATTTCGACGTTATAGCAGCAATTTGAGGTGACGTGTCTCGGAAGCATGTTTCAGGTCAGCTAAACGTTATAACATCCCAAGGTGACCACAGTCTGACCATAAGAGCAAGACATCATAAGGAGATGACAGCCAGGCCACGTTCTCGGTCTCTTGGTGCTCACAGGAACGACATTTTGAAGCTGTATGGAAATGCTTCAAGAAATGTCGTAAGGTGAAGAGACCTTTATCCTATCCCACGTGAAACCAGTTTGACTTTATTCAAACAACAAACTAGAGCTAAGACAAATGGTGTCCTTACGAACGAGTCCAGAAAGATATATCATGAAAGTGATTTACAATGATTCATCTGAAACGAAATATTCTCCCTTCTCTGTCTAACATCACGAAAAGAAACGGCTATCGAGGCGGTGGTCTCATGGTCAGGGGAAGCGATCTTATTACTTGTATAAACAACGAATTGTAATATTTCTCCGGCTTTCTGTGTAACCAATCACTATTGTATAAAATTTATGTTAATAAAGAATTTTATTATTAATTATGTGAGTTTTTTTCATTCCTTTGACCAAGAATTTTGAACAAATGAGTGATATGGTAGAATAGAGGTGTAAACGTTCACCACTGGGCATAGATACGACATGAAACTTTCAAAAATGTGGCAGCTTTGAAAAATGTAACTCCTCTGAGCCTATGTGACCTCTCCGGAGTATAAACAGAAAATACATTATTTCTAAATAACAAATTAGAAATAAAGTATGTAAATAATTTATGCAAAATGCTTAGTTAACGCTCTTGTTAAGTGTGAAATACTGCTCGCAATCTAACCTAAAGCCCTTAAGGATGATAGTCTGTGTGTGTGTGCAACAGGTGGATCCCAAATGGAAAAAAAATCAAAGAAAAATACATTTTCATTATTAGATAAAACACGCACATGTCATTAAATTTATACTGAGTGACAGTTAACAAAGTTTACAGTCACTAACTTTAAAAATCTTTTATTTGTGTTCTGTTTTATCCGAACTCTGTTTTGTTTATTTTTAAAAATGCTTAAAATATTTATATTTAAAACAATTTTTTAATGGATGGGATGGGATCGTGAATAAAGTTCCTTCTTTTCATACACAATTTGAAAATGTTTACATGTATTTCGCTAATTCGGACCATTGTACCATTGTGTCTCCTTCGGTCCAAATGAATGAAATTCTATTGCATTATCTATCAAATATCGAGTGATTACGCATAATATTCCTCACATATTGCGGAAATAATCTTGCCAAATTCTTTCAGATTTCATAATAATCAATTTATTGCTATTAAGGATTAAGGAGGGATAAGTGCAAAGTCAAATTTTCTTAATGGGGAAACAACTGTAACAAATTAACTAACCATTGGCCGAGTTGTCTACGAGTCTATATTATTGATTTCATTTACTTTAAATCTGACCCAACCCTGAGCTGAGAGATTTAAATCTACAGGCTCAGAGTTGATAGTCGTTTTAAGTAACTAGTTCAAATTATGAACTAAAGGTAAAAATTAGAATAATGAAGTTCTTGATCGTGGAGACGAGGCTAGTTTTTTTTTTTTTTTACAGCCAAACTATTTGCACACCAAATATTTCCCATTATCGGGAATGCTTGCTGCTGGGGGATCCTTCAGATATGCCTAAAATCATCACCGCGTTAGTGCCAACCACAGCTGGCTTGCAGTAACAAGCAGGCAGGTTTTCCTTCCAAGCAATGCTTGCGTCTGTGAACAGAGTGGACGGCGACTTCAACGGCTCAATAAAGAACAAAAGAATTATAGATACAATTTATCAATGCCCTTAATGCACAGGAGCCTGATCTACTACAGGCGGACCATCAAGTTGGCATGTTTCCGTTGCTGACCCCAGGGTTAGAAATCAATGATCATAGTAGTCTCGTTGAATAGAACTGCCACGCACACTCCAACGTGGATTTTGAAGCCTGCCACCCAGCCAACTAATCAAATATCGACATTTAATGATGATGCACCTCTAAGCATGGTGAATTTATTAGGGATCGGAAGTAATGTTTAATTCAAACTGCTTCTTTGGGAAACACAGACGTTTCTGCTAATAACGAAACAATTATTAGTTTCCGTTAAGATAGTGCTAAGGAATTCTGTGACTTATTTTCTAGATTTCAGAAAAGAACTCACAGAATTTACATTATATTTCAGCAAAATTTTAATGTATCGAGACCTGCCAGACGTTAGAGCAGAAAAATTTCAATTACATTTTCAATTACACTATAACTTACATTTTGAAAGAGATGGGTTTAAACAAGTCAAACTAAATAAAAAAAAATAAGTAAAAATCCGTGTATTCCCTTAACAAAGAACTCGTAAATGAGAAAAAAAAAAAAAGTCTAATCACCAAAATTAAGCATATATCGACCTACAAGACATTTAAACAAAACACAATTTTCCATAAAAACTTTCCCCGAGATTGAAAATTAAAACTATGCAAAGAACTAATTCCAAAAAGGCCGCCGTAGCCTAGTGGTCAGGCTCGCGGGTGCATAAGTACACGTGCCTTGAGTGACCGGGGTTCAAGCCCGTGACTGCTGAATACGGTGCTGTTTCTTGTATTCTATCTTGTGAACTCCTCTGACCGTTTGGTCGTCCCGGAGTAAAAACAGAAAATTTATTTATTTATTAAGAGAGGAACCGGGATCTTAAATATTTCTTTGGACTAAATATGTTGCTGCTATTGGGTTTAGGAGCATCGGCAACTAAGGCCATGTTGCTCCTCACTATTGTCTGTAAATTGAGTGTGTTCTGAGGTCGATTTTCTGTTTGCTGAAGAAAAACCAGAGTTTCCAGGAGAAAAAAAAAAACATGCTACTCTGGCCTGAGACTGACTAACTCAGCCCACTGTGAAAAAGGCCCATAAAAATTCCTCCCGTACCAACTGTGCTACCCACGAGAATTAGACTAGATATGTACTTAAACCAACCTTAGGAAGCAGCAGTGGTTGCATTTTAATGATAAGTCAAACGGTCTGCGCGGTAGCGCAGTGGTATCGTCACCGTCCACCCCACACCGGGTTGAAAAGAAGCGGATTCGAATCCCGTCGATAACGCGAGGAACTTGAATGTGCTTTTTTCACTCCGTGGCTGAGTTAATCGGTCTCAGGCGTAGATAGCAAGGTTTTTTTCTCGTACAGCAAAACAGGCAAATTTACCAGAGAACACATGCAATTTACAGACATTACATAAATGGTATATAGAAGAAATTCTGGGTCACTAATAAAATAATTTGAATTTTTTTTTTTATTTTATAAGTCAAACTCATTAGATCATTTGGACGTGGGGGAGGGAGGCATGATTGGTTCTAAAGGACACGAAGAATGAAATGGGTGAAAGGAAATAGCACATGTAGATGTAAATTAAATAAAATTAAAGGCATTTCAGAAGGTGTGGCATTTTTTCGTTGTTTCTATGTTGGCTGTTAAGCAGGAAATAGTGTGGGTGGTGGTTGTTTAGAGTCACTGGGATACTTGGCCAATTTTTTCCTATTCAGATTTTGTTAGATAATCTAGCAAATTTAGTTTATTTGACATCCCGGAAAATGAAGTAATTCTTTAAAGTGGGCTAAGAGTACATCTAGGTTTTCATCATTTCCCTATGATGTGGGAAAGTGAAATTCTTGGAGTTGTTCAAGAGAAAGGAAGTTAGTGATTTTAATGTAAAAAATGTACACATTTCAAAATAACATGATTGACTGCGAGTTGGGATGAACAGTTTGTATGTGTACACAGAGGTGGCTCTTTCCCTGTGAGCAGAAACAGATTAGTTAGTCGAGTGTACTCTGTTCTTATTATTGCCAATTCTTGCTATTCTTGTCTATTTTGCCGAAAGATTGATTTCCATAGCTGTGATTCACATTTCTGTGGCCACTGGATTGTATAACTTCGTTGGATATGCGTCAGAAAATCTACGTACGGCACTCGACAAGATGCACGTGCTGCAGCAATTGGTTGCATGATCAGCAGCACAATCACCTGAAATACCGTCATGCCCGGGGATCCAACAAAACCTGACCAGATGATTGTTATCTTTAAATTTTTCAGAGAGGACCGATTTTGGTTCATTACTGAGGGTGAGAATTATTCTCTAATGCCGAGATCGCACCCTTGGAATTCGTGTATATTATGCTTCGAGTGTTCAGACGGTTGTTCATATCGTCCAAGGATAACCTGATTTCCTAGGTCTCAGAAGATCTTTGTCTAAATCTAAAATGAATATTGTTCAACATTTTTTGGTTTGAAGAATCCACGTAAGCCGTCTACATATCATTCTGTCTAGTGTTTTGCTGAGACAACTGGTGAGGGGAAGGCCGTCCGATTATTTTGTGGGATCCTTTTCTGGTTTAGGAGAGATAGTGGGGGTAAAAGGTAAAGGTAAACTGCAGCCATTGCCAACCCACTGCAGGATGGAAGAATCCTCAACAATTCATGCTGAGGGAAATGGACCATAATCTGCCACGCTGGTCCAGTGCGGGTTGGCAGATCGATCGTATTTAGCAGTCAGGGGCTTGAACCCCAGTCTACTCAAAGAGTGCGTGCTACTGCACTCCCGCCCCTGACCACTCGGCTACGGAGGCCTTTAGTGGGGTAGTGGTGCGGATCCGTTACCCCACTAGTATAGTGGGGGGTAACGGATTCCAAGCTAATTGCATAATACATCAAAGATGCATATTTCCGACTGCCCCACTCTTATACTTCTGTTATTTGGTCCTTAGCTCAACAAGTACAGCTCAGTGGATACTATGGGCTCGAATATCCTCAGTTGGGTCAATATGCTAAGTGGCTGACCGTTCACAATCTCAAGATCAATTCTTCATTCCAAATTTAGAGGAATCCTATGGAAATACAGATCACAATTGCAAATATCCACCTGCTGGCAAAAATTATCTCGGTGAAGACAGACGCCCCACCGATTTGAAATATCAAAAGTTGTCCAAACTTGGCGGGATGATAACGTACTGTAAGATATAAAATCTTACAAGAAAAATATTTTATACACAGGAGAGATTAACTAAAAGTAAAGCTTCTGATATAACAATATGGGGCGGTGAAACCTCACCAGTCACAAATATTATTTAAGATAATGGGTCACTCGCTAGGGATTAAATTAGACAAGGTTACAAGAAGGGAGGGGTAAGTATGAGAAAAGACTAGTAGCAGATGGGGTACGCTTCAGCTCCGAGTACACGGGAATAAACCAAAACAACGGGAACAGGTAGCAGCGGCAGTTGGTGAATAAGTGTGAAAAATTGATGGCTCTGAAAGAACAATACGCAGTGGACTGAGTTTGTCGGAACATTCCTTTGATCGTAACACCTGGAGACGAAACGGGATGTGGATACTTGACAAATGCTCGGATTAGAATTAAAACTGGCGTCTGGCTGTTGTTAATGGCAAGTTTTGTGGATCTTGTGAAGTAAGGCTGTTAAGTATAACCAGAGGGTTGCAGAGGACTTCAAAGAGACAGTCTGCCTGGGAAATTTACAAATTTATTAAAATGAGAGGTTGGATCGAGCACTGAAGGGACAGCTTGGGAAAGGATAACATGTGCGAATAGAACAGGGAGAAAGGTTTGATAGAATGAGAAGATTGGTTAAGACCCGGAATAAGGGTGAACCTCGAAATGAGATGAACAAAAAGAGAGAACCGGAGTGAGAGAGCGCCCTGTGAAATTTTCTTCTTGTGAATGAGTTTTTAAGAAAAGGTGGAGCGGAGAAGTGGGAGAGAGAAAGGTACCGAAGAAAGTAAAGGAATGGAATGATAGAAATCAGCAAAGGCAAAAGCACCTGGAAAAGGAGGAAGCCCCTTTTTCATGAAGACATCGAGTTCCGATGTCCCAGACGGTATGAAGCAGCCCCTGTATCGAAACTAACAGGGGGTGAAGGCAAAGTGCCAGCCTAGAGCGGACGGAGCAAAGCAGAAGGAAAGATAGCTGTCCCCGTAACGACGGAGTAGGACCGTACGTCAAAGAGCCAGCCCAGCCAGATGAACCAGTGAGTTTCAGCAGAGTAGCAGAACTGTGGCCCGCACGAAAATCCTCTGGAAGTCCTGAGATGAATGCCCTTAGCAAAAGATGATGACAGTCCCAAACAAGGAGCGGAAGGCCCCAAAACAGAGAAGTCCAATTCAAAAAATTAAGTAAATGACTAGTTATAAGGTATTCCCACTTACCTATAAAGGACTGTAGGAACCCTAATAGCAGATTAGTAGAAGTTTAGAAAGATACTAAGGGAAGGATGTACAAAAAGTTAAATATATATACATAAATATAGGGATAAGTCAGATGATAGTTATGGGTTTTGATTAATGTATAATTAGACATATGTAGAAAGGCAAAGGAGAGAAATGGGATATTTGTTATTAGTTATTGTCTAACATATATGTATGATAAATTTTGGAAGGGAAGGGTAGAGAAATACAGAGAAAAGACTAGTCTTCTGAATGTAGCTAAACCCTTGGGACAAGCATTAGTCAAGAAATTGATGTTAAATGTACGATTTATCTTGATTAGAGAAAGTTTGTGAAATTATATTCCCCAAGACAAAAAAAGGGCTCTAAATAAATCAGAAGTTAAGAGTGAAATTCCTAAATCAATTTATAAGGTACGAATTTGACTTACATAGGAGAAAGGGTGTTAACTAACATCCTAAATATTTATTGTTCATGTGTGAAGAAAGAAGAAACTATAACAGTTTTCCGTAAGGATATTAAGTTTGTTGTGTAGAAAGAAATAACCCTTCTAGTGTAACCCAATGTACTAAATTGCATGTATATATCTGATGCTACATAGGCAAATTTGAATAATATTAGTGCGTGCCTGAGTTTTGATCACTTTATCATGTTGTGTGTGTATATATACAATGTATATATATAATTCTGTTTATACTCCCGCACGACAACCAAGTCAGTGGAGATTACAATAAATCGTCAATACAAATATTTATCGTATTTAGTAGTCAAGGGTTTGAACCCCGGTCCACTCAAGGAACGCGTACAATGCGCTCTCGCTCCTGACCATTGGGCTACGTCAATGTAAATAAACTATGTTATTTATTATTTAGTGAGTTTGCCATTCTTGAACACTCAGCCTTTCCGAGGGGAACTATACGTAATTGAGAAGTTCCCTTGAATCAAAGGGAATCCAAATCAATATCAGATGTGTAAGTGGTGGTATAAGACAAGGGGTCTATATATCTATAAGGGACCAAAACAAAATATTTAAAATAAATTTTTAAATTAAAAGAAAAGATAACCCCCACAGTACTCTCGGCAACAATTTCGTGTGTCGCAAGAACGCGTTCCCATCTAACGCAATCATTCTGCGTAATACTCTTGCCGTAGATCCGTACAAATTTTGCAATGGCAACAGTTAAGGGAATCACGCACTCAAGAATACCTGCCAGTTCATTGATGTATAGCACAGCTACCAATTCTGAGGTTGGGAGAGGAGAGATAATTGTTATGACCAACTTTTCAAGCATGCTCCTAGAAACTTCCAATATTAAAGGCGTGATTAAGCACTCGTTGTATTATACCCTCCTTGCCTTCACGGCCGGCTGTGTAGGCAAAACTTATTTAAATAAACGGATAACGATAATACTGTACTAATAATAACAGTTTGCGTGAACAATTTTAGAAATATCTTAGCATGTGTTCATAGGAAAGTTTTTACAGTTCGATGTGTTAAGCATCTTATTGATGTTTTCGATAATACTGATATACGAATTCACCACAGATTGCATGCGAAAGACATTTCTTCGCTTTTAGAACATCGAGATTTCTGGGAACTCTCAAGCGCAAAGGGTATCCGGGTCTGTGACCATCGCGCAGTCGTAGTAGTACTTTATTAGCGATGAGGTAACTAACTGCCCAGTACGGACCGAAGCGGTATGACGGCTTTATGTCTTGAAGGGCTATCTGCTTCCAGGAATTCAATTCAAATTTATTAATTAATTAGTCAACACGGTGGTAGAGAGTGGACAAGACCTTATTAACAGACCTGTTCGAAAGAAACACTGGAGAAAGTGAGTGAGGAGACCTGCATGAAAATTTAATCTTCAATCGTCTAAGAAGCAGCAACCACCGTGCCGTGCAAACAGTCCTTGGCAGGTCGCACGTACGAACTGTGCCGTCACGTGCTACTTCAGCAGAAATAAAGGCCGGCTGAAGGCACGAATAACACCTTTGTGGGCACTCAGCCGGAAGCGCCGTTTCGTGTGTGTGTGTGTGCAGCGAGATTGGTGCACCTTGTGATACGCAGCCACCACTGTTTGTCCGTAATGACCCTGTGAAGGTGTTCTGCGAGTTGATATCGTACGTTTCCGCTCCATTTTGCGCCATCGAGAGGCAATTAAATGTAATTTCCTTCCTATAACTCGCACTCGCGAGACGAATCTGGCGCACCCTCCATTCTCGTGATGTGATTTCCAGAAAATAGTTTTCACTAAAAAACTAACGTGCACTCCCCTATTTACCAGAAAACTGAACCTTATAAATACTGCCAATTCATGCCAAAGTAAATATTTCCTGGTGATCGCTGTGGATTTTGCTAGGTGGCCACTCTCTCTGGTGGCCAAGCGTCCTTGGCAGACTCCGCAAAGCGCATACGCCCATAAACCTTTACAATACTATCAAAGCTTATCTGTCCCAAAGAAGAATTGAAGTCATAGCGCCCTTCCAAAGGATAACAAGAAATATCCATAGAGGATGCCCTCAGGGGTCCGTTCTTGGCCCCCTGCTTTGGAATATAGTCTTCGACGACTTCCTTGCCACCAACTTGGGGGAAGTAAAGTGTCAAGCCTTTGCAGATGACCTTGCACTGATGGTGGGTGCAGACTCCAGGGCCCAACTGGAGATACAGGCAAACCATGCACTAGAGATCCTACAACAATGGGCAGAAGAAAACTTCCTACAAATTGAACCGACAAAAACAACGTCGATCCTTCTCAAAGGATCATTAAATATCAGAAGACCTCCGCAAATTAAAATAAAAGGAAAAACGATAAAGTTTACCACCCAAATGAAATATCTAGGTGTCATCCTTGACAACAATCTCTCCTTCCAACCTCATCTCAAGCAACTAAGAATAAAAATTAGAAACTACTCTGCACTGGTAGCCCGTGTTACAAGGCGTGACTGGGGCCTGAAAAAGCGAACACTCTCTCTCTACTATAAGGCTACATTTATACCAGCAATCTCATATGCTGCTCCAATCTGGTTCCACAAGACAGCCATGGCCGTAAATAAAAGAATTCTTGATTCAATCCAGAGATCAATCCTTCTAACAATAACCCGCGCATGCAGGACTGTCAGTACGCATGCGCTCCAGGTGCTGGCGGGGGTTCTCCCGCTGGACCTGGAGATTGTCAGGTGTGGCCTGTCATACTACCTATCTAAAGGGATGCCCGTCACATTCATGGGGTACACCATCGAACTTACAAATGACAGAAAGACAGAAAAAACCCGATTATTAGGGCATCTAAAGCAAGAATGGCAAACCCGCTGGACAAACAGCACCAAAGGAGAAGTGACAAGGAAATTTCTTCCGGAAATACATAAAGTGTACCCTAAATCACCGCCTTGGCTCCACCCAGGACTGCACTCCACTTACCTCCTGACGGGTCACGGACCTTTCAATGAAAAACTTGCAGCCTTTCGGCTTGTGGAGGACCCACATTGTCCATGTGGGGAACGCGAGAGCTGGCAACATTTGATGCACCAATGTCCACTGTACGACGACCTACGTGGAAACTTAATCACCAGACTAACTTACTTACCTCAGGACCAGGAACACCATCTCCTGGACAGCTTCGATGAATATAGTGCGCTCGCCAAATTTGCACAAGACTTATTTGCAAGAAGGAGAACACAAATTG
The DNA here is from genome assembly GCF_048544385.1 of Mastigoproctus giganteus. Classification (NCBI taxonomy): domain Eukaryota; kingdom Metazoa; phylum Arthropoda; class Arachnida; order Uropygi; family Thelyphonidae; genus Mastigoproctus; species Mastigoproctus giganteus. The sequence goes on from NC_143587.1 coordinate 3,232,741, forward strand.
CAATCAATAATGCACACCATTAGCCCAGGGCTCCCTGCAGATGAGCATCCAAACTGAACCAGACTATGGCCGTTATGGTGGGACCTCACTCTCCCTCTCTCCTAGAATTGAACATCCATTGCAAATGATAGACGATTCGACACCATATATGGGACTCCTACTAGACAATGATCTCTCTCTGGACGGGACTCTTTCTCCCATGTGCGACGCAATGACTGGACCACATGACCACAGCAGCTCTGCTGCAGCATGCTGCCTGGCGTTCTGGGCACCTTTGCCCAGTTCACTTTTAAAACCCCATCCCTAGGCAGGGAACGGGAAGAGATAGGCCTCTGTCTCATCCCCTCCCCTGTCCCCCCCTTTCCTCCCTGGTGGGGCTTGCTCCACTGACACTCCTGGGATCGCCTTCTCTTTCGTTCCCATACTTCTACCTGTTCCCCCCAGTCTTCAGTCTTCCCCCACTCTACCTTTACCGACCGTGAATGTCCCACTGCATGCTGCTAAATTTCAATGTGAAAATTAACCTAACCTTCATTTAAAACCTATCTCGGCCTTACCTAAACCTCTAGCGTCAACCCCATTTTTTTTTTTTTTTTTTTTTTTTACATAGGTCCTAGCCACTGAAATCTCAGGAAATTAGGTGGCAGGGCCTGCCAGAGTAAATAATTGTAAAACTGGTGTACCTGGTCTGCCTCCACGGGGCCAAGTGTGGGCAACGTTGGGCCTCAGTAGGGGTCCAGCGGCTAAATGACCAGATGAACAACGGTACACGACAGTACACATGTACAATATCCACACACTTTTAAATCTCTGGCCTCAACAGTGTTCTGTTTCACATGACAATGTATACTACGCGGAGATGGGGGAAAACCCCTGGTGCCGTTTGACACGAATACACTTTACACTTTACACTTTACCAGAAAACTGGAAGGGCTTGGGTCTCATCGAAACTTCTCTCCATCCCATTTACGATTGTCCATACACTATGTTGATAGCGGTCAATTTTCTCCTAAGTGAAATCCGACTTCTTTATTGAGGAGAGTCAGATCAAAGTTACAATTAAGAGACCGCACACCTCACTAATATGCGAATCCAAATTACATATTTTATACAGTGTGATCTGAATCTTCGCGATCATTACCACAATATGAAATCTGCGAATGGCTGCAGGAGAATCGACTCGTTTAACATTTAACAACTCTTATCATGTCGGCTCACGTAGTCAGAACTTCCTTCAAAATCAGTACAGGCGAACTGACATTCCATTGTATGCAGAATTAAATACAAACTAGCGTCATTTATGAATAAAATTAAGTGGAAGATTTAATTGGCGACTTCTGAGACTCTCCAGATGCGACATAAAGGGGAGAGGCAGATAGAACTCCAACAGTCACCATTGAGACGTTGCTACTCGTAAAAGTAAACTACACAATCTAAAGCGGGAGAAGGGGGTGTTACGCAATATACCAATACAATGCAACAAGTAAGCGCGAGTCTTTTGGGTCAAAAAATCTAAACCATAGAATCCACTTGATTACGCAAATGGAGTTTGCTTTAATGAGGTCGGCACTCCATCTTTTGCTTCAAAATGGAAGAACTTCATTTTCTGTCCTGCTATCAAAACAGCGAGATATGGTTAGCAAATGACGAATCGTGGTTTATATCCATTTAGATAAACTATACGTAAGTAATATAAATAAGGATACTGTTTTACCAAGTGGAATGGAAGGAAACGAAAATTGGTTTTTATCGATACTTACAACAAATGCAATGTTTAAACTAAATTGTGTAAATAGCGGGTGAAGTTTCAGGATTCTCTCCGAATCCTATTTTGAAGATTTTGAGTGTTCCCTTTGGTCTGATGATTGGATTTGGAAATAATCCAGAAACATCACCTGCTAACAATTAAGTGCGAGGGTATTGTATTTGTATTTTTTGTAAGTATCGATAAAAACCTGTTTTGTTTTCCCATTCCACTTGGTAAAACAGTGTCTTCATTTATACGTATTTATAAATAACAAATAGTTTATAGTAGTGGGAATATCGTAAAGAACCTAAAACTGTAAAATTTCTTTCAATTTTTGCCGAATAATCAAATAAATACAGCGCGTTTCAGGTAAAATATGGAGACAAGAGAGAACTCTGCAAACTGCAGAAATATTAGTATTCATTATATTAATACGCCACCGACACAACCACACAGTGTCACTGCCGTATTAGTAAACTAAATAGCGCGTAACTTTGTCCAGTTACTCCCTGAATTTATTTAAGCTATCAACTTGCACAACGACAGATGGAACTTTGTTCCAGCAATCAACTACCCGCTGGCTGAAGGCAAATTTCCGCAAATATATTCTACAATTGTCTTCCCTCAAGTTGAATTTATGCCCCTCAGGTTCTTAATCTGAGCAAGCGGAAGTATCCCATCAGCATTGAGCCTGCTCAAACCAATCAAGGCCATATACATCTTAATCAGATCACCTTGCATTCTAGCAACTCTACATCCTTCCTGAAATGAGGGCCCCAGACCTGTACGCAGTACTCAAGGTGTCGCCTGACATTGCCTTATACAAGGGGATAATCATATCTCTTTCTCTACTAGCAAAGTTCCCATATATCACTGACAACAACCCGTGACCTGCTCTGGCGGGCTGTATGCACTGCTCAGAAAATTTCATATTTGACTGCACAATTACTCCCAGGTGTTTTTCATTTTCTACCACCCTAAGTATAACACCACAGAGTTGGTAAATTTCTCTGAAGTTACTTTTACCCATATGCAGTACTTTGCATTTGTTAATGTTAAACTTCAGTTGCCACATCTCAGTCCATCTGCCCAACTTTCCAGATCCTGTTAAAGTAGCATACTGCCATTACTTACCCTCATCTGCAAACTTGGATATTAAGTCTGATATACCTTCTTCAATATTCATTGATAAATATACAAAACAGTGGTTCCAACAACGAACCCTGAGGGACTCCAGCAATAACATCATTCGACGAAGAGCAGCGTCCATTGATTACCACTCTGTCTTCTCCCACTCAACCACCCTTTTATCCATTGTAGCAACTTCCCCTTAATACCATATTACTCCAATTGGTACAGTAGTCGCCCATGAGTAACAGTATCAAAAGCTTTCCTGAAATCCAAGTATATGATATCAAAATAATTTTTTGCATCCAGTTCCTTTATAACAACATTGTAAGATGTCAGTCTTACAAATATAGAGATTTAGTGGTAATGGGAAAATTTGTAATTTGGGAATAATTTAATCTTTGATATGGAAAGGAATTTTGACATTTAAGAGAAGCATATATGGGAAGAATACTAGATTTATAAAATAAGCGATTACAGATATGCAAACTGAATAGCAGTCAAATGGAAGAGAAATTAACATAAATGTGGATCCGTGAGAGAAAAAGGGGTGAACTGACAGTAAACAAACAACAGCCGCCCACACTAGGGAAGGAGTGGTCATTAGTGAACGAGCGGAAGAGGGTTACTGGAAACAGAACAATGGGTCGGTGAAATGCACATGATTAAGACGCGTCTGATCTATGTGATATCTAGACATAAGTCCCGATGGGCTAGCGTTTGGGTCGAAAAAAGACCAGGTCACTGTGGCGGCTTTTTGGTAAGTGGTCAACATTTTCGCAAATGGGAAAAGACGAAAATGGCTATCCTGGGAGACGACGGACGTCAGACATGAAAGGATTGTGCTACCCTGACAACTAGACGAGAAAATTACGAAACAAGGCTTGGTTTGCACACGACGCAAATAGTTATGATAATTCTTTTTAACGAATAGAAAAGTCGGACGATTAGGTGAGTTCCTGGGATAGGTAGAGAGGATGGGGAAGGAGGTTCGAACGGTGGAGAAAAAGTTGGGGTCGTCAAGGTGAAGAGAGTGTGAGGAAGACAGAAGTGTCAAGAGTAAGAGGGAGTGTGGCTAAAGGGGTGGTCGGGCAGTGCAGAAATGTAAGGAGTGCAAAAATAGCACTAGACAGAAAGGGAAAAAATAGTTAAGAGTAGAAAAGTAACGGGAAGGCTAAGGATGATAAGCAAAGGGTTATGAAAGACAGTTAAGTGAACCAGGAAAGGTAACGACCTCTTGGACAAAGATACATCCAAATGATCCGTATTAAAGGAGGAGTTGTGTATTCAAGGCATGAGAAAGGACGCCAGACCCATGCAGCCAAGAGTTTCGGAAAATTATCTGAGGCAGATGAAGGAAAGCCTTAGAAGATAGCCTGGAGAGCCTAAGATGGAAGCCTGAAATCTCCCTGGAAAACAAAAGAAAAAGATAGAAGTAGGTGAGAAATATATTAAGTACACTAAGTTAGCAGGAAGGACTGTTAGTGAAATAGTATAGTAATTAATGACTGTTAGTGAAATAGTATAGTAATTAATGACTATTAGTGAAATAGTATAGTAATTAATGAAAAGGGGGTAGCACTAGAGAGTAAAGTGGAAGATAAATTATCTCTGAGGTAGATATACTAACAGAGTTTATTATGTTAAAAAGGGTTAGTGTTTAATGCAAGGGAAACTAAGGAATGAGTAATAGATGAAATTGATATAACAGATATAATGTGTTAGAAGGGTAGTAAAGCTTATAGAGAAGGATTCTGAATATGTTTTAAAGTTATAGATAATTAAGTTACATGAGCAACTTTGAATATAGTATTTTAATTGATGAAGATTTGTTGGTTTATCTGAACGACTAATAACAAGTAGGGACTTTAGGATACTGAAGATTGGTTAACAAGTATATTGTAACAGTGTGGGGAGATCACAGAGCTGAATGACGAATGTAGCATATTTGAATTGTTAATGTATATGAAACAGAATTGTATCCGGGAGTAAATGAAATAAGTATAGTGAATGTACAAGTGTTAGGAGTTAGTTACGGCAAGAAGAATGAATCAGGTGTTTTCATATAATGGTCAACTCAGATTAGCTAGTCAATGGAAACTAACAAGAATAACATATGCAAGGTATATCTGAGTCGACCTTGTATATTAGGACTGTATGCTTTTTAATTCAATTGTATATTATATCGTATATGTGTATGTAATAAATTTCACGTTTTGTTTTCACTTTGAGTCCTGTTATTCTAAGTAACACACGCCTTGCTTGCCTAGTTAAGAATTTGCTCTCCCACAACTTGGCGAGAAAATCCTGGAAACTGATTAAGGGGAAACAAAATAAAGTACCCTCAAGATCTTGAGAATCTTTTGTGATATATACAGTGTATAGCAGTCAGGTGGCAAAAAGGTGGGGCCTTGTAGGTGTGAGGGCACCTAAGAAAATCTAAATAAATATAAATAAGGAAAATCTTCTGTGAGATAGTAAATAAAATAAAATAAGATTAATAACATTAAAAACACCCCCTTCCCCACAACATCATAGCATCCAATCAAATTTGTCTGTAATTACTCGTGTTACCCTTTGATGCCTTTTGTGAATTGTGGATATACTTGCACATCTACAGTCAGTGGAGACTTCCCCCTAAGTCCAAAGATGATCTCATAATTATGGCTAAGCGTTTGCTTACTTCCTTTGCTGCCTCCTTTAATATAACTGGATAGATCTCATCCACCCAGTGCTTTTCTTTTGTTTAACTTCAAAAATTTCTCCTCCACTGTGCTCTCAGTTATTACAAACTCATCAAGCTCTCTGTTAGTCTAATAAGCTTCTGTCCTCCACTTCCCTACAGAATTCCTCATGTGCGAATATAGAAGCAAAATACTCATTCAGTTCGTCAGCTATCTGAGCAGGATCATCAACGGTCGAACCATGAATATCAAGCGGGCTAATCTGATTTATCTCCTTCCTTCTAGAGTTTATATAAGTAAAGAAGTCCTTGCTGTTTTTCAAAGCATCCTTCGCCAAAGATTTCTCATAATCTACCTTCGCTTTTCTAATCTCCTTTGTGACTTGGTTGCAGACTATCTTATATCTGCCATAGGCTCCTGCGTCGCCTGATAATTTATATGCATCCCATGCATTTTTCTCTGCCACTGGTGTCATTAGTTCATCTGACATCCATTTAGGCCTAAACCTTGAACAATCTCTTAATCGGTATGAAAAGCCTAGTCCATGATGATTTCCTTGAATGATTTCCTAGTCCATGATGATTTCCTTGAATGATTTCCTAGTCCATGATGATTTCCTTGAATGCTTCCCGTTTAGAATTTGCTGTTGGTAACGTCAGCAGTTGGTTCCACTTTATAGAATTTAAAAACTGTCTGAGACCACTGTAGTCACCTTTACGAAAGTAAAAACCCTTCCTTTCACCTCTGATGATAATTATATCTTTAAGTAAATTCCACGTTAGTGCACTGTGATCACTGCTACCTAGTGGTTCCTTTATCTGCAGATTCTTAATGAAGAACAACAATATATTATTGTTCTTAATTTTAAATGTTCAAAAACATATCATACTAATAAGGTTTTAACTCTGATGGCCGTACTTCTTCGCTATACTGTATTGCCGGCAAGTGGAATTGTTTAAATAAGTAAATGAACTAACTCATTCTGTATTGCTCCCCTGACCATGCAGTAGTCCCGGAGTATAAACAGAAAATTTATTTATATAAAAACAGTGAAGGAAAGGCTCCGCTTTCAAAGAAAATTTTTATTAAATATAGTAGTGACTTTACCAATGTGGAAAAGCATTGATAAATGCTACATTTAATAAAAAATATTTTTTCTGAGTGGAACCTATTGTACTCAATTAAAAAATTGGATTTGTCTCCCCTGTTCATAAAATAGAAGACTGATCTTTACCCAAAAACTACAGATCAGAATATCGATGAAATACAACTGCAAAGGTAGTGCACTGTGATGAGGAACTATTTAAATTTATTAGACGTAAATTTTTCTGGCTATATTCGTGAGTCTATCAAGGGCCGATCCGCCTGCACAGGCGTGATTTCTTTTTTAGCTGACATGGCTGAGACAACTGACGATGAATAAAAAGACACGCAGCAAAGCCTTTGAAAAGGTAGTTCATCGAAGATTAGTGGAGAAACTGGATTATTAAGAACTGAGAGGGTGGCTTTTAAATTGGACTGCAAATTACTTTGAAGGGAAAGAAATGCGTCTAACTTTTAAAAGGTAATATTTCGTATTGTTTCAAACCAGAATTTGGTGTGAAAGGAATTCATCCCCTGGGCCCATTTCTATTTTTGATCTATGTCAAAAACTTACATAGCATTTACCAAATTACCAAAATAAAATAAACATTATTGCGGATGACATAAATTTATAAGTCAACAGGAAATAACAGTGCAATTTTAAGCGACCTTTGCAATTAGTAAATCAGTGGATGAAGAGAAATGAAGTGATAGTTAATGAGGGTAAACATGAGCTGATCAGTTTTGCTTATTCACACACAAAAGGACCTGAGTTTTTCAGATTGTATTACCAACAATGCGATTAAAAAGGCTAGTACATTGAAAAAATTTGGATATTTTTAGCGGAGAATTATTCTCCCTTGATTTTCTTGTCTCAAACATAGCGAAGGCAGCCAGCAAAAGTTTAGGGTTTCTTAAAAAGGATTCCGGAGATTTCCTTCAAGTAACTTGATGCAAGCAGCGCGCTACACTTCAGTCGCGTTAGCAAATATTAATAATTCATGATTTATAACAAAAAATCGACCAAGAAAGGAAACTAATTTTATGCGCGAACCGAGAATATTTCATATTTGCGCATCCACCTTACTGCTCATTTCAGCGCAAAGTTCAATGCTTCTGCTACAATACGCGGTATATGGATATCCTATGTGACATTTATGAAAAAAAGAAATAATAATTGCATTTCCGTTAGTCCAATTTTAATGAAATTTGGAATTACTCGAAAAATCTTTTTAAAAGGCCCAAATACAAATTTTCATGAAAATCCAACTAGGAGTGAAGTTATAACATGAGGAATGCACTATCTTTGTTGAAGAGAGGATTACAGTTCAATGAGAGATCATATAAGGAGTGAAGTGAATTCTTTGGGCTTGAAAAGCTCTTCAAGGAAAGGAGAGATAATGCTGATTTACTATTATTTGATAAGCGTTAAACGCGGCTATTAACTTCGTCTAAAAATAAACTTCAATACTCGACCAGAACATTAAAATTTAATAAAATTAACAGAATAAAATAAATTAATAAATTGATATAATTAGTAATAATTACTTAGTAATTTATTAATAGCAGTAATTCTATAAAATATTTAAGGGCAAAGGCCTCATGCTACGAGGTAGAATGACTAACATGTAGGTTAGTGCAAATGCATCATTTTAACGTAGCCATCTACCGAAGTAGTTAAATTAATTAAATTGGCATCGTTTTGGTTATATCTCATATTGTGAATGCCTAATGTGAATGTTATTTATTCGAGGTAGTGCAATACCATGGCAACTCGTTGTGAAGGCATTCACAATATGAGATAACCAAAATGATGCCAATTTAATTAATTAATTTAACTACTTCGGGAGATGGCCAAGTTAAAATGACGCATTTGCACTAACCTACATGTTAGCAGTAAGCCTATAATTTTTAGTAAAAATTATGTTATTTATTTGTATTTTTGCTACTTGAAATTAACAGTAAAAAGTCATTTATTTATTTCCTTTGGAATTGTCTTATCTTATGCAGTTGCTTTTGAAGGCTTCTACGATTGCTGTTTTGTAGCAGAAAAAAATAAGAAACCTCCCTCCACGGCGAATCATATGGCCAGGGGATTATAAGTACATAATTATTGGCAGGGAGGAAACTGCCATCGAGATATGCATATCCTCCTCGCAGGGGTTATTACAGTTAGCACAGAGATTGACTGATCAAGGTGCATTTACTTGATTATTCACTCGAACTTTTCCTGTTATTTTAATCGTACTAGATTTTGTTATAATTAGCCAACTGTACTAAGCAAATGTAATATAAATAAATAAATAAAAAAATAAATTCTTTATTGCTAATAAGTACAGGACATGTACTAGAGACAATAATACTCAACACGGCGACATGGCCAGGAGTTTTACATTATAAATGAAATTAATTGGCAAAAAGAAAAAAAAAAATACCGTTACATGGAAATTATGAGTTACAAACATATAAATTATAATAATGAAAAATGAGGACTAAACGTCATATGGAGGAAATTATCCCAGTTCCACAGATGGAATCCACTCGAGGAGCATGTGACGGTATTTGTAGTCGGTAGCTAATTTCTGAAGGTCGACTCCAAGACGGAGCAGTGCCTGAATTTTGGGGAGTGCCTGGGCAGGTAGGAACCGACTACACAGTTTCAACCCGTTGTATTTGTGGATTAGTGTGGGCTCTGACCTCAAGGATGGCGTAGGATTGTGCCACTGATAGAAATCCCAGATGTTTGGGGCGTTTATCACTCCTGTGTACATTTTTACTGAAGTCATTAAACGCCTGCTGTCAATTAACCGGAACTGGACCAAATTTAAGCAAGTCTTGCAACAAGAATTTTCAGATGATAAAATTGCACAATTGAACAGTTTAACTGCAGTAGAATATGCTTACTTTGTGCAAAACACTCTTTACAGAGCATTGACTGAATCCATTAAAAGGAAAGTTAGGAGACCTGGCTCCACACCATGGTGGAATCCCCAGTTATCTGTTTTGAGAAGACGGGTTATAGATGCAAGGAAGAATTTCCAGAGGCACAGGTACTTAACAGAAACAGACGTTAGGCGACTAAAAGAAGTCTATTGTCAATTACGTAAGGAATATTTCGAAGCTATTGCGGAAGCCAAAAGATCCTCATGGCAGAAACTAGTGTCTCATACAGGTAATTCTGATCCATGGGGAGTAATATATAAAATTTGTCGTGACAAACTTGTAACTCCCGAGATATATAGTTCTGTTAACTCTAACGGAAATCTGACTACTGATTGGCTCTCCACCGTTGAAGCTATTATAGAGAGACTTTTCCCTGATGATCACCCAGAGCAAGACCCAACCGAACAAATTCAGATAAGGTTCGTTAACGAATCTTACAAGGGATCAAATGACACGGAACTATTTAGTCTAGATGAACTTGCACTTGCAATTTCTAAAATCAATTTGTCAAAATGTCCTGGAATGGACTTAGTTGAAAACGTGGCAATCAAACGATTTTACCAACATTTTTCACATATATTGTTGAATGTATTCAACAAATGTCTATTAGAGGGGACTTTTCCAAATTTTTGGAAGATTGCGTTAGTAAAGATGCTCAGAAAGCCTGGAAAATTGGCAACGGATCCCAAGGCATATCGCCCAATATCCCTTCTAGGAAATCTTGGAAAGCTTAATGAGAGATTATTAGCGCCTAGGACGCAGAAGGTTTTGGCTGCAAGTAATATGAGTTCTAATTCACAATTCGGCTTTAAGAAAGGCTCCTCCACTGAAGATGCCATCAAAAAATTGGTGAATCTATGTAAACCTACAGACAAAAAATACATGATGGTTGTTTTTATCGACTTTGAGGGCGCTTTCGATACACTCTGGTGGGAGAGAGCCCTCAAGTCACTTCGAGAGGCAGAATGTGATGATTTACTATATCAGGTTATTAGATCTTATTTTTCAAATAGGCAGATAAAAGTTATCTCGCAACACTTGGTATTTTCAAAATTCATTTCCAGAGGATGCCCACAAGGTTCAGTCCTTGGGCTTCTCCTCTGGAATTCTGTTTTAGACCAATGGTTACTAAAAGAAAGTCAAATTTGCAATAAAATAGCATATGCCGACGATTTAGCGCTGTGCATACCAGGCAGGTCAAGACTTTTGCTAGAAACACATGGGAAAGAAATCGTGGATGATTTGCTGGAATGGTCTAGAATAAACAAATTAAAAATTTCTGAGACGAAAACAAAAATGATGATCTTCAACAACAAACTGGATTATAACAGACCTCCTAATCTCCATATCAACAATGTCCAAATTCCTTATGTTTCTCAAAATAAATATCTTGGTCTCTTAATTGACGATAAATTTCCTTTTATCCCCCACGTAAAGAATTTAGCTGAAAAGATTAACAAGTTAACTGCCAATGTGATTAGGCTCTCAAGAGCTGAATGGGGTATAAAGCACAAAACTTTGGCATTATATTATAAGGCTATATTTTTGCCAATTGTAGTATATGCGGCAGCCATATGGTTTCCTGGGGTTACTCACGTCACAATGAAGGCCAAACTCTTATCATTGCAGAGAAAGATGATATTGGCAACACACAGATGCTGCAGAACAACATCAACCAATGCTTTACAAGTGATCTCAGGTTGTATCCCGATTGACCTTTATGTGGCATACCGAGGTATGATTTCTAACTTAAAGAAAGGTTTGGCAACTCAAATCCTAGACATTACAAGTAATCCGGCCACGGACATTCGGAAGGAAAAAAATTAATCTTTGGACAAAATTCACTGAGAAGTGGAAATACAGATGGCAATCCAGTGAAACAGGACTCACTACCAGGGAGTTCATGGAAGACGCAACGTTTGCTGTAAATAAGAAAGTTATGGGATGGTTTTATCCTTCAATGACAACGTCATATTTAATAACTGGACATGGTTCACTGCGGGATAAATTGTGTAAATTTGGACTTGAACATGACCCTTTGTGTTTTTGTAGACGTAAGTAGAAGACTGGAGGCATGTTCTGCTTCATTGCCCGGCTTATGACGACTTCAGACAAGAACTATTCAACAGCACTCAACCTATTAGGACTGATAACCTCGATATTTTGATTCAAAATGCCAAGAACTTTGCAGCATTCCAATTCTTTTCTGACAAGGTGTTTAAAAGAAGATGCATCTTGCTTACTTATTCTAGAAGTGGACAGTAGACTTGATGTATTCATCAAATTATATTTCTACCTTACAACTGTTAACTTAGAAACTAAATATTGTGTTCTTAAATTAGTAATAATATAGTATGTATGAAATGGTATTAACTGTATATATATATATATATATATATATATATATATATATTTTTTTTTTTTTTTTTTTAATATTTATTTTCATTTATTTATTTTTTCCCCCTCGGGTTGGGCAGCCTGAGGGCTCCTGTCCTTTGGTATTGCACTCCTTCCACTGGACGACAAATTGGTGCAGCAGCACTAGATAATAGAACCAGGCACAACTACTGATGCTTAGAAATGGGCAGTGATTGACAGGGTGTTGATCGCTGTAGAATGTAGACAGTTACACTCTCTCAACACAGATTTTGCAAGGTGGAGTTCGACTAAACGTCTAGGTGCCACCCAAAACAAGTACATCCGCATACATACATACATAGTATATATTTTATTGTGATTTATTGCTTGCAAGTGAAGCTGTGTAATTAAAATTGTTTCTTACGCAGAATGCGATGATTGTAAATGGAAAGTGTTTGTATCTATGTATATATATATAATAAAAATGTATGTAAATAAAAAAAAAAATAAATGCTGTCAATTAACCTCGGGAGCCTGGGTACATTTAGCTGCTCAACCATGTCAGTTGTTCTCAATTGAGGAGGTCGGCGATGCTTATTTGTGGCCCATTTCAGGGTCCAGTATTCACACGAGAACACCGGTTTTTGAAGTGAGGGCGACGCAGATGCCCAAATTTCAGCAGCGTATAAAATAGCCGGATAAACAGTGGCTTGAAGATATCTGGTAGTGGTTGCGGCATCGTTGGAATGAAGTAAGTGTTGTTTCGCTCTCCAGCGTAGGGTGTTCTGTGTGAACATTAAATTTCAGCTTCGGATCAAAATAGACACCGAGATCTTTATGGCAGGTAACCACTGGAATTATAGTACCTAAAACTAAAGGTTGAGTTATTGTTGGTTGCTGTTTTAATGAGTGAGTCATTATTGCAGATTTTGACGGGTTAAGGTTTAATCCAAACATCTTCAAGTAAGTTGAAAGAGTGGTCAAGTTCTCGGTGGTGGAAGACGTAATTGTCATTGGGTTTGCAGACGGTGGGATTAAGGTAAGAAACTTTATATCGTCAGCATATATTAGAGCATCATTACGAGGACTCATGAAAGGAATCAGAATCGCTGAGGAGAGAAGGCCAGACAGGACACCACCTTGTGGGACTCCTGCATTAATTTTTCTTGTATATACTATATACGCCAAATAAATAGAAAAACGGCGGGTAAAAATACGGTAAACTTTTAAGCCTCGTAATTTTATTTTTTTGTTATTAAGCGAAAGTAGTTGGCACGCGATTTATGCCGTTTGAATTACGGATGGAGATGGGAAACTTTAATAGGAAGGGGACCATAGGAAACGCAGCTAGGGAAAGAGCAAAATTTCTTTATTGCATATACAAAACGATCAGATTAGGTTCTGTGTATGTGTGTAAAGCGCCAAGGCTATGAGATATCAGTATATTGTGCCTGTAACTGTCGGTTTGTGGGACAAAAAAAAATCGTGTCCGGCAGAAAATTCCCTGAATCTCAATTCTCATACCGGCTAACTCAGACACTTTATGGAAAAAATAACAAAATTTCTCACATCATTAAAGCGACTCGAATCAGGGCCATTTCCACCCGGTAGTTATATCCTGTTCGTTACCCACGAAGAGTGACGAACAGGATTATCCCCAATTCATTGAGTAGAGATACAGTATGTTCATAAATTGGAGATATAGTATGTATCTCTAATTCATAAAGGGGGATCAAATGGTGACACTAGTAAATACAGTTGTTGTTGTTATTTGGTTTTTAGGAGCATTAGCAACTAAGGCCATATTGCTCCGAGAATATGCGGTGGTCATTCCCTGACCTTTCCGCATCCTCCGTATTTGGTGGTGACGGGCTCGAACCCCGGTCTAATCAAGAAGCGTGTGCTACGCACTACTGCTGCTGCTGCTCCTTCCCACCTGGCTACGGAGGCGCCAGTAAATACAGACCTGTTAGTTTGACTTCTTTTCCAGAGAAAATAATGGAGTCACTGGTTAAAGTGACGGCAGTAATAATTCAGACAAAGCAGAATTTGTTAAGGGGAAATCTTGTCTGACCAATTTGATTGGATACCATTACATGGTCACAAAGGAACCGGATGCAAAAAATAATTTTAATTTCATATACGTGGATTTTACGAAAGCTTTTGAAACTTTTGCGCATGGAAGACTACTGGAGCGGTATGGCATTGAGGGCAAGTTTCTACAATGGATGAAAAGCATGTCTGAGTGTCAGAAGACGGAGAGTGGTAATAAATGGACACTTCTCTTCGGGGACTAAAGTTATTAGTGGTGTCCCCCAGGGTTCGGTGTTGGGCCCATTGTTGTATTTTATATTTTTCAATGTTATTGATGAAGGTTTATCAAGCTTAATGTCAAACTTTGCAGATGATACAAAGTTTGGCTGGGTTGTTAATAGCAGTGTAGTGCTGCAATAGGATCTGGAAAAGTTGGGTAGATGGGCGGAGAAGTGGCAACTGAAGTTTAACATTGACAAATGCAAAGTACTGCATATGGGTAGCAGTGACCCCACAGAAATGTACCAACTGGGTGATGTTACACTCGGGGCAGTGCAGAACGAAAGTGACCCGGGGATAATTGTGCAGTCAACCCAATTTTTCTGAGCAGTGCAGACGGGCTGACAGGACAGGTCATGGAGTCTTGTCAATGATATATAGGAATATTTCTAGCAGGGACAGTGAGGTGATTATTCCGTTATACAAGGCAAGGGGTCAGTCTACACCTAGAGTGTTGTGTACCGGTCTGGAGGCCTTATTTTAACAAGGATGTAGAGCCGTTGGAACGAGTACAGAGAAGGGCAACAAGATTAGTGAATGGAAAAAAGTGTTGCTGTTATGAAGAAAGGCTTAAGTTCTGCAAGTTGCAACGTCTGGAGACTAGGCACCTGCGAGGTGATCTCTGGTTGAGGTGTATAAGGCCTTGAATGGATTGAGCAGCCCCAATGCTGATGGGATTCTTCATATTGCTCAGATTACAAACCTGAGGAGGCATAAACTGAAATTGAGGAAAGATACTTGTCGAAAGATGCGCGGAAAATTGGCTTTAGCTGAGGAGTGGTTGATAGTTGGAACAAACTTATATCTGTCGTTGTGGAAGTTGATAGCTTAAATAAATTCTTATTAAATAAAGATAGCTTAAATAAATTCAAGGAAGATGTGGACAAACTTTTTTTGGCTGATGCTGTATAATCTTGCTTTTCTGCATTATATGCCTCTACTAATGCTAGATCAGATCAGAGCTAATCTGAAAAAAACAATTGTTTGATTCTCTGCTGTCGTGAAGTATTTAGAGATTCGTTCCATGGACGTCGGGACTTAAGGCTGCTGCATCTGAGCCAGCTCCTCGATATTCATTACGGGTGAGACAATGACCAGCGTCAGGCAATCCCCGCCTCCGCCTTGCTCGAAGCACGATGTCGAGGGAGGGTGGATTATTAACGAGCCCCCGGACTACCGTGGACAACTTGCAGCGTTGTCTCTCGACTTAATTTCATTTCGTTCATCGCGCACACTTAAGTGTGATGTCTTCGTCTCCGGCACAATGAATCCTAGCGAATTGCCGTGCTCTATCGTGTCAAAGGACGAGGGAAGGAAATCGTCGTCTGAACGCATCTCAGCGACTTTTTATCGCGCCCATTTCTCTTAATTACGTGTGTTCCGATTAACTGTTTAGACACGCGCATTCGCCTCTCCCTTGCTCAGCGATTGGCCTGCCATTTTACCCAGACAGATTTCCAAATTAAAATAATGCGATTGTCACGTGAACACGGAAGCACAGTTGATGATACGGAAAGGAATCTGTAAAATAAACAGCAGCTCCTCATAATGAACATAACTGGTCCACATTATTGCATATGCCTCCTCCACCACCACCACCCAGGAGTTGGTTGCCCATTTGTGTTCTGTGGTCCTTGCTTTTGCGCCAAAACTACTGCATCATTGTACTCTCTCTCTCTCTCTCTCCCTCTCTCTCTCTCAATTGCGTGTATTGTATGATCGAGTTGCCTCTTTTGCTGGATTCGAAATCCCCATTTCTTTACAGGAAAATGAAATCACACAAAACTCGCTCGAGACCGACTACCTGGTCCACATACTCGATCCCCGACTCTAACCTGACTAAATACCTTTGGGATGAACTGCAACGCCGGCTTTTGGGCCAGGCCAACCCGTCTGCAATCAGTAGACGAATTGACCGCCGTGTGAAAGAAAAAAACGCAAAGTACTGCTTTAACGTTACCAAGATTTGGTTTCGGAGTCTATCGATGAGGATACAGTGTTTAAAGAACGGGTTCTGGTATAAGCAAGCGTTAGTAAAAATGGGTGTTAATACCATAGGCTTGTGTTATTGTTGTTAGGTTTATTGGTGCATCAGCAACTGTGGCTATAATGCACTGATTTCTGACTAGTATATCTTTGTTGTTGATGCTGATTCTGATAAAAATTTAAACAAGGTGATATTTATTAATCAATTTTAGGAAAACAAAAATGTCATCCATATCTTGACGATCTTCTAGGACATTACATAGTGTTAACTGATTGCAATTTTTGAAAAGTAAGGAGAAAGCAGTTTTTCGTTGTTTTAAATATAGTGGGCATTCAATAACGATATGCTTTACAGTGAGTGGACATGAACAGTTACTGCATTGTGGGGCATCTTCCTTTCTTAATAAATAACTGTGAGTGAGGTATGTGTGACCAATGCGCAGTCGCGCTAGTACAGTTTCTTCTTTTCTATTTTCCCTTAGACTGGATCGCCACTGTTTGGGTTCTTTCTTTATTTCAAAAAGTTTATTATTTGTTTCTTTTTCCCATATATGTTTCCACTGTTCTTTAGAGGTCTGCTGTATAATGGATTTAAAGTCAACATAAGGTGTCCTGAAATTGGAAGAAATAGGATTGGAAGCATTTTTGGCAGCTAAATCTGCCTGTTCATTTCCTGGGATTCCATTGTGTCCATGAATCCAACAAAAAATTATGCGGTGACCACGTGCATGAATTGCCATTAACTGAGTCCAGATATGTTGTACCAGAGGATGACTGTTGGGGCGTTTACCTTGTATACAATTCACAGCACTTAATGAATCGGTGTAGATTATGGATTGAGTATATGAGGCTTCTTTTATTTTCTCCAGGGCTAGTAAAATACCATACAACTCAGCAGTATAATTACTACATTCTGAAGGGAGCTGTTTGGCGATGATAGCATCCGGCAGTACTACAGCTGTACCAACTTTACTGGCAGTCTTGGATCCATCTGT
Organism: Mastigoproctus giganteus; assembly: GCF_048544385.1. Lineage (NCBI taxonomy): Eukaryota > Metazoa > Arthropoda > Arachnida > Uropygi > Thelyphonidae > Mastigoproctus > Mastigoproctus giganteus. The sequence continues at coordinate 3,249,978 of NC_143587.1, forward strand.
ATATATCTGCACGTAACTCCTAAACTGAGTGGAGTGGGCCAGATGTAATTGTCTGATGTTAATATCTGGAAGATTATTCTTTCCCCATTTCTGATAGTATTTTTCAATATCTATTGTGGGTATTTGCCATGGCTGGATTTGCATGCTAGTATCCTGCATTATGTTATTCATGTTGAGTCCCCAGCTAGTGTTTAGAGCTTGAAGCCTAATACCAGATGGTTTGTTGATACGTGATTTAGTACGATAGAGGTTTTCCCATTTTGGTCTGAAGAGATATTGCCATATCGGGTGTTATGGAAAGCTGCTGATTTTCGCAGCATAATTTAGGAGAAGAATTTGTCGCCGAAGGTCTAGTGGCGGTTCATTGGCTTCCGTATATAGACTTAAAATGGGAGATGTACGAAAGGCACCCAGTGCTATTCGAACTGCACTATGATGAATGGGATCAAGCCATTTCAGTACACTTGGCCTGGCTGAGGCGTATGCAGGAGATGCATAGTCTAAGCGAGATCTAATTAATGAGCGGTATAAATGTAGCAACATGTACCGATCTGCACCCCATGACATAGAGGAGATTACTCTGAGAATATTTAGTTTCTTAAGGCAGCTGGTACGAATATATTTTATATGTTCAAGGAAGTTTAATTTTTTATCAAGTATTATACCAAGAAAACGAGTGCTTGGTTGAAATGTAATACAATGGGAGTCTAACTGAAGGTTTGGATCAGGATGCAATGTACGTTTACGACAGTAGTGTACTGCAGTTGTTTTCGGTTTAGAAATTCTGTAGCCATTGTTTTTGGCCCAAGAGACTATTCTATTAATGGTGACTTGTAGTTGTCTCTCAATAAGTCGCATATTTTGAGAATGACATGAGATGGCAAGGTCATCAGCATACAGGTATGCATCAACTGTGTTAGGTATACTGTTAGTTATAGAATCGATCCTGATGGCAAAAAGTGTAGCACTCAGCACTGAGCCCTGGGGAACTCCCTCTTCTTGAACATATGTGCCAGAAAGTGACGAGTGGTAGAGGACTTGGAAGGATCTGTTAGATAGGAAGTTCTGAATGAATTTCGGGAGATGACCCCGAAGACCAGATTTATGTAAGTCCCGAAGAATCCCATAACGCCAAGTTGTATCAAATGCTTTCTCGATGTCAATGCATATCATAACAAAGTGTTCATTTCTTAGAAAGGCGTTCCGAATATTTGCTTCTGCTTTGATAATGAGATCAAGCGTCGATCTACTTCTCCGAAAACCATACTGGCTTGGACTCAGAATGTTTTGAGTCTCCAAATACCACGTTAGTCGGGTGTTAAGTATTTTTTCCATTGTTTTTCCCAAGCAACTTGTTAAGGAGATAGGTCGATAGTTTGTTGGGTTTGTATGGTCTTTTCCTGGTTTCGGGAAGGCTAGCACATAAGAATGGCACCAGCTGGTGGGGTAATATTCCTCTAAAAAAAAATCTATTATAGAGTAGTAAGAGACCACTTAATGATCTTTCACTTAAATGGGAAATCATTGAGTAATAAATTCCATCAGGACCTGGAGCACTGTTTTTCACTTTTGTGAGCGCATTAAGCAATTCAGTCATGGTCAACGGCAGATTGTATGAATGTTGGAGAGCGGTATTAAAATTCAGTTTATACTTTTCTGTATTTTGTTTTAGCATCTGAAAGGCTGGTTCATAGGCGGAAACAGCTGAGAGTGATTCAAAAGACGAGCCAAATGCATTAGCAAGTTCTTCAGGTTCAGAAATTTCCTTTCCTTTCAGAAATAGAATCGGGGAAGTAACAAGTGGGTATTTGCCATTGATACGTTTGATTTTTTTCCAGACTGTAGCAGTATCTGTGAATCTGTTTATTGTGGCAGCATAGCGTGACCATGCTTCTTTTTTACTCATTCGTCTTATATAACGAGCCTTAGCCCTTGCTCTTTTAAACTGTAGGAGGTTGGCTGTGGTTGGATGTTTTCTAAACTGATTCCAGGATTTATTTCTTTCTCTTTTAGCAATGCTACATGCTTCGTTCCACCACATTTTTGGATGGAGTCGGATTTTAAATGATGATTTTGGGATAGCGGATTCAGCTGCTGTCATTATTCGTTCTGTGATATAGCTTACTGCAGAATCGATCTTGTCAGTAGCAATGATAGTGGAATCTAAATGAGCTATTTCTTGATATTTAGCCCAGTTGGCCTTGTCAAATTTCCAAATTGTTCTAATTCTGTCGATCGGAGGAGAACTTGTACAGAAATTACAGATGATCGGAAAGTGATCACTACCAAGAGGATTGTCAGTAACTGTCCAGTCAATGAGAGGAAATATTGTTGAAGAACATACTGTTAGGTCAATGGCAGAGCTTGAGCCAGATGGTACATGAACATATGTGTGATCACCTGTGTTTAAAATAGTTAGATTGTGTTTATCCAAGAACTTCTCAATTATTTTCCCTCTGCAGTCAAGTTGTTGAGAACCCCATAGAGGGTTATGGCCATTCCAGTCACCCAGAATACAGAAAGGAGCGGGTATTTGTCCTACTAGGTCATCTAAATCAGCAAGGGTGTAAGCGTAGTTTGGTGACAGATACAATGAGACTAAAGTTATCGTTATGCCTATGGTGATACGGGCTGCAATTGCCTCCAACGGTGTTTGCAAGGGAACAGGTCTGGAGGGAATTGAAGAGTTTACTAACAGCGCCACTCCTCCGTGTGCTGCATTAGAGCAGTTTCTATCTTTATGTACATGGTGAAGTGTTTAACTGTTATAGGTACTGCATTCGTCAGGTTTGTTTCTTGTATGCATGCTGCAACGGGCTTATATTCACTTAGGAGATCGTAGAGGTCATCGATATTAGCACGAAATCCGCGACAATTCCATTGAATTACTGTGTGCATTGTTTGGTTTTAAAAGGAGGGTTTGGTTTCTTACGGCGGATTTTTTTGTTTGCGCTTGTCTACTTTTGCTTTTTCTTTTTTTGGGAAGACTGGCCTACCCGTGTCAATGTCATCCTCTGGATGAATCTCAAGAATTGAATCATCTTCATCTATCTTTTCATCAATATCCATGGTATCGGATATAAATTTAGTAGTGTTGCTTCTTTCAGGGGTCTTGGCTCGTTCATTTGGTTGTTCATTAGGCTTCTTATCTGGAGGTATTGTTACAGGAGTATTTGCTTCTCGAGTAGCATATTTAGGAGTAGGTTTTTCCTTTGATGAGGAGAGGAGCGATTTAGCCCAACCAGATATTGAGATATTTGGAGGGACTGAGCAGTCTGTCTGAGTTTCTACTGAGCGTAGCCGTTGGGTAACTGAAGCATATGTAGGTGACTTAGCAGGTACTGCAAAATGTTTTTTAGCTTCTTGATAGGATACTTTCTGCTCAATCTTATATTTTTGAATATTCTTTTCTCTTTTCCATTGAGGGCATTCCTTAGAGAAGGCAGAGTGGTTACCATGGCAGTTGGGACAAATTTGCACTTCAGTGTTACAGTTTGTGTGTGTATGCTCTTTTGATCCGCAGTTAGCACAAGTGGCTACACTTCTGCAGACAGCTTGGGAATGACCAAATTTTTGGCACTTAAAGCACCGGACTGGATTTGGAATGTATGGTCTTACTTGGCATCTAAGATAACCAGCTTTAATAGAAGTAGGCAGATTTGGTGTTTTGAATGTTAGGATCACCGTGCGTGTGGGAACAGGTTCTCCATCTCTTTTAATCACAATTCTTTTGGCTTGTACTACGTTTTGATCTCTTAGTTCATGCACAAGTTCATCCTCTGATACGTTTAATAAATCCCACTCTGATATTACCCCTTTAGAGGAGTTTAAGGTGGCATGTGGGGTAACCTTCGTGGGAATTCCACCGAAAGTAGATATTTTCAATAGCCTCTCAGCATGTCGATGTTCCGTCATTTCGATCAATAAATCTCCGGATCTTAATCGCCGAACCATTTTTGGAGGGCCAGCCACATTTTCGAGACATTTCTGTATCAAAAATGGGGACAGCTTACTCAGTGGTTGGTCTGTGGAGGAGTGTAGTATTAGAAAGAGTGGTGTGATCTTATCCATTCCTTCTTTTTTTTGTCTCTTAGCATGGGATACATTTGTGTCGTCATGATCTGGATTATGTTTGTCCAGTTCTGAATCATAAGATCCACACGAGGACTGTTTATTTTTGTCCATCGTTGCTCCTTTTAGTCCTGGGAGAGTGGATTTCTTCTCCCAGACTTCCAGCCCCGCCACGTCGAGGCAGGAGCAGTGCCACCTAGTGGCCAAGCGGTTGGAGAGATTAGTTTGTTAGTGCGAAAATTAATAAATATACTAGGAAAAGAAACGTAATTTTCCTTTCTGGGTTCTTACTTAGAACCTGTTAAGTACAGAACCACTTATAAAGAAATAAGGATGAGAAAAGCACTGGAAAGAAAATATAACGAAATCACTTAGAAAGAGCACTATATATCACTTAGGAAAATCGCTTGGACACTATCGCTTGGCACTCGGGGCCACCATAGGCTTGTAGAGAGGAAGGCAAATCGAAACCAAAGCTAAAAGTGGGAGTTGCCTGGAGTCATTAAGTCGAGAGGAGGAGAGACGTACACAGCCAGGATGCAAAAGGGAGAAACAATGACAAGTCACCGAGTTATATAGATTTAGAGAAACAGATAGGAATGACCTCTATCGTTGAAAAAAAAAAAAAAAGTAGGAAAGATGGCCTAAAACATGAAACGCCAGACAAAAGGCTGCAGACATGTGAAGGAACATGTGAAACAGAAAGTAGAACAAGAATAATTCCGAACTACAGGAAATAAAATTGTGGTAAAATTTAGATGATCAGAGAACAGGGTTTATAGATCACGGCTCCAAATTCCAAGATGGCAAAACCGCTGTAGAAAGAGAAAAGCTGAGTTTGGCACAACTGGGGTTGATTGAAGGTTTAGTGAATCCATTGAAGAGCGTGACAAAAAATTCGGCAGGCGAAAAAACTATAGATGGAAACAGAATAAAAAATTCAGATTTTGCATATTTCCCATCCCCTGATTCGATCTCTTGCTAAAATTGCCCTCCCATATCTGAATATAGTGTTATTTATTATTATTTTTTTGCTTCCTCGTCGCAGTTAATTTTTGTACTAGGTTTTTCAAATTCTTTCACCTGTTTAACCACTACTTCACTTCCACTTTCGACTATCCCTTAAACTTCTTAGTTCAGGCACCGTGTGTACTTTTCATTTCCATTTTCACAGACAAAATCTATATTACAAACCACACACACACACATATATATATATATATATATATATATATATATATATATGAATATGAGTTAAGTTAATAGTGGTAAGAGTTTTTAAAGGTAAAATATGATATACTAGCTTATCAGGTAAACCAAAAACCATAGCGGGTACCCAACGTGACCTGGAAAAAAATATCAATATATGCCATGACATAAGCAATAAATTATAAAAATATATAAAAATACCATTAAAATGTTAATTATGGCAATAAGATAAATTGAAAGGGACTTTTTCGAAGGCTAACCCTTTCAATGTATCAACCATAATTAACGAGCTATCCGTTACTGTAGTCATCGTCCAGCATAACTATGTCCAAATATATGTAAAATAGTAAGATAGAGCCAAAAGTAGTGACGAGAATAAAATTATGTTGATTAATCCCAAATTTAGCAGTAAGCTGGCAAGATGACTGTTAGCCCGACGGATAGCCAAAATTTAAATTTAAATTAGAGAAAGAGCTATAATTATTATTAGGCATATGTGCGTAGTTGATAGTAAAATATTAAAGACATCGAACTACAGCACTTTCAAGTACACAGCTTTAGCAATACTACTATTACTATATTAGCTATTGAAAGTAACCAAAATACCAGGTTAGAATCCGAAAATATCAATATATTAAAATATAAAACCCTGCATCCTTATGGTCTTAATAATAAATTTAATGGGCATTGCTACACTAGCAATACTATAAACGATACTTGTATATATAGCCTGTTTCAAATAGTAAAAAGACCCAAATCTAACAGAATAGCAAAAACCTACAATAGTAAAAAAGCCCGCACACCAAATATAACTGACGATTTTAATGACATGTTAATGTATTGGGAAACCCATTATACATGTCAAACAGATTCATGATTTTATATTCGGGTTGAAACATAGTAAAATCCGAGCTCTTGCCACTATCAACTCTACCTATAGGCATAATAACTTACACCTTAACCTCCTGATTAAAGACATAATTAAATTTATTTTTAGTAATAAAAAAACTAAGGTTACATATGAATATATCAACATTAAATTCAGCCACGCATTATTTGATAATGTCTGCCTAGATAAAATCATTAACGTATATAAAAGTGATTTGCTTATTACAAATGCACAGATACGCACCAGATTCAGCTATAACAAACCGTTTGGACTTACAGCCTGTAATTATAAAAAAGCCGCTACTAACCTCGTCAATAGTGATATTGAGGCGGTTTGCTTTTGCCATTTACCGCAATATCAGACATTTGTGGACACACACCATAAACACATTATCACCGGAGATTTGAGCATTATAGACTATCCTGAGCTACGTGAGATTCTTTCATTTGGATTTAAATTTCGACCAAAGACTGATATTAATACCAACGCCATCATTAAACAACTACACTCAGATATAATGAAGTTCAGCCTAAAGTTATCTTACAAATATAACATATCCTTGGAAGCCTTCCACAAGTGGCTTACGCTCACCTTTCAGGCTATCAAGAAACAGATAAAGTCCATATGCAAGAAACTACCACCTACTAAGGTTTTTAATATAGATACAATTAAGCAGAAGCTTAAACTGATACAAAATAAGTTTATAATTACTACTATTCATAAAGCCTCTAATAATTACAGTATTATATGTAAAAAATTTTACACTTCCGCATTACTAAATGAACTTAACAATAGTAGCACTTACAAAATAGTAACGGACAAACGAAACTCTATTACTAAGAAAATACGTGCTTGGCATAAAAAATTAAAGCTTACTAACCATACCACCATATACCCATACATATACTGTATATCTAAATTTCATAAAACTCCTACTGGTTTTAGATTTATAACTTCGTGTAGGGATAGCTACGCTAAGATTCCGCATCGCAAACTCGTTAATTTACTTCTAATTATTTTTGATAACATAGGTCATTCAAATATTATTCTCAATAATAGACCGGTATTAAATTACATTAATAGCAACACAGGCATCAATACGATAGAACACATCAATACATTTGACTTTAATAACTTGTTTACTAGCATCCCTCATAACAGCCTAAAAACTGTGTTCTGCGATTATTATGATAAATACAAAAATATCTTACCCTGTGAAAAACACTACTGGGATGACCTTTTTAACCTTTGTATCTTCAATAACTACATATTTAATGGCAGTAATCTTTATAGGCAACACACAGGTATACCGATGGGTGCATGTAGCTCTTGTTTAGTGGCTAATCTATACCTACACCACTTTGAATATAATTTTAAGCACAATATTGTTCTATACAGATATATATTGACGATTTGATAGTTTTTAACATTCCTGACTTCCTGACAGAAGCAATTAAATATTATCCGCCTGAATTAACATTAGAACGCACCAACACTAATATTTCCAAATCTGCTACCTTCCTGGACTTGGATATAAGGATAGATAATAATACCATACACACAAGCTGTATGATAAACGCAAAGATTTTCATTTTAATGCTATTGACCTCACTAACTGGAACTCGAATATCTCAAAAAGGATACATCGCAATATCATAATCGCACAAAGTATCAGAAGATTATGCATATGTAACCAGACCGATTATATTATAGATACACTCATTGAATTCAGATCCAAGTTATTAAAAAAAAATGCTTCCCACACCACATAATTACACGATATCTTTATAAAGCCATATTGATTAGCAAACAACAAGGGACATTATAACCTTAACGCACAGAGTATTATAGATAAAGTCCTAAACAGGCGCTAATATAACATATTTTGTAAATGTAAATTTGTAAATTTTCGTAGGTGTTTCTTTGGCTTAGATAAATTTCGTTGGATATGTAATTATGTAAATAGTAGGCACTGCTCATGGAGTAAGTTGTATATAGCTTACACGCATTAAAAACGTCGTACCTATATTTGCTCTATGGGTAGGAACTTATTCTGTTAACTTCTACTGTGACTTCGAGAGATACTTATTTGACGGCCTTTCTATGTGTAATATTATGCAGTATATAAAAACTGCAGAGGGCGCTACATGTAATTATACTTAATTTAGCACTTAACTTAGCTATTACATTTCCTAGGGGGGGGAGGCTACGATCGGTAGTTATATATGCTACACGTGCTAATACACGTGGTTTTTTAGTACTTTGGCTATACGGTGGTAAGCATTCTTATTTTAATCTTAACGCATTCTATACATCTGTGCATTGCCTGCCATAACCAGGATACCTTACTATAAGATTGCATCCTATGTTAATTATTTTACATTTTCTTTTCTGTTTAACTTTCACTTTCTTATCCCTATTTATTCATACCTATTTATTCATACCTCATGAACTATTAGAGTATTCGAGGGGGATTGAGGTACTATATCTATTCTTCTACCTTTTTCCGTTCGCCTTGGTTAGCGCTAGCTTCCACTGTTACTTTTGCTTAGACTACCGTGACTGCATTTACTATCAACTACGCACATATGCCTAATAATAATTATAGCTCTTTCTCTAATTTAAATTTAGGCTCTCCGTCGGGCTAACAGTCATCTTTCCAGCTTACTGCTAAATTTGGGATTAATCAACATAATTTTATTCTCGTCACTACTTTTGGCTCTATCTTACTATTTTACATATATTTGGACATAGTTATGCTGGACGTTGACTACAGAAACGGATAGCTCGTTAATTATGGTTGATACATTGAAAGGGTTAGCCTTCGAAAAAGTCCCTTTCAATGTATCTTATTGCCATAATTAACATTTTAATGGTATTTTTATATATTTTTATAATTTATTGCTTATGTCATGGCATATATTGATATTTTTTTCCAGGTCACGTTGGGTACCCGCTATGGTTTTCAGTTTACCTGATAAGCTAGTATATCATATTTTACCTTTAAAAACTCTTACCACTATTAACTTAACTCATATTCATATTTATACAGACCGATGTAATGTTTAATCGTCTTAGATGGCATTAATCGGTTATGTGACTATTTACTATTTATTATAATATTTATATTTATTATAACATTTTACTATTTGCTTTTTCATACTTGGATATATATATATATAAAATTATTTTTATTGTTATTTGTAGAATGTAGTAGGTATATATCTATAATTTAACTAGTGCTAATAATGAAAATATCGTGTATCCTGGGAGCGATATATGTTGATTAAAGGGGGGGGGGGGAGGAAAAGAAAAGTGTAACGTTATAAACAAGAAGAAACAAAGTGCGAATTTTGCAAAAATTCGTTCTTTTCAAAATTTGCATTTTTTTTTTTTTTTTTTTTTTTTTGCAAAATTCGCACTTTGTTTCTTCTTGTTTATAACGTTACACTTTTCTTTTCCTTCCCCCCCTTTAATCAACATATATCGCTCCCAGGATACACGATATTTTCATTATTAGCACTAGTTAAATTATAGATATATACCTACTACATTCTACAAATAACAATAAAAATAATTTTATATATACATTATAGTTGTAGGGTACTTTTGCTCTTGCAGTGTCCCTGATCCATAATTCATATTTTCGCTTATTCATATTATCGCTATTCAAATTCAAATCCAATTTCTCTACTTAATTTTAATCTTATTATTCGTAATTATATATATATATATATATATATATATATATATATATATATAGTAGGGATAAATGTAAAAGTTTTTTTGCCAGATCAGATTAATGCCATCAATAGTACATTAAAAATTACATCAGTCTATATTAAAAAGAAATTGAGATACTATTACTATACTTATCCCTACTTCCTTTCTCCTTATGTCAGCAGTAGCTTTCTTTTGCATAAATATAAATCGAATAAAACTACCACATCAGAAATTGAAAACTATAGTTCGCCTTTTATTTTCTATATATTCGTTTCGAAGTTATCTGTCGGGCTAAATGTTATCTTGCCTGTTTGCTGCTAAATTATAACCAAATTAGCCTTATGTTTATGTTTAAGAATTGGACTTAGTTAAACAGTCAGATAGCAATCAGAAACGGATAGCTCTGTTAATTATTGGTGGGATATATTGAAAATGTTAGCCCTTGAAAAAGTCCCTTTCAGTGTATATATATCAATAATTAGCTACATAATCATTATTGTATTATATATTTATATATTATTATTACTAATTATGTTTATTTCCAGGGTATGGCATTGTAGACCTACACAGGCTATCATAGTCTTTATAAGTTATCTTAGCCTTATGGCCTGCAATATACTGTTATGTTTATATACATATTCATCATCTACATAGTCCATATTATACTTTTACTATAATAACTATATATTACACACACATGTACCAGAGAATTGATCTTTAGATTTCCTAGTTAAAGCTGAATCAGGTGTCAGCAATGCGTTTATTAGAAATGAGTTTCGTCATAGTAGCCTAGTGGTCAGGAGCCGAAGTGCAGTAGCACACGTTCTTTGAGTAGACCGGGTTCAAGCTCTTGACTGCTAAATACGATCGATCGGCCATCCCGCAATGGACCAGCCTGCAGTCCATTTTCCTTCAACATGAATTGAGATTGAAAACGGCTGCAATTTACCTTTTATGCCTTGATTGAGAAAGCCTTCGACACGACGTGGCGCTTTGTCATCTTAAGCGATCTGCATTCCCTTGATCTAAGAGGTTATTTACCTTTTAATTGCCGTTGCAATAGCCGCAATGCATATAGTTTTCCATAAGTAAAGTATATTTCAATTTTGTTGATTAAAATCAATGGTGAATAAAGTGATTTTTTTTATAAAAGGTTGTTACAGTACATCACTTTCAGCTATTTAACTCAATAAATCCCCATATTTCATTCTGAAAAGTTGGCATTCTCCTTTTTGGATTTATGTGGCAACCATGATCTATCCCCTTATCAATATCATATTAACTTCATAACACAGCGTTTTATAAACCATTGAAATGAATAAAACATTTTCAACTTGGTAACTTATTAAGCAATTGAAAGGATCTTTTAACAATCCTATTTACACTGTTACTTAATGATTAATAGTTCTAAGGGTATCTCTCAACGTAATACTTCCTATTCGTTCTACAGCGCCTTTTCTTGATGAAAACATTTCGGTGAAATTAAGAACAAACGAAGGTATCCACAAACACTCATTCCTCTTTACTTTGTGGCTTACTGACGCATAAATGCATTTAGAATAAACGAGTGAATAAATTTTCTTAAGTGATACTTAAACATATAATCACGAATGGGAAGAATTGGACGCACACGTGCTACTTAGATTATCTGTTAATGGCATACCATAATCTTCATTGATTATGTAAAGCAAGAATTTAATATGCTTCCTTTTTAAACGCGCACTAACCGCCAGATTCTCTCATATATTAGCAAAGAGCGTTACGTAAGCAGCGAGTGCTGTGACGTAACATTTCTGTTGCTTGGTTGAAAAGGAGAAAGATGGTGCATTTTGAAATTCGAATAAATGCCAGAAACAGGGAGAAATTTCACAAAGGAAGATGTAAAACCATTAAGTTAGTGGAATATTTATCGGTGTCGTAACTTAATTCTGTTTCAGCAAAGGTTTTTGTGGAAGTAAGCTTGGCTCTGTATCAGATATACGCATCAGTGGCACCCTGATTACTGTCACTGTCCACCTTTTTGACATCTGCAAACTTAGACATTAAGCTCGATATGCCTTAGTCAGTCTCTTTAAGAAATATTGATATCAGAAGAGGGCCCAGCACTGAATCTTGAGGGACTACACTAATAATAGTAGTCCAAGAAGAGCGGTGCTCATTAATAATCATAGTAGCTGTCTTCTGCCACTCAACCATCCTTTTTTCCAAGCAGTAACCTGCCCAATGCCACTCTGCTCCAATTTGTGCCGACGTATCATATGGAATAGTATAAAAATCTTAAAAGGAAACAACCTCTTTTATAATTACCTACAAGTCCAAATGTTAATTTGTCTCTAAAACGCAAACCAATAATTCTAAAAAAATTCTAGTCTAGTAACCAAGTTTCCAGGAAATATAGTTTTCAGCAACACGTCCAGGGAAGTCAGCAATGGAGGGAAAATATCCGGTCTTGGGTCAATATTACTTTTTCTTACCATAAAGCAACGCAAACTGAGCATTATATGCAGGGAATTTATACTATAATACTAATAATGACTGCAGTTAAGATCTAAGCGCAATAGTTTCAAAATAACCAACAAGACAAATTTGTTTGGAAGCACATTACGCCATAACGCAACAACATCGCGTGTGAACTGACGGTTAGGATAAATCATTTCAATGTCACAAAAACCCCCTGAGATACAGTTGGCTCTTGTATAATAATAATAATTTATTTATCCCTATTTTATGTTATTTTTTTTGGGGGGGAGATAACAGCAAAAAGGGAGGGAGAACACATAAGCCAATGGCTTTTTAGAGGGTGTTCCCTTAACAATTTATGATTATACAAATATACAATTGAAAAATGTACAATTCTGAAATTTTACAGGTAATGTTCAACAGGAAAGACAAATAAATTGGAAGTTTTTTTGTACATTTCTTTACAGAAGACTTCAAAAAGCATCACTACTTATAACATCATTGTGAACATTTTTACAATTAAATGAGGAGAGAAAAGAAAAATGATGCGATGTCTGCACAGAAACTATTTGCCAACTGCTTCCTTTAACATTTGTACATTATTTCCATGTTGGTGTTTTTAAAATCCAGGAGTTGAGTGGAAGGTAATTTGAATCAGACATCCCTGGTGATGTGTTCAATTAGTAGTTTCTTGAATTGATTTAGTGAAGTGACATTTTTGATTTTTGTAGGAAATTTGTTCCAGGTTTTAGCACCTCTGTTTTTTATACTTTTCTGAAAAGCGGAATCTTCAGGTTGGCTTCATTTCGTAGATTGTACGATATTTCTTCTTCGTCTGTGGTTATGAAAAAGGATCTGAAGAGAGGGGGAAAGTCTGCTGTCTTCATAGCATTGTAAACAAGGATCGCCTCGGCTTTCTGCAATAGCTGGTAGATGCTTAGGAGTCTCACTAAGCATCTACCAGCTATTGCAGATGCTTAGGAGTCTCACTTCCTTGTATCTCGAACTAACCGATGCGTTCCAGGAAAGGCCCAAAATTGAACGAACGCATCGATTGAGAATGGAGTTGATCTCGCGAGGTATTCTTGGCTGGTGGTACCCCATGAGATGATTCCATAGGTGAGGTGCGGCTGAATTAAAGAAAGGAATACTTGTCTGAGAAGAGAAGGAGACACCCAGGCAGAGGCCCTGGCGAGTATTCCCGCTAGTGACGAAGTTTACTTTCGTATGGTTATCATTTGTTTTGCCCAACTTAGCTTATCATCTAGCTAGATTCCGAGAAACTTGGTTTCATTCACCCTTTCAAGTTGTTTTCTTTGTATGTTACGTCTAAATAAATATTTAGTGGTTTGTTTTTAGTTCTAAACACCATATATTTTGATTTTTCTGGATTCAGTATAAGCTACTTCCTCCATGTGGTATGGCGCCCACTCCACATGGAGGAACGACGCCCCACTATGTTACCAGGCAGTACTAGGTGGTAGATGACTCTCATCAACCGGTGAAATACCACCACTTTGCTTATTGGAGGCTTGAAGTGGTGGAACCCATGTTTAGTCTCTAGAGCTAAGTTCCGGTCAACCCTTCCCTATCTCTTCCATCATACAGTATGATTGACTTTTGAGGTTATGATGAACGTCGTGGCGAGATCCAATATTCCTTACATTTCGAGGGTACAGCTCTAAAACGGTGTTCGCAGGCCGGCCGCTAGTTAGTACACCGGACCGAACCTATTGGAAACTCTCTAGGAAATTTCCGGATCAGCTAGTGTATAATCTTGCTACCTCTACTCTGCCAGATAATGACTGGAGGGAGTCCGAGTATTGTGTATGCGGGGAGCATTGTCGAGGCCACGTTATGTCAAGGATCTGGGTATATTCTTACCATGTGTAAGCCATATCCAAAAATTTCATTACTTCATACAGCATGTCCCACTCACTTTTTCTTATTATTGAATACACCATGAATTGTCAAACTAATAGAGCAAGCTTATCTGTGAAAAGATCTAAACCTCCGAAGCACTTCCTAATTCATTTCACAAATATACGTGGTCTCAGTTCTAATCTCAACGATGTCCATTTCCACTTGCAGTCTGCCAAACAAGATTTGAGATAGGAAAGGCAGAGCATCACTGATGACTGTGAACATAAATAGCAACTCCACCACCTTTTGAATCACCTCTGCAACTTTGAAAAATAAAGTAGTCTGGAATTTGGAATGAAACCTCAGGAGAGAACCAGGTTTCAGTAAAAACCATCAGGTCTGGATGCAGATTCCATGATGTCAGTTGAGCGAGGATTTCATCATTGTTTTACAAGACTGCGTGCGTTCATATAGAATACAGTAATTGCATCTTTTGATGCTGCAGTAAGGCATAAGTTGTTTGGCTTAATTGTTAGCAAGTGACAGGGTAGAAAGATGTTTTCACAAGAGTTAGTGTCACTGAAATTCTTGTAGGCTGAAGAGACAGATGAATCATTTGTAGACGTTATTTCCTGTAGAGATTCCTGGATATCTAAAAAACGCACGGATTGTCATTCATGCTCACTTGTTTCGATAGCTAAGTCACTAGCTGGTAACCTAGAGCCAGGGACAGGGGGGGAAGGTCGTCCGTAGAAAGGCCGAATGATAGTTCCCACAGGCCAACAGTGGTCCTTCAGTAATTCGTCAAAGTCTGTTTGCTGGCATTGAATGTAGAAAGAGTTGTACGACTCGTGTTTAGAAATCATTTTATTGCCTTTGTTTCTATCTGCAGCTGCGTTCTGATGTGCTGCTCTACTTCTCTATCGCAGAGTTGAGGTTCGAGTCTTGAGACAAAAATACCCTTGGTCGAACTTTTGGTTCTGGGGATTGCTCTGATTGTAGAGTTGGTGGCTGTTCCCACAACAGGAGGAGGAGGATGTCGACGTCTGCCTGTGTGATTAGAGGCAGATAGATTCCGCTGTCTTCCGATGAGATCTGTCTGCCGCCTAGAGGAAATGACATCTTCTAGGAGTGGATTTGCAGTTCGATTGACGTCCTTAGATGTTTTCTGAGACTGACTGGAGATAGGAGCATATACTGGAGGGTATGGAGGTTGCTTGCTTTATAATAGATGCGTAAATGGCTTCTGCAACAGGAGCATAGGTTAGCTGGAAAGTGGAATTTTCAATGAGTTTCGTCCAATTGTATGTAGGACTTACTGACCTGCTGGAGTTTCGAATAAGATCTGTCAAATGAGAAAGTTTCTTTAGTAAAATTTAATTAAATTCACGCAATTGCTCGTTTTCCAGTCTGATTTTTTTAGTTTCATCAAGAACAGAGACCATCATGGATTTGTGAGTGTCCAAGATTTGAAAAATGAGTTTTGTGGTCAGCTCATTTGGATTTTCATCTTGTGAAAACTTCTTGGTTAAGGAGGTCAGAGAAGGAGCGATTTGTCTGCTCTGATGCAACGTCATGAGGTATGGCCTCGGATAGCCCACTCTGCCGAGTATTCATTGACGATGAGTGACAGTTGAAACACTGAGGTTCATCGTCGGGAGGGCTTGAGGGATCAGCTGGGCTGGAGCCTAAGTTATTTTCATGTTTCGTCTGCTTTTTCTTTGATTGCCTGTGATTTATACAACAAGGGCCCTTCCACGAGTCAATCGCTGCCTGTGGCATCTTTTTCCAGTTGGCAGTTGACATATCTATGCATTTGATGCAGTACACAAGACCGCATTGCATTGAAGAAAGTCCTTGCATTTCTTTTTGTGCTATTATCGAACAATTGGCAAATAATATGCACTTGCGGAGCCATTGTAATGAAGAATAAGTATACAGAATTTCTTTTGAGATTAAACAATAAAAATATACAATATACAAAATATGAGATATACAACACAAAATTATTGCTATCTGAAATAATTTTAGACTAAACGTATTCGTGAACTTTAGTTAAAATTCTTCAGAATTCAATTACAATTCATTCAAAGAGCGAATTTTAAAGATATACTTAGTAGATTCCTAATTTAAGCAACAGGCATTCCTAACAGCATTCCCAAATTTAAACAACAGTTCTGGATTTCACACCATTGCATATTAACTAGCAGAGGGTCTTTTGAAAGGCTGAGTCCTCTTCGTAAGAACAATGGCAGGTGAGCTTGCTTGCTATTATCGAACAAAACAGTAAAGTGACTGACCTTGGTTATACTGCGAGGGAGTAATCCTTTCGTTGATACTTCCCAGCTTCTGGGACGCCTACGGAAACGATCTGAGATGCCTTGTAGAAAGGAAACAAATTTCATTCGTTATAGCATGAAAACCATCTTTCCAAAACCTCTTCTTTCTTGATGGATGTGACGAACATAACTTGCTGATTCAGATAGTATAAAAATGTTGGAGCAGATTCATCAGAAACCATTCATTTAGCTCACTTTTGCAGGAGCACAAACACAGCACAACCATTCGCGCAAGCAGAACTCATACAGATTGTATCATACGGATATTACATATAAGCAGCCATGGGGAGCTCCAATATTCTTATTCATACCCCAAACACGTTGTTTATTCTTCATACTTGCTATCTAGATTATTGACAAACTCACGTCAACTGAAACAGTTAATGATTGCAATCATCGTCTAAAAAATAATTGTCGACTCTTCTGATCTAAGAGTCGTGCTCAGGTGTGAACAAAAACCTAAATGGCATATATGTAAAAGAGACTGGAGGAAAGCATTAAGAAATATGCAGTGCACATCACAAGCTAGAGTGACAGATTTCCCTTGGGTTTCGTGACGCTTAGAGTGTCTCAAAAAGTTGTATCAAAATGTATTTTTCCATTATTGTCATAGGAGTGGTTACGTACACAGGTCAGATGATACAATAACAAAAGGAAATAAATTGGCGATCCCTTATTTCTTCTTTAAACATTACTGCTCTCAACTTCTAAAACCATCCTTACTTTCAGAATGCCGATGAACACATCGTGCTCATTTGCATCAGCCACTCGATCCATGTACAGCTACAGTTATTTTTACTGTACAGCAGTTAAGTGTGCA
Organism: Mastigoproctus giganteus; assembly: GCF_048544385.1. Lineage (NCBI taxonomy): Eukaryota > Metazoa > Arthropoda > Arachnida > Uropygi > Thelyphonidae > Mastigoproctus > Mastigoproctus giganteus. The sequence continues at coordinate 3,267,352 of NC_143587.1, forward strand.
TCCCTCTACGATAACGACTTATCCACCAGTGCAAGAAATTGCGAAGGTTACAATACCGGTAAAGAGCGGTATTGTATGTTATCTGGTGTACACAGCTTTAACAGTTACGATACCGATAAAGGTGTAGACCAAAAAGCATTCAACGTGATATAACAGCAACAAAACTTCTCCATTCCACCGCAACATTTATTCAGCGAAACGCGTTATATGCATACATAACATAGACGCGCATAACACATTAGAGAAATCAAGAGGCACTGTGATAATAATAAGAAACGCAACTTACTTTAATGGCACCTGAAAGATCAAATCACACGAAAAGGCATAATACCAAGGAATCAACTGTTAGGCTTACAGCGCAGCAATCATTTCGGTTAGCAACCATTCTTAAGTAACTAGCGCCACCTGAGGGAATCGCGAGCGAATAACCGAAATTACAAAACTCCCGACAGCGACGAAATCATTAAACAGAGCCGCTTTAACAGTCGATTTACAAGGGGTTGCGCAAATAAAGATTACTAATAAAGACTTCTGAGATAGTGGATATTACGCGATCGCCCCCTCTTGGCTAGTTCAATGCAGACCTGAAGGGTTCAGCGGTTCACGGAGTAAAAGGTTTGGAAATCTAAACATTTAAATGTAATAAAAAAACATAATTGTGAACAAAAACATTACAGAAGAGTCCAACAAGTTCTCTGCCAGGTTTCCGAACGAATCGATTAAAACAGAATTCTTTTATTACCTTTAAGTTTGTCAAGTGGCATTTATCGCATTTGCTAATTGATAACGAAGCCCTTTTTCTTTTTTAACATTGACATTAATTAATAGCGAAAATTTTTCGAGCAAATTGCTTTCATCTCATTTAAACCGATAATTATATCTCTAATTACAAAATATAATCTGTTTAATTTATTAACAAATGTGACATCTGTCAATCGATACTAACTATTCGCGCATTTTTAAACACGTGCGGTTTTTTATTATTATTATTTAAATATAATAAAAATAACATCCACATGTACTATGGTTGCCATTGCATGTACGCATAGCTTCAACTTCCTTTGGGCTCGCGGGTATCACGGGATTATAACCGTCCATCCACACACCGTAGTAGAGGGGCCTGGGCATTAAACTGCCAATGACAAGAGAAATTTACGTAATTTGAGGAATTATTGCTTATCTTTGTTCGATCTTGATCGCAGTGTGTGTGTTAAGCGCAAAAGCAATTGAGACTTTTGGGGACGAAAAACCGAAATTTTCGCAAGAGAAAACCAACCAACTGAGCTGTGAACAAAGCCCATAAAGTTCTTCTCATCGTTGAGAGAATCGAACCCGGGCATTTTTCATCGGTGTGAGGTGGATGATAATTAAATCCACTGCGCCGCGAGGGTTATCTCAGAGTCGCTTGACATCTGAGGCAAGTCCATTTTGTTGACTCCCGAAATATATTTTTAATGGTATTGATTTGAATTTGACGCCGTAGGTTTAGCTAACACCTAGATGTTAGCTTTCTTGAAACGTGTTTGCCCGATTTGCCAAAAGGTGTTCATGAACTCGCTTTTTGAATTCAAAATCGTGGTCGATCTACAGTACCTCAACGTTAATGAGGTCACTCTCCCCCAAAAAGTAAAGATTAATTCCAGAGGTCTCACGATAGATAGTAGTATCAGCACACTCACTGACAACAAACAAAAAAAAGGAACTTGTATCACATCGCATGGGGTGAGATAATATGTTACCACAAAGCGGGAATGTCCATTCTCAGATAACAGAAACAATGGGGTTCACTGATTCAAGTCGACAAATGAAACTCATAAAACAAACACACATTTTACGGAGGATACCCGAAAAGAAACACTCACAAACCAATGTGGTCTGTCAATTGAGTGTGTTTTAGGCTGGTCTGTCTGTTTGCTGATCGAAAAAAGAAAAAAAAAAAATGGAAGGAAAAACTTGTTACTCTCCTTTGAGCCTGACTAACCAAGTCACAGTAGATGATTCTGACCGAGGCCTTCATCATACGCTATGGGAATAGTTTATTATAAACACTGTACTATCCACTGATATTGTATTGTACTTATTGTTACTCATATCCTGGTGGTTCCAGGGGTTTCTCCATATCCGCCGTATACATTGTGATTAAGCAAGACTTGCTAAGCCAATCAGGAGTTAATTGTGGGTAATGATGTTATGGAGTGTTGTTAATGTTGTATGACGGCCATATATCACCAAGGAGGAGCTCATTTATATTTCTCGTCACTAGTCTCACATCCGGGTGGAAAAAACCTGAATTTGAAACCGCAATTACACGAAGCATTTTTATGTTTTTTGTTTTTTTTTTCAAATTAGCTCATTTGGTTGTTCTCAGGCAAGGGTAGCATGCATTTGCTCCCGAAAACTCGGGTGTTTCGTCTAGTTTACAGCAAATCGACCGCAGAATACACGCAAATGTCCATTTACAACATGGAAACTACTTCGTTGAATGGATTACCATGGTCAGGTAAACTCGTAAGCCGAAACTGTCTCTGCACATTGCAGCAGTGGCAGACCGTGATAGGGAATGATGAATTACTCTACACAGTCCAAGCTTCAGATGGACGCATTATTTTTTTTTTCACCGAATTAGTCCCTGTTGTCATTGACGAATCTGTGAATGTCTCTGTTGCGATATTACGAACAAGCATTATGGCAGTTAATTTGGGAAGAAATCTATTTCTGTTAGAATTAACAACTCTGTGTGCCACAAATCACAGCCGATACAGCAGTAGTTCGAGAAGAATAACGTGGTGAACTTTCCAGTTCCAGCCCACCATCCATACCTTAAATACCTTCAGTATGTTGTTTTGAGACGACAATAGTGAGCTACAGTAATGCATCTTTGTTCAAACACTGAATAATAAATTAATTTAATCTTAATTTCAGCATTGATAAGCGAGGGTCTTATCCGATATTACAAGTTTTTTTTTTGTTTTTTTTACTTTTTTTCTTTTCATTTAACGCCGCATAGTGCATAATAAAGCTGTTTGATTAATTTTATTTCTCCTTTATTGTATACAATTTGAATGTGGTACAGGAACAGATTTTCAGTGGAAACTGAATTGAATGATTAAAGGAAATGTGGATGCCCTCACGCTAAGATGAGTTCAAATAAAACAAACTACACTGCAAAGATAGTGGTCTCCTTAACCTGAAAATAGATGCACCCCAATTATAGCTTAACTTTGAATTTTTTTTTTTATCTTCTTATTTTTATGGTCTGAGAAAAACTATATCCAAAGCTAGCTGTCGAATGCATATACACACAGTGCTGGTAGACCACGTGGGGTATACGCATGGTGGGTTATAAAATGTCGCAATCCAGATGAATGATTTAAGGAAGTGCACGGATCTAAAACTTGTCTAGATTATTTATTACGCGCGCACAGCCCTTCAGGAATGAAAGATCTGTGCTAGTGTAGAGCGTGATTCGCGTTAAGAATGTCTCGCATCATATAGAGATTGTAAGAGGAACGGTAGTCATTTCAATACAAATAGTCCGTGCCATTTAGCGACGTCGCATTCAGAGAGAGAGGGAAAGGTCACACTGCAATTTCTATAAACTAACTTTGGCGATGGAAATTTCCATCGAAGCAACAAGGATTAAAAATATTTAGGGAATAATCAAACTATCTGCTAAACAGAAAATTTGAAATAATCACCTTCACCTCTGCCTGCGGCTACTTTTAACCTTTTAGTCTGTGAATCCCCCCCCCCCAAGCTAGGAGTTTTCCGACCCACCTAACACTGCCTCGATAGCATCAGCAAATATTCTTGCACCCTTTCTATTTAAGCGCATCCCATCCCTGTAGAAGCAGTCTCACCTGTTAACAAGCACAGACCACGCTGAAAAAAATTCTACCCCTTAAGCCTTGCACATTCCCTCCAGGGCCGAATTTATTGACAAGGCTCTCATAATGTACTCCCTCCTATCGTATCTGGGCAGAATTGCAGACACTTTCAAATTTAACAGAATTTAAACTGCAAAGTACTGCATATGGGCAGAAGAAGTAACCCCAGAGAAACGTACCAACTGTGTGGTACTACACTTAAGGTGGTAGAAAATGAAAAAGACCTGGGAGTAATTCGGCAGTCAGATATGAAGTTTTCTGAGCAATGCAGACAGGCTGCCAGGGCAGGTTATAGGGTTTTGTCAATGATATATAGGAATTTTGCTAGCAGGGAAAAGGAGGTGATTGTCCCTCTGTATAAGGCAATGGTCAGGCCACGCCTTGAGTACTGCGTACAGGTCTGGAGGCCTCATTTTAGGGAGAATGTAGATTTGCTTGAGCGTGTACAGAGAAGGGCAACAAGATTGGTGAGGGAGAATGAAGGGATCCTCTTACCAAGAGGCTTAAGTTCTGCAAATTGCAGTGGCTGGAGACTAGGCACCTGCGCGGTGATCTGATTGAGGTGTATAAGGCCTTGAATGGGTTGAGCACGCTGAATTCTGATGGGATCCTTCCACTTGTTCAGATTACGAACCTAAGGGGGCATAAATTCAAATTAAGAAAGGACAGATGTAGAATAGATGTGCGGAAATTTGCCTTTAGCCAGCGGGTGGTTAATTGCTGGAACAAACTTCCATCTGTCGTTGTGGAAGTTGATAGGTTGAATAAATTTAAGGAGGAACTGGACAGGCATTTGGAGGGAATGGTGTGATTTTTTTTTTTTTTTTTTTTTGGCTAATGCTGCATAAGCTCATACACTTGCTTTCTTGCGTCACATGCCACTACTACAGTGCATAGCAACAGCTAGTTGAAGTCTCCAGATGATTGTAGCAAGAATAATTCTGTACAGGAGAATATTAAATTAATCTTGAAAGGTCCGAGGTAATAAATACTTTAATTTTATTAATCTAATTAATACTGTTATTGTACTATCAATAAGAACCACGTTGTACAGATTTTTATCCGCTAGAATGGACATCTGACTTCTAAAAAAGTGAAAAGCAACTGCAACTTTCTTACTGGAAGTACTTGGATTAAACATATAACATTAAAGCAATTTCTAATTTACAATAACTTTGTGGAAACAGCGTGATGAATTCCCTAGATGATAATATCAAAAGGAGGGATGGGGAATTGTCCATATACTAATACGGTTTTCAATGAAGAAGGTATGTATTTAAAAGCGCATTCACGTTAAGCAAAACTCTGGAACAATCTCATTTTACGAGTGTAAAAACGAACGATAAAACGTACACATCACACATGTGCTGAAAGAGAAAGAGTCACCTGACTTCAAGTCCTTAGTTGTTGGAGTCATTAGAGAATATTTTGAAGTCTGATAGCGAGTAGCTGTGCAAAGGGCTCTCACTCCTCGTTCACAAGTTATATAAAAGGCTTCAACTTCACCGGTTACTGATAACAGGAATACAATTAGTACCACAAAATATAGGCGACCAATTTGCTGACAAATTTTGTTGAACCGTAGGTCTTCATGCATTGTATGCTATTCGCTCTTAATGGTTCACAATGTATGATGATTCATTGCCGCTACTCATTTCTTAAAATAACTGAGCCAGTAATTTTTGTAGAGAGAGAGAGAGAGTGAAATGTAAGCCCTCGCAGAGGAGCACTTTGGCCTAAAGCGGTAAGGCCCGTTGGGAGAAAACCTTTACGTGTGAGGTAAAGCGGAAAGTGTTTCTATCTGAGTCGCAGAGGTAGCCTATTAGCTATTATTCCAGTGTGTTAACCCACTACATTAAGGAGTTTACAGTAAGGGAAAAGAATTTTTGCATCAGTCTCAAACAAAGCGAATTTCATTTTGTAATTTTTCGTTAAAAAACTCAACTTAGTAGTCAAAACCAATCTCCTAGAAATGCCACCCCATTCACACCCCTCTCCCAGAAAAGTAATCTCCTTCGCCATTTAAATTGAATTTTTCCCCTCCTGGCTTCAATCTCTTCCTCTTTCGATTCGTTCAATGGGAAAGGAACTGTTTGCAAAGTTTCTTGGGGGATTGGGAGGGAAAAGAAAGACGCTGGAACACCTTTCAAAATCAGTTCACCGCCTGCATGTCCTCATTCGTTTCCGAAATGGATAAAAATTTTGAAAGATGCCAAAGATATCGACAGAAATATTAATGTTATAAGTTTCACTTTTATAAGACCGTTTTCCTCACTTTGTCCTAAAGAATCTTTCGCCCTCGTGGGTAACATAGTTGGAAAAATCACCGTCTTCTCCACACCAAGTGGAAAAGACCTGAATTTGAGTCTCGTCGATGAAGTGAGGAATTTTTATGAGCCTTTTTCACAACGTGGCCGAGTTAGTCGGTCTCAGTCGTGGGTAGCATGGTTTTTTTCCGGAAAGCTCTGTTTTTTTGTCTTTTCAGACAGTATATGCGGAGCAATATGACTGCGCTAATGTTCCTACAACAATGACGTCACCGATCCAAATTACTCCCTGGGGTTCACGAAAATATAAAGGAGTAAAGTCCTAGAATATACTTGAAAATGGCGGTGATAGTTTAGTTGTGGAATATGCTAGACGATTCTTTGGCTTATTCAGTCCTGGACACATATTGAGCATCGATTAGTTAAGATTAGATAAGATAATCCTTATCTTTAACTCATCTACCGTTGACAAGAACGTTGACGACGCAGACGCTCACAAATATAATTTTCTTCCTCTTTTTTTATTATCGCTTCATTTTCACTCAGTCGTGTAAGGTCTTCTTCCAAACTCGAAGAGGGGAGCCTATCGATTCACCTGCGCAGCAACAGTCCTTTCTCTTCTGAAGTCAAAGACTGCGTAAATTACAGCAATTACCTAAGTAATTAGCGCTGATAATTAGCATAATTAGAAATATTCTGTTTAAATCTTTGTCATTTCGTCTGGCCCTGCTGGAATGTAAACCCATTTTTTCAGCTCCGAGTGTCAGCATGCGGAGGAGAGTTTTTGTTGTTTAAATTCTCGATTGGCCGCCTCCAGCAACACGCTTCTACTGCACGCACAACGTACTCGACGGTGTACGCGGAATAATTAAAGTTACGCTCATGTTTCTGCAAAATAAAAATGAGCCTCGCTACAAACACATCTTCGTTTGATAAACAACACATCCTCGATTAGGTTGGAAAGGTCACCTGGGTTTACTGTGGCAGGCGCATTTTGGGAAAATGCAGAGAAATGCCAAACGAGCCCTCACTGTACTGACGTGTTCCTTTATATATGACATGCATAGTCTCGAATACCTCGCCCGTTGTTTGGCGTTTTCCATCTATTTAAGCGCAGGAAAGCAACTGACGAGGACTACCTAATGCAGAAAGGTTCCGTTGCGGCACGGAAAGGAAAACCTCAATTATTCCGTTATCACGTGACTTTCCTCTCACACACTGCGCTTCGCACTTATCACTGCCGCTGCTGACAGGCGATGCAGTTATCTCTTCGTCATTCTGAATAATTCCTTCCGACTGCCAACTAACTATCACCAAGGGATTAGGGGTGGGAAACGCCTTTTCCTCGGGCGTTCTTGAAGGAGCGCGACATGACACGACACGACCTCCGCCTGTCTGACGAATTGGATGATCTGTTCCACTAAGAAGCCTTCTTATTCCTCACAGAGACAACCTCTTAACGGCCATTACGCCCCCATTGAATGACCGGGGTTGCTCTCATGCATTCCATTTTATGAAGTTGACATTCACTGCAACCATTCCTCCCAAGTTATTCCAGCTGTTCGATGCTTGACAAAGCTTCCTTGGTTTCTTGCAGAAACACTGTTTCTTGAGTAATCTTGTAAGAGGGATTTAGTCCATTCTGGGCTCCGAAGTGGAAACAGTTCAAGAACCTTTTTGGTGTTAAAATATTCTGTGAGAAAAAGAAGTACCTGCATCGAAGGCTTGTTACTTCCTATAAGAGTACTTTGCACAATGTGTACTGGGTCAGTTTTTAATGAATTGAGGCACTAACTCATTATTTTAATATTAAAACTAGGGGGCTTCGCCCTCTACTCGCAGGCGCCTCCGTAGCCAGGTGGGAAGGAGCAGCAGTGCGTAGCACACGCTTCTTGATTAGACCGGGGTTCGAGCCCGTCACCACCAAATACGGAGGATGCGGAAAGGTCAGGGAATGACCACTGCATATTCCCGGAGCAATATGGCCTTAGTTGTTAATGCTCCTAAAAACCAAATAACAGCAAAACCTCTACTCGCTTTGCTCGCCAAACCCCGCCCACACTTTTCTCCGTAATATGTAGAGGTAGGATGGAGTAAGTCAAATCATTTCTACGTAAAAACACACTGATCGATATGTAATCTAATATATAAAAGAAACTAGAAAGTGTAAGAAAAAACTATAAAAAGTAAAATTGTGTGAATGTTGAGTGGATGAAAGTTATTACTAATTGCATGTTCTATCGTAGCCTCTTCATTGGACAGAATGATGGCTATGTAGGCTCTCAGAGGCCTCATGGTTATCTAAGCTGACACCATGCTGTAGCTTTTCGTAGCTGGCATGATGCTGGATGTTGAGACTGGCCATTAGGTTAATCCCCAGGCCAGTGTGGGACAGAGCTGCAAAAAGCACTCTCCACCATAGCAATTTCTTTCCCAATGTTCTTTTATTCCTACCACATGGGGTGAGTGAGCTCTTTCCCCCATCCCTTTCCCCCACCCTGAGTGGCCCCTACCCCATTTTGCATGATGGCTCACCCCACCACCCACTTTCAACTCCCACCGTCTGGACCAGGATGAGTGTCCTGTAGCAGGAGCCTCTTTACTGTCTCCCCTTTCAAATGAGGTGAGTGCCTCAACTATTGCCCCATCTGTTCTCTGCTCCTTTTATCCCATCCTCTTCCAATCTCCCTATTATCTCCTTTCCAATATATATATTTTTTGGCTCTCCTTGGATGCCTAGGCTACATCAAGATTCACCCCACCAGAGCTTTCTTCTCTCCTAATGTGTCCTGCCCCCCAGAGGCGGTGATGGATACTGGGGTTGTTAGTGGCTCTCCACAAGCCCCCAGACTAAGTGCCCAGAGGAACAACACAACCCACACTAATACTTCAAAAAGCACAAATCTTAGTCTTATTCAGAGTATTGTATTCTTCACAGAGTAAAAACGCGGAGTTGGGGGAGCCAGGCAAAAAATACTATGTCACTGTGATCGATATCTAATCAGGAAATGGCCTATATAATTATTTACCTGTGCATTTGTAGTGCGCAGCATTCTCAAGGTCGAATAAATATCACAACGTAATTATTTACCTTCGTTTACATCGGTCACTTAGGAAAAGGCCTTTTCCTTTGGGTTCCATAATGCATGAGGAAATTTGTTGCACCCCAAAGAGCAGGACTAAAATATTTCGCTGAAATATTTACAAACTGTACAAATATTTACAAAATACTAGATTACTGTATTTACAAATATACAGTATTCATTAATATACAAAAAAAAAAGGTTACGATAGAACATGAAAACTTAGACAGGGAAGCACGTGCACGAGGATGGTGAACGTTATGGAGGCAGTTGTCAATAATTAATTGCATTTGTAATTGCCTCGCCCTCTTCTCCCATTGGCGCGAATAAATATGAGTAGGAGGAAAACCGTTTTAATGTATAGAGCGATAATAAGGTAATGTCTCGAGGTCTTCGCGCTACGCGTGCAGTAATTTCGAGCTTCCGCTGAATTTCAGGGTCGGAAGGGACTGCTTGCGCTGCTTATGCTTAATTTCGCTTTAACCCCACAAATTTGATCAGGTGCATATAGTTAAAAAGTATCTTTCTCTCTCTCTCTCTCGAGCTCATTTATTTTGAGGTAAATGTTCCATCCCGATTTGTGCAATAACCCATTTGCATGGGTTTCGATTATGTAAATTAATAACTGTTTTTAACTGAGTTTTTTATGCTGATTTCAGAAAATTTGTTGGTTTTTTTTTTCTATCACGTACCGTTTTTTTTTTTTTAAATCGTTTAAGTTGACGTCATGAGTTGTATTAAGTTAGGAGTAAGTTCTGGGAATTTATAAACAAAATCTTCACACGTTGGCAACACAGCCTTCAGTCAATTGTTTCTTGACCTTAAGAGCTCCATGCAGCAGTGTTTATCAGTTTGAACTTAGTTTATTTTTGAGTTTGTTGTGTCACATTCTGAAAAGAGAGTAAAATGTCTTCACGCAAGTGTTTGAGCAACCCGAACTTATTTTTTTACATTTGTGGAAGTTATGTAGTCCTCAAACAAAGACAAGATATTACAGAATTTGTAAAAACAAATGTGGAGTGTGTTTATCTTTGGGTCAAACTCGGTGACCAAGATAAACAACGGGCTCCACATAAAGTTTTCCGAACCTGTGTTGAAGCATTGAGATTGTGAAAAAATGATAAAACGAAGGCTGCGCCATTGCAATTTCCATGATTTCGCCGCAAGGAGTAAGCACTGAGACGTCAAGGTCTAGTCAAAGAGGGGCAGTTTGTCGTTTGGATCAAAAAAATATGGTTCACAAACCACTGGTAGATCTTAAAACCGTCCTCCTTCCATCGTTGCAAATCAAACGGGGTTTGATGAAACAGTTTGTAAAAGCTTTATCTCAGGAAAGTCCCTTCTTCAACTACCTTTGTATTAAATTCTCGTCGATCACCGAAGAGAAGCTCAAAAAAGGTACTTTTGTTGGACTTCAAAATTCGCAAACTGATGAGGGACAGGCATTTTGAGTGAAGGAAATGTGCATAACCTTATAACTTCTTAGGGAACAACAGAGACCCAGACGACAACAATATATATATAGTTGAAAATATGTTGGCAAACTTGAAGAAGCTGGGCTGCAACATGAGCGTGAATGCATGTTTTATAATCCGATATCGATTACGTCCCAGAAAATCTAGGAAGTGTTAGTGAAGAACAGGGTGAAAGGTTTCACTAGAATATCAAAGACACGGAGATGAGGTAACCAGGGTGGTGGAATGTCAACCTTGTGGCTGATTATTGCTAGTAGCTGAAGAGGGACTGTAAAGTAGAAAGATCTGCAAGAAAATCAAAGAAACGAAAATTTGACCCATTGTAGATCGGTTTTAAAAATGCGAGGTGAGTGTTCAGTGGATTTTTTACAACACTGCTATTTAATAATGTTTTCAACACGTATTTAAATATAAAAGTCTGGTAAAGGCAGCATTTTGTCATAATTTCAGTGCACAAATTCTGCCAAAATAAAATTTTGCGAAAAATCAAATCGTGATTTTTGAAGAAAGCTGAATGATGGAAACAAACAGAAGCGATTTTTGAAATCATCGTTAGAACATGATTAAGAAACACCCTTTCTGAAAACATTGGTGATTTTTTTTTTAAGTGCAGAGTACTGTATAATCCACGTATTAGAAATATTAATTTCCGAGTATTCATAAAGCGTTAATCAAATTATCGTCTTTTAAGTGTCCACGATTCCTTTCATGCGAGGGTGATAAAAGAGCATTACGCTTCTCCAACTGCAGTGCTCATCAAAAACACTAATCGTAGAATGCTCAAACACGACGTTATGTGCTTTTATCTCGTTACAGTGGACTTCTCCGGCGTTTATGAATCACTCCGATTTTCCAAAATTAATAAATTCTAAAGAAAATTCCGGAAATTATTTCAAAATAATCATCATTTGTTCAAATAAGTTGAGCTCTTCTGTTATATCGAAGTAGCCAATTCCGGTTCATTTTACTTAAACTTTATAAAATCGATAACGAATAAATTAAATGCGCGAACAGGACCGCATGGATAAAAATAGTTTGTTTGCAGATATCGTTTTGAAAACATATCCCATTTAAAAGAAATATCACGCATGCGGTAGATGAAACTAATTGGGACTTTTCACAAAATATTTTGCTTTTAAAAATTCTTCCGCGCATTAATACAAAAATTCAGTTTGGTCGTAATCGAATATCGGTGGGTTCGGATTACTCGTTGAACTCTTTTCTAATTATTAATTATTCCGCTAATCGAGTGAAAATTCGTTCAAAACAACGATCTTCCTCTTTCTTGTGGCTTCATATCTGCTGTTCTTTCGTTTGAAAATATTCCCTCAGGAACGTTTTTCATTTCTCTTGTAAGAAAGAAAAAAAACTAGTACTACTGGTAGCCAAATTCGTCATTGTACACTATCCGAAATGGCTCTGACATCATTAAAAAAAAAAAAGGAGAGAGAGAGGAAAATGCACAAAACTTTCTAGAGGGTGTGACACTGAATATTTTTGCCGCATCTTTTTTAAGCTTTTTTGTTAGTGAATTCTCCGACATCTGAGAAAGTTAAAGAGCTATGAAAAGTAGTTAAGCCATCTACAAGTTGATCTGTAATAGCACCGCAGGAAACGTTAGGACGGCCAAGGCTGAGTATGAGAAAGCAAAGAATGGGGGACAAGACGTTTTTCATCTATGTAAATAGAAAGAAGAAGGAAGAGAAACGAATTAGATCGGACGCTTGTGCTGGTGTGGCAAAGAGTGTTATGACCTCATTTGCTAGTAAGAAAGGAGGTCACAATACTCCCCGTAGTAAAACACGGCAGTCTATTAACGTTTGCTAGGGCTGCAATTATAATGGATATCGATATTGTAGACTGTCCAACAGATTGTGCAGTGCCCGCCTCCCCTAGTTCTTTTGATCATTGTATACTTGGGTCGAAGCTAAAAATGTCCAGGATACGGTTCTGGATTTTGGTTTGGGAACGATATTTAGCATTGTATTAACAGCAGCAAATGATGCAAGAAAGGAAGCTTATAAAGCGTCATACAAAAAAAAAAAATGTTTCAACAGATTGTTGGAAGAAACTTCCGTCGTTCATTTTCTGCCCAATGATAACGAATACCATTGCGCGAATTTGTTTAGAAATATTCCCTTTCTATAAAAGAAAAATTGCAGAATTCGTTAGTGTCAGTTTTTTCTCTGTGAGACCCGATAGGTCCCTCTCCTTTTTTCTGTTGTCCAGCAAAACAATGACCTATGTTTTAATCGAGAGAGAGGAGTACCCTTGAAACAGGAAACGCATCAGTTCGATCCCGAAATCTGCTTTCCCCCCTTGTCCGTCCGTCTATCCGTCCGTCAGTGATTGCTTTCGATTCACAGTTGCCCTGTTGCTAGTCTCCGTAGAGCAACCCAAAAATCTCGGCGTGCCCCCTTTTGGAAAGGCTTCGCATCCCCTCCACAACGCGTTGTCATCTCCTGGTGTCGTCAGTTAGCGTGTACGGATGTCAGGCGTTGTCCTAACATTAATTATCCATTAAGATGGCGCCGGGACAAGCATTTAGTATTCCCTCCTGTTACGGGAAATGTGCCTCGCGCTTAACCGCCATCCCTGACTAACGATCTACATTCGGTCGGAAATCCTGAATTCATTCGTTGTTCCGCCCCCTTTCTATTCCGCCGTGACTCCCACCCACCCGCTCTCTTTCTGTTCCTCGCTCTCGCCCTCGCGTGATAAAAAACGTCTCCCCCGTTTCAGCCCTTTGTGTCGAGGCGGCAGCACCCTCCGAAAACTGATTGACTCAATTACTACCCAAAACTGCGAAAGCTGTTGGCGGCATTGACGGAGATAGATCGTCCTCCTCTCACGACGCAGCCATCGGTTTAATGAAGCAAGCGACGGCCTATCCAGCCGACAGCGTCTCACTTTAGACGATTCCTTCCCCCAGTCCCAGCGCCCCTTTCCCTCGCAAGAAACCCCCGCGCAGTACATTTAAATGTTCAAAGACGGCTGCTCATTAAAATTTCGCGAATTCAAAGCAACGTCGCTGATTCGGTAATCAGAAACACTCGGATGTTTGTTTTGAAAAAGCTTCGTGGGTGATGGGACTCGTTACAAACGATACCCTGGTCTGCGCAGTAAAGAAAAGGCCCACAAGACTCCGTGCGTTTGCCCACAAACGTACTTCCAAAGTACAAAAACTTCCCACAATGCATCCTCGCGATTATGATAACAGGGAGGTCATAATCTCGAGTCTCATAATTTGGATCTCTACCATTCGATGCAAAAAATTGGCATTCAAATTTTTGAGATTTTTGTTTTAAAACCTCCATCTGCGCAATGGCCCACTAAAATTCCTGAGCCAGAATTAAAGGAAAAGGCAACACGCGTGACCTTATTAGCTACACATCCACACTGATTATCTTGGATTTTTAAATTCAATGTGAGTATTGCGCTAAGCGTGCCCCGTGGTGGCATACATTAGCTGATCAGACGGATCATTTCAAAAGCTGAATCACGCAGAATACCCTTTCAGTCCTGTGCCATCTGAACGGACTTCGGGTTAAACCAACTATTATTGACAAGAACGCTGCGCAAAACATTTTCCTAAAATTATCTTTCCTGAAAGCCCAAAAAATCAACTAAGAGTCAAGGAAAAATTATTCCACTACGAGGAATTCGCCAAACCTTGAACATTCAAATTACAGAGTCCCTAAAGACTGACCATTTTTCGGATCAGTTCAACTCATTGCAGATCAGTCAGTCAGCAAATGCGATCAATTGCTGCTCTTCTTCTTCCAGCACCCTGTAAAGATCCCCAAACTAATGGGTAGAACGATGCAATACTTTTATTCTAATCTTCAGGTTTTCTATTGAAAATCGAGGAAATACTGTATGCAACGAGTGTAAGAATAGTTGAAACACCTTCATCCAGAAAAAAAACAAGAGTCCATTTTTATGGTAATCCGAAACACTAGAGATTATTGGACTCCTGACCTGTTAAATACCTGACCATTGTAAGACACAAAGTCTTACAAGTTAAATTAAATATCAGTATAATTAAAGAAAGAACGCTAGATAGAGCGATACTGTAAACCTTACAAGAAAACACTTAAAATCACAAATATTGTCTAAGATAATGGGTCTCGCGTTAATGGAATTAATATAAGAGAAGATTAAATTTAATGTACAAGCAAATATACCGTGAAAATAAACATTAGAAAGAAATATACGATCAGCGCCCACTACCTGAAGCAGCAAGTGAAGAATACGAGACGGAACAGTGGGGGGTTAATTGATGGCATGGCAAAAGGGAAGGAGTGCTCCAGAGATTACAATAGGGGTACCAGGTGTAAGCGTTTTTGTTTACTGCAAACAGAGCGGGTGTGGTCATTTTAAAATAAGGCGAGACGAATCAAATAAATGGACGCAGATGTTTTCCGGATGGGTTCCGAGCTCCAGAAATTTCTGGTCATTTCTAGAAGGATCGAGAATTCTCTGGAAAACGGAAGTCCTTTCTACACCGGAAGGAGCTCGACCGTCCTGTCATGTGGAATAGGCAAATGAGAATGGAGATGATGATGGTCAGATAGAAATGATTGGTTGAGAAAGGGAGGGATGTTTCGAAATTTTGGGAACTAAAAAGGCAAGAGCGCGCGAGTTAAAGGGGTGATGAAGTTTTTTCGGAGAGGTATGTTTTAGAAGGTATGTTTTTAGAAGTGATGAAAGGTTTTTTCTGACGTATGATTAAAGTTTTTTTCGGAGGTAGGCTCGGGAAACAGTCCCCGGAAGTAATCCACCAGTAGAACCAGTTATGGTGAGTTGACTAAGTTCTGATACTGTTAGTAAAGTATAGCTAAGTTACTGTAAAGGGAACTTTCTCGAGATGGAAATTAGAAGTCCGAAAGCGTCCATCGAGAGATATTTTTAGAAGGAGGACAGCGAGATAATGCTTATGGAAGAACACCGGACCGTCTTCTAGCCTACAGAAAGAAATAAAGTAATGGGAAGCGACTCCTATTGAATGACCCGGCACATCAAAGAAAGATATGATCGACAAAGCGAATAGTGTTCCTGGCAGAAGTAAGCAGTCCGGAATCGGAGAAGAGCGTTTCCAAACCAACAGTGGACCCCGATGCAGAGCGGAAAGTCACAGGCCAAACATTGTATTAGCGATAGGATTCAAATCCCCGGAAGTAAGTGATTAAACAACGTATATACCCCTATGTAATTGCAAAGGACTGCAGGGAAGATTAGATAAATATTAAGTGAGATTTAGGGAAACATACAGTTAACTCAGTGCATGTAGTATAGATAAACAAAGAAATATTGTAGAATTAGTTTAACGAAGGATTGATTATAGTTATGGTTTATTTGCTAATTAATGGAAGGAAGTTAATAATGTTGGACGGGTTAACCTATAAAGCAGGTACAGTTGTATGTTACTTATATAATATTACTGAAGTAGAGAAATTAGTCGCTAAATGCTGGAGTTTACCTGAGAGGATGAAGAAATAAATAAACCAATGTATATTTCATTAACATGTAATTTTAATGTGTTAGGGTGAGAATAGAATAGAATAATGTGTAAAGTGGATATTAAAATTCCAGAAGAAGAATTGTGTTAACCATGAAGAAGAATGTACGATTGTGCTAGATAAGTATGATTAATAAATAAAAAAATGTCAATTGTATTTAAGAAAGAGTTAGGTGAAACTGATCGTAGGAATGTGTTAGTTGCCGAATATTAAGAAGATGATGACAGGAGAGCCAAATGACCAGGAACGTAATCCATGCCATGTACCTATATATGAAGTGAATAATGTGTAAGGAATTGCTTGATCTTTTATTTGTAATTATGTATAATAAACTAATTGTATCTAACTTAATGCAAATAGTGTTTGGTTATTTCTGAACACGCAGCAAAAAAAAATCCAAAGGAGGAGTGCACTAATATAAGAACTCCCACAGGACCGGAATTCTTCTGTGAGATAACTAGTCAGATGCAAAGTGGGGATTTTTAAGAATATAAATACTATAGTAATAATATAAATAAAAAAAATTAATAAATATATATAAAACGCCACCCCCACACCATGAAGGAGCTGTATGCCATATGCTGCTGTGTTAATAAAAATGATCTACTTACGGCGAGTGATCATTTAATTCGCGGACTGATGCAAGATCTTATCTTAATTGTCAACATCTGATTCTTCTGCGCATTTCTCCTTCTCGAAATATTCTCCCTTGAACTTTTGCCACCGTCGTACGCACGCATTAATGCTGCTTTCAAGTCATTTTTCGAAAGACTGTGAATTGCTTCCGCTGTGGCTTTGAGAGCTCTGAAAGGCAACTTGAAACGCTTGCCTTTCAGAGCTTTCTCAGACGTGCAAACAGGAAGAAATCACACGGAGCGAACTCCGGTGAATAAGGGATCACATATCACAATAACGAATCACATATCTCTGTTCAATCTGTTTGTCCGACATGATATTTGCTTCAAAACGATCCAGTGACATCTGGCTAAAAAAGAAAAAAAAAAGCTCCCTTCACTCACGCGACTAGCTCAACAAGTCTGGCATGCGCACACAGAGTCTGCTCAGTAGCGATCAGGGAGCCCACCTGTAGCTGCAGTTATGGAAATTTCGCGCTGCAAACATAAAACCTTGCACCAGTCCGCGAATTAAATGACCACCCCTCGTATATAGATTACTTATTCATAAATTTTGAATTCGTAAATGCTTAAAGTGAATATTCTGGGGATACGGCAAAATTTCCGCTTCTTACCTGATGCCGAAAACCAACCCTCGGGAATATAAATGCCATTAAGACAACTAACCCATTTCATTTTAAAATTCCTTTCAAATGGAAATAAATTTAAAGTTTCCCCGGCGAGGTTACTGCAAAGAGCCATACGAGAAAGCGTTTTAATCCAAAACATTCAATCATCGTGCAGGATAAAAAGAAGGGAGTCTCTAATAACGCCTGCAAATTCTTATCGGTCTCTGTGTTGTGCATCCAGGGTTGAGCGTGGATATTTCTGCATTTTGCTATTCAAGATTTGAATGCCCTTTTATATATTTATTACTTCCTGAGTTAGTTGTATTTCAGTTACTGAATCCAGAGGTTCAAACAAAAAAATTCACCTCGTGCTGACAATAGAACTTCGCGAACAGCATAATACGCTACTTATTCAAAGCAATGCGAGCACTTAGGGTGGGGAGAGGGAAACTGGGGTGGCTGCACGAATGCGCTTATCCGGTGAGCTTCAGCATCGATTGCAGCATCCGAGCGAGCTCACAGGGAACAGCGTACCACAAGAAGAGTCGAGTCCGGTAGCTTTACTCCATTAGGGCACATTAATCCGAGGGGTTTCCATGACAGCACCACAGGATGGGCTCCTTCATTCACGTATCGGTAAGGTGTATCAGGTTCACTTCCGTTCTTTGTTGCTGTGGCAATGAGTTTTTTCCTCTTTCGCCCACCCATCGACCTGAAGATCCTGGAAGGGAGGGAGAGACGGAAAGAGATGCGTGCGGATATTGCAACCTGGAGTTCTCGGCGTCGTCATCCAGCGACACTTTCGTCGGAGTTGGAGAGGTAGAGGGGAGGGACAGACGCGCTTGCTCTGCAATGAGGCTACAGCTGTCGTCTTCGTTACCGTCGACCCATAACATCTCCATCAAAGTGACGAAAATTGCACGCTCACAATCCTCCTGGATTGTGAGCGTGCAATTTTTCCATTCCGATCTTCCACACCGCGCCGTGATGTTTCAGCACGCCGTGGAAGAAAGATCAGCAATTTGAAAGGGAAAGATGGAATGTGCACGTGCTGTTAAGCGGAAGAACGAGGTCAGGAGGGAGGGTTGAAACCGAAGGAAATAACTGAATTCAAACAGAACACAGCGAGCGAACTCTCAATGCCGAGCAGCTTAGTTCCGTACTCGTACAAGTGGGAACTGAATCCGGTCCCTTATCCAGAGGAACCCGATCAGACAGGGCAGTTGCCTGGTTGGTTGACGAGCATCGTGGAAAGGGTCGATATTCGTGTGTGTGACGTCATTTGCGAGTGCAGAGATACTCTACTCGCATTCTCGGAGCCACTTCAAACTCGCCAGTTTTAAGCTTCGCCGCTCGCTGCAATCACGTTCTGGACACCCCACAATTGACACCGCACTCATTTCGACATTTTGTCGCTGAAACAAATACACAGATGTTGAACGCGTGCGACGCTGCTGGGATGTGCTTGATAACTGTTGGGGGTCTCAACGCTGAGCGTAAAGCGCGTTGAGGTTGAATGATCGCCGCAAGGGTGAGTGAGATGCTGGCGAGAATCGAAACTGTTTTGTTTAGTTTTTCGTTCTTAGACTAATTGGTATAAAAAACTATCATATTAGGGTCACCTGGAAAGTTACTTTCAACTACCCATGAGTAATGCGGCTGTAAATTGCGCGTGTTCTTTGGTCGACTTTCCAGGTTTGCTGGACGAAAAACCCAAGTTTTTCCGGGGCGGGGGGTGGACCTTGCTGTCTACTCCTGAGACCGAGTAACTCTGCCACGGAGTGAAAAAGGTCCGTAAAATTTCCTCGCGTTATCGACGGGATTCGAACCCGGGCCTTTTCCATCCTGTGTGGGGAGGACACTGTGCTACTGAGCCGCGTGATAGGTATGTTTCCATTCCCAACAGCCTTAGACAGCCCACCCACACCATCCGGAAAATGAACGAAATTGCGCAACCAAATTAGTTGGTGTTGCCGTAATCGGGAGGCTAAGGATGCACGTGCAATGAATTTTATTAGAACATTGTCGCTTCAGAGTGGCATTGCAGACGATCAGTCCTCCTCTCGTGTGGCATCATTTCATATAGTCACGTTATTCATATGCCACACGGCCGAATGATCTCCTGACACCTTCTCAGAAGTTAAATGGTACGGATGGGATGTACCGATTCGTCGGAGGCCTACAGGGCCTTTTCTTAGATTGCTGCTAACAGTCGCAAGTACTTTGCCAGGAAATCACTCCAGTGTTCATTTGCTGTGCTGATCCTCCAACTCAGCAATTCCCTTGTTGGCCTATGTGATTGTCTGAATAATTTAATTTGGATCCTGGATTTGATTTGATTTTTTTTTTTTCATTAAGCTGTATTTAGCTTCTATATGCAGCCGAGTTGTGGTTATTAAATGGGCCACGTGGAAGTCCAAGTTAGCTCCACAGCAGCGAACTTCAGCGGTGGCCACACGGCTCTTGGTCTGGAATGATTGGCAGTGAGGATGGAACAGAGACGCCTAACCTTCGATGTGAAAATACTCAGGGAAAGATCTTTGCAGCAACATATGGGACGGGACCCGCTGTATAATTTCTCCTCCTGCGTTGAGAGCAAAGCCACAGTTGTGCTCGACTGACGGGAGATCGCACATGTCTGAAAGGTTCCTTCCAACACAAATTTTAATGATGATACAATCGCTGGACGTTAATCTGCACCGGTTTTCCTGTGACAAGCAGCCCAGGAAAGAATCTTAACGAAAGCACGTGATTTTCTCCCTACCCAGTACGGTGACGAAGCTGAACTGCAAATATCTATTTGTGAACTCTGAAAAACTCGATCTGTGCCACTGTATTCTGTGAACCAATTATTTTTCATTATCATTATTTAACTTATTTCATTATATTACTATTCATATGAAACCCCTGGCAGCAAGTCGTGATGGGGGTAATTGTATCGGGTCTTTACGTACAATAAAATTAATTTAATTTAATATTATAAAAAATGAACACATTTAGAAAGGTCTGAATCCCCTTTCCCTCCCCTTCTGACATTCCACGTCTGGTTCGGAGGCAGTATAACCTTGGCACGATCACATGACACCCTGCTGTAATCGCCAGCTACCCATTACAGATTAATCAATCGTTGCTTCTAAAAGTGCCAAAACTTCGGCAAGATGCGCGCGCACACATAAATACACAACACTTTAGCTGATGGCCCGAAATTAGGGGTCAACGCTGCGCATTTCGGAAGCTCGCTGTTTCTCACTCGACACCTTTGGCAGTCGACAGCATCTTATTAATAACCATTACCCGCTGCGGACCCGGGAGTGGCATCGACACTCAGTTTCCACTCCTCACCTTTAATGGGCTGCTTTGGGGTTTAATGAAATCGTTGTAAATATGGCAGCAGCTGCAGCTGACGGCACCACCAAACGGGGTTGTGTGTGTGTGTGTGTGTGTGTGTGTCCATTTTAAAAGCTCTCATAGGTATAAGTCAAGTCAGCTTCTGTCGAAAAAAAACTTCAATGTAGAACATCCTGACGCAGAGATCCCCAATCTCGCTTGATTATAAGCAAGGTTACGACGAGAGATTTAATCTAGGAGTTGTTTTTGACAAGAATCTTTCCTTCAATTTCTTTTCCTTTAATTCCCACTATTCATATGTTCCTCAAAATATTCAAAAACCAAAATGGCTAATCAAACAAGAAACAGCAGCGATTCAAGACGGAAAAAAATAATAAAATAAAAAATAAACAGTCGTAAATCATGTTCGGAGATGCATCTTTCCCATTCTGGCTTATGCCTCCGAAATCTGGTCTGGTGTTCCTCAAGTAACGGTCAAGAAATTCCTTGCAACAGCTTTATGAAAACTAGAATACAAAGCCTCTGCAACAGATTATCAACGAGTCTGGAGTCACGCTTCTGGTAAAGTTGATTACTTCTCCAAGCGATTCACCAAACTTAGCCAATATAACATCTGCTCCCAACAGAGAAAATTCAAAACACCAACACCAATTCAAATCCAAACTCAAACAAATGGATAGAATATTCCCCAATGCATCACTTCACCTCATAAATCATCATAACATTGATTGCAGAAGGATACTAAACTCTAGAGTCTACAGGAATCATATTTCCAATCAGATGAAGAGGAATAAAAACACCATCCTGCCTCCAACTCAATAATCACAATTGAAAGCAAATTGTGCTGTTCTGTAAAATATTTTATTAATTCATTATATAATTCCTGTACATTGTTAATGTACATGAATTCTGATGTGTATTTGATATTTTTATTTTATTTCCTTTGTTCCGAATTTCTGTCCCTAACCATGTGCTGTGATGGGCTTGCTCTATTTGTAATAAAGGAATATTTATTTATTTATAATTCTCAAAATTACTTTAACCCGATCTCTACATATCCCAGCAGCACAGGTCCACGACCTCAACTTTTCTGGATATCCTCTTCAGAGCAAAACAATCCTAAATGACAGAGCTCATTCTATATGATGTCTTTTGTTATTAAATCGGCTTTAATTCCTACTCTGATGTACATCTTGAAGGAAACTTAAAAGCATCAAACCAAATAATCTGCATCTTGGCGTCTCTGCTGCAGCATAGATAATTAATTATGTCTAGTGGATCCACCAGAAAACCATCTATGCGATGACGGGTTTGACACAAGGCAAGATTGTTGACCAATTAAAACTTCAGTTACCTTGAACCATTCCTAACAATAACTCCAAATTTCATCAATGCTAATTATCTTAAACTGTTCATGTTTTCAAAAGCCCCCAAACCGATTCAATTAATATTGACACCTATATACAAATTTAACAGTTAACTGACTACCTGCAGATAGCTGAACTCCCGCTAAATAATCCGAAGTCAGTCCACATGACAGTCACGAACAGGAGGTTTAGGAAAGACATGCCATTAAATGTGACAGAATCCGTAAAGTTTCATCCCACACAAACCTAGGTCTAATGTGGCCTAAAAACCAAAATTTCAAAAAGCACTTCGTAAGGACCAAGAAGACGTATGCTACATTCTGGGCAAGTAGCTCGTAGGCATTCAACTGATCGGTCAATACATGTTGGTTAAAAATAAATTTCCCACTTTTAAAAATTAATGACTAGAAGCCCTTAGGTCGAATGAAAAATGGGATTTCGCATTGTAATCAGTAAAAGCTGGATCTGTTTTAAACAATAAAAATGTACTTCGAAATTTGCCCACCAGCGAGCTAAACGATTTATTAATTTTAATAAAGAAATTATTTTGCATTCGTTCTAAAAAAGGAATGATTCTGGGATCAGAGAATGCGCGTGTTTAAAGTTTAATTAAAAGACAAAGCACTTTTAATTAAATTTATTATAAAAATGCGATAGTGTTATTGCCCTCAGAGAGTATCAAAGGCAGAAAAAATGTCTGAAGGGCTCCTTGTTCGAAAAGAACCACGTTTAAATATTATAAGGCATTTCGAAGAAGGCTACCGAATTCATAAGTCTGGAAGTGGTCTACCATTATCATTACAAGAAGTGATTTATAGAATTGATGACTTGTAGCAGCAATGTTTCAGATTTTAAGGACACATCAATCCATCGTCCTGATGGATTGTGTCCTTAGCATACACTCCTTCATTGGTGTGCCAAAATAATGGCACACCAGTAAAGATTTCATCATAAATAAAGATTGGTTTCTATCCTTTCAGCCAACTTAGGCATGATTCCCCTTTCCCTCTTGAAACTCATAGTCCTTAAGCTGCTTACCCTTGGGATTGGTGTTCCATCCGTGGAACCCTTGTGGGTAGGACAGCTGGTAGAATCGCTGTTCTCTCCACACCGAGTCGAAAAGACCTGAGTTGGAGTCGAGAGAGTCGAGAGGAATTCTATGGGCAGTTTTCACAACTTGGCTGAATTAGTCAGTCTCAGGCGAGGGTAGCAGGGTTTTTCTCCAGGAAACTCGGGTTTTTGTTCCGCAAACAGAAAATCGACCTCAGAACACACGCAAATTAATACAATATACAAAGAGCAATATGGCTTTCGTCGCTGATGCTCCTAAAACTCCATAAACCTTAGTCGCCGATGTCCCTTATACAATAACAAAATAACCAGTGACTAAGCGGTTGTTGAAGTTAATAGAGTTGGTCAGTAAATTAATAGATATACGAGTACATACACTAAGAAAAGAAATGTGGATTTCATTTTTGGGTTCTTACTTTAAACCTTTTAAGCACAGAACTACTTGAAGTAAAAAAAACGAAAGAGAGAAAATGGCACTAGAAAATATTCTGTCACTCGGGGTGGTGGAGAATATGCATCTCCAAAGTAATACCTGTCCTCCACCGTATTCAGTTTCTGCAAGCCAGTAAAATTAATTATCATAAATAACCCGAGCTTAATTTATATAAATAGATTACAAGTGTGTAAATAGCAACTTTAATCTCTGTAATTCACCTCTAAATTTCTACGAATGCAAATCCCTATATATTCATACATGATGCTAAAATTTCAAATATGAATTTCAATGTATTTTATATCATCAGTATGTGATTCTAAGAATCAAATTACGTATACCCTCAAAAAATATTAGTACAAAAAATATCCTAGCACACGGGCCATACATGGGGCAAATGTATAGTTGGTAAACTTACTGAGAATAACAAAATTTTCGAGAATATCTGAAAGTTTCCTGATGGTTTTAAAGTGGGAAGGGTTGTAATTAATTCGAGAAAGGTCATGTTCATTCAAAGGAACGTATATTTAGACCTCGCACCCGAAATTGGTTTGCTCCTATATGTAAGGTTTTTCATTTGGGGAGCAAAAATCCTGAAGCCACGTAAAAGAGAGAGGAACTAAAACTGGTTCTGGACGAAAAGGACCTAGGGGCGATTTTCAATCATATATGATATTTTCCATGCAATGTAAACAAGGGCTAGGACAATTTGTAGGGCCATTGCTATTATGAAGAAGAATGGCATCCCTATGTACATTACGATGGCGAGGCTGGTTAGATATGAAAATTATATCAGGTCTGGTAATTGCAAGCCTCTGAACTCTGGTAATGAAAAGACACGGAACATTTGGAGAGGGTTCAAAGAAAAGTCACCAGATTGGTAATGAGTGCAGATCGATGTGAATATGAAGACAGACTTAGAAGGTGTGGATTTTACAGTGAGACAACGTATTTAAGGGGAGATTGATTGATGTGCGTAAACTGAAGGGATTGAATAAAATAAATGAGGAAGGTCTCTTTTCCCTTGTGGGTGAGACGTGAACCAGGGAACATATATATTATGTCTCAGTGGATAACAGAAGCAGTTTGTTGGACATTGAAATCAATGTCTTCTAATGGCAGAAGAAGTGTGTTCAATGCAGAATTTGATGCTGACTCCCTCGCAACATTTAGTTTTACGATTACAAATGACCAAAACCCAATTATAACTCAACAGGTAGATTCCGTACGCCGTGGGTTAATTAAACTGTACAGTACACACCTTGAAAGTCATTCTTCAGTAGAGTTATATGCACCATAGTCTTTTGCATCATCTGATAATTTATATGCATCCTGTACACTTTTTTTCTTTGCCACGCGTCTCAGTACTTCATCTAACATCCATTTAGGTATAACATTGAACAGTATTTTTTTAGTGGTATGAAAAACCTAATAGCTTCCAAGATTAATTCCTTGAATGCTTCCCATTTAGAATTTTCTGTTAGTATTATCATCAGTTGGTCCCACTGTATAGAATTTAGAAACTGTCTGAGACCACTGTAGTCACCTTGAGGAGAGCAGAAACCCTTCCCTTTATCCCTGATGGTAGGTACATCTCTAAGTAAATCCCACATCAGTACACTGTGACCACTGCCACCTAGTGGTTTCTTTATTTGCAGATTCGTAATGAATGAAGAATCGCTGCTGATATCCAGATCAAGAGTATTGCTTCCTCTTGTTGTTTCTCTGTCATGAAACTGAAGAAAACAGTCATCCAAGAAATCCACAACAGTCTTGCTAGTGCGTGTGACCAACTCACAAATTTCAGTCGATATCATTAGTAGTATGACAAAGACCTGAAGGTAATTGTGCAGTCAGATATGAAGCTTTCTGAGCAGTGCAAACAGAGCAGATAAGGGTCTTGTCAAATGTCAATAATAAACAGGAATTTCGCTAGCAGAGATAAGGGAGTGATTATCCTCTTGTATAAGATAATGGTCAGATCACACCATGAGTACTGTATACAGGTCTGGAGGCCTTATTTTAGGAAATATGTACAGATGCTTGAATGAGAAGGGCTACGAGATTGGCGAGGGGAACGAAGGGGTGTTTTAACCAAGAAAGACTTAAGTTCTACAAATTGCAACGTCTGGAGACTAGGCACTTGCGAGGCGATCTGCTTGAAATGTACAAAGTATAAGGGCTTTAATGGTTTGATCAGGCTCAATGCTGGTGGTATTCTTCCAAGCTCAGATTACAAACCTGAGGGGGCATAAACTGAAATTGAGAAAAGACAGTTGTAGAATAGATGTGCCGAAGTTTTCCTTTAGCCAACGGTAGTTGATTGCTGGAACAAACTTCCATTTGTTGTTGTGGAAGTTTATAACTGAAATAAATACAAGGAAGAACCGGACAAACTTTTGGAGCTAAATGGATAGGTGAATGGGAAGATTTTCCTTTTTTGGCTCCTACTATATAAGCTTGCTTTCTTGCATCATATGCCTCTGCTAATGCTAATTAATAATAGTAATGGCCATGTGGGTCAAGGGAGCCTAAGGCTTATATTGCGCCAGCCAAAAAAAAAAAAAAAAAGAGTAAAGTAAATAATTAATAAATAATAAAAGAAAAGGAAATAGACAACCTATGCGTTTCTCTCCTCCCGTAGGAAACTATCCAGCTGGCCTTTGAATTTTCCCAAAACTGTCAGCCTCTACCACCCATGTAGATAACTTATTCCAGTAATTTATAACTCTCTGGCCAAAATAAATCTTCTGGAAAGTTAAAATTCCCCATTGTGAGATATTCTAGCGCTTTTGTCACATCAAACTGCCTCAACATAGCACTTTCCACCATTTTAACTGGATTTTCCACCATTTCTTAACTAGAAGCACTTTCCACCATTTCTTAACTAGAAGAATAACGCCTTAACCTCCACTGTCCCATTTGTCCTTTCTGTATACATTGTAGTCCCCATATATTCAAATTCAGCATCTCTTATGTCTGAGTGTCATCATGCTTCCGCTGTTCCTACAATGTCTGCATTTGATGGTTTAATCAATACTTCAAATTCATCAAATTTATTTACAATGCTTCTAGCATTAGTGTAGATGCACATGTTCTTACCCTTCGTTACCCTAACACAGCTCATATATTTATTTGCTCCATGATGAGTCGCATCTGGGCCTGAATTCCCAGACACTTTGCTTTACAGGCTGCGGCATGTATCAATAATAGCAGTGCAAGAATTACTTTCCCCTCAGCCTGCGGCTCTAGTTAAGCTATTAGTTTCTGAAACCCCCCACAAGCTAGCAGTTTTCCGACGCACCTAACACTGCCTCGACAGCGTCAGCAAATAATCTTGCACTTTCTATTTAAGTGTATCCCATCCCTGTAGAAGCAGTTTCTCATGTTAGCAAGCACAGACCACGCAGAGAAAACTTCTACCCCATGAGCCTTGCACAGTCTCTTCAGGGCTGAATTGATTGACAAAGTTCTCAACATGCACTCCATCCTATCGTGTTTTCAGAGCAGAATTTCAGACACTTACACGTTCTAACTCGTGACTTTTTGCCAACGTTGCCCTGTACTTGTTAATTAAGTCTGCAGATCTCATCTCCCTCTTAATGTGATTAGCGCCAAAGTGTACAACAATATCGTTTTTTGGGGCCTTATAAGATGATATCTGCTCAAAAACGTCATCTTCTTTTACCCCTGCCAGACATACCCTGGTCATATTCCACCTATACTTCTTGCAGAACATATGTTCTGCTTCCCTGACAAAGAGTCACCGACGATAACTCCCTGCTGTAGGACTATCGCATTCTGGTTGGATTTGCTGCTGCGCTATTTTATTGACAAGTGTGATCTCCTGCGTTGAGTTGGGCAGCTGAGAGCTTGATGGCTCCCCCACTTTACTCTACTCTTAAAAATCTCATAAACGCCCATCAGAACGCTGAGTTCGTGCCTAATATCACACTCCCTGCATCTAGGATACACAAAAACATCCCCCTTGGCTGGAACATGTCCTGTTCCAGACAACATTGCAAACGTTTCAAAAGGTGCACATTTTGTTAGGCCATGATACGTTGGAGAATCCCCATTTGACTTTCCCCCGAACCCTAACAGTTAGGATAGTTTTGTGCCCGTTGCCTCGCCGCTCCGGTCTAGAGCATGATTTCCGTTTAAATTCAATTTAATCGATTAACAATGAACTGATTAACGATGAAATGATTGACACCGAATTGATTAAAAATTGAAAAAAAATAAAACTAATAAATTTAATCGATTAATTGGTCACACTACACTAAGATAATATAGATTCTTAAATACAGCGATACGCATTATGCTATCGAGTTTTTCTTTGTACCTTTTGTACTATCAAGTTCAAGATGTACCTTACGCTGCACCATTACGATCGCGGTGTTAAATTAATTATGTCCTTACTAAAAAATGAAATTCCTTAACTGAACACAAAAAAGATATATTCATTTTAGATCCATTCAGAAGATTCGTTCATTTAAATGAAAATTCATTTAAGCGTGACGCATTCGTGTGTTAAATGTTTTGATGTTTGTATTTCGCAAGAAGTTCGGGTTGAACCGGAAGGGAATTATTTTTAGGAAAGTTTGTTTTCGCTTTGTCGAGGACACAGCGCCGCATTGTGGGAAGCCCAACGGGTTCTATTTCCGACAGCTTCAACAAAAATATGATTTAGGCGCTGTTTGAAAATTAAAATATATAAAGGAGAAAGGAAAGACGTTAGAAATGGGAGATACAGGAAAAACAACAACGGAAGACGCATTAAAATGCAAATGAGGGAAATTCGGGAATGCGGGGGGAAAGAACTCCTCGTGCACGACATCCGAATGCTATTCTTGCGCAAGAAATGAGGCGTTTTGTATTAAAAGGGGGCAGCGGCGATATTCGGCAGAATGAACGGAAGGATGAAAACATATTTCGCGCCTCGTAAATTGCCGTTGCCGTGGTAACGACCAGCCGAAGGAAACTCTTCCGGAAAGTGGCGTAAAAGGAAAAAGGATGGAATAGCGGAGCATTTTGTTGTACCTCGAGGATACATCTCGTTACGAAACAGTCTGTTAATGATTCGCGCTTTCTCATCTTCGCTGAACAATCCACACCTACTCCATCCGACCAGGCCTACGAAGACAAAAACCTGATGTGGAAATTATTATTATTATTATTAAAATCAGTTTATTTCCCAAGAAACCTTGGGTCACCCCGAGACGGCTCTGTGCCAGAAGGGTGTGAATATTTACAGACTAAGGTGCGAGGAACACATGCACAATAAACAAGAGTACACGCGTGTTCGACCCGAGACTTTTACAGGATTAAATATACAAAATATACAGTAATATGCAAAATATATGATTGCATGAAGACAAAAAGTCTTTGTCATATACAAATAGGCAAGTTAAAAAAACAAACAACAGTCTGTCCAGGAGCAGGTGAGTATTATGCTCATAATCTGGTAGTAGTTCTTGAGGATTTCCTTCCTGTAGGGCTTGTCTTCACAGAACCTATCAGGGTGGATCCTAAATTTATTGAAGATCCGAAGACAATTGGCTGCAAACATGTTCCTCAGGAAATCAATGCTTGACAGCGTAAGACGTAGAGGGAGACAGGAGTCGGGGTGCTCCCCTCTTGCCCTCCTAGGGCCAGAGATTAATGTGGATACCGATGGAGCATCAATTCGCCTCGTTATAAGCCATGCAAGTGTGAGGACATTTTTTGTCATGATGATATGTCTCCAGGGAGTGGTGCCCAGATTTGCTTGTAGGATAGATCTGGAGATAGTTAGAGGGACCTACCACCCTGTTCATCCATCTGAGCAACCAGTACTCTAAACTGAAATACTTCTGAAGGTATGAGGCAAGGGCAGATGACCAAATTTCTGAAGCATAGAGTGGAATCGGCGTAATGCACCTCAGAATGTGCCGAACAAGCATCGCTGGTTGATGCACACCAACGAGCTCTTGACGCACTGTCCAAAGAGCAGCGTACGTCTTCTGCCTCATCCTGGTAAAGTGAGGCTGAAATGTGAGCCCCCAACGTCCCAAGTGAGGCCAATATCAGTATGAGAGGTCACCTTTTGCACCGGTTCCCCACTAACAAAGATTTGGATATCATTTTTGACTATCTTCTTGGTTATCGTCAGTTGTGCTGATTTGGAAGGGCTCAGATGCAGCCCTATTGTGGCAAGATAACTTTCCAAGCTCAATATCTGCCTAGAAGCTTGTTGGTTGATATCATGAATCTGATGA
Source organism: Mastigoproctus giganteus (assembly GCF_048544385.1). NCBI lineage: Eukaryota > Metazoa > Arthropoda > Arachnida > Uropygi > Thelyphonidae > Mastigoproctus > Mastigoproctus giganteus. The sequence goes on from NC_143587.1 coordinate 3,297,308, forward strand.
TTATGATCTGAGCTCACGTAGAACTTCAGATCGTCGGCATAAGAGACAAAGTTCGGATTCTGAGCAAGGAAAGGCTCGAAAACTGCTGCAAACAGGATAGATGACAGTACGCTTCCTTGTGGGATGCCTGTTGAGACGTCAATAGTTACTTGAAAGTCATTGTGAGTCTAGGGAGTAAAATAGACTTCAAAATTTGAAGTAAGGTATCCGCCAGGCCGAAGTAGTGTTTCAGAATGGTAAAAAGAGCTGGGAGGTGCATTCTGTCATAAGCCGATTTTATGTCGAGGAATATGATATCAATCTGTGATTTGTTGTTAAGGGTGCAATTTGTTGTTAAGTGTTGAAAGATTAAATAATTAATCTTTCAGCCACTTCAACTGATTACGATCCAGAACAGAGGGGGTGGCCTTCTTCGAAGACATATTCGGGGGCGCAGTGGGCTGCAGGTCCTCCTTTAACGGATGTCAACAACTAATCGAAGGCGGTCTTCTTCCTTCCTTCAAGATGACAAGAAATGCATTAAGATTTCTTTACGGAGCCTCAAAATATTCCGATTTCTTCGACACCAAAACGAATGTCGAGAATTTCGCTTTTACATTAAAAGAATTTTAACACTTTTAATGTAAAGACTTATGGGCAATAACCCCGTCTTTCCCCTCCCCCCCCGATCTTTATTTCTGTTTCGAGAACGACGAATTACTTCCGAAGACTAATCAGAGATTCTTCTCGCGCTTAAGGGACGACAGCTACAATTGCAGTTTTTATCCGGCGAATCTAATGTTATTTGCTGCTGTCTTAGAGTGGACATTTCTTTTTTCCTCCGCAATCAAACTTGGGATTATTTCTGCAGCACCTTCGCTTAAACTGAGATTTTTCTCCCACGTTTGCAGGATTAGCACGACTGCCAACAGAATTTTCTCAAGTGCAATTTTCATTTTTCTCCCAAGTGCTAATTTGGCTCTTTAACGAAAGAATTCTGCTTGCTCGAGCTTCGAAAAGTAATCTTTCTATTACGAACTGAATCTGGCCGTCTCGTGTTCAATTAGAGAGAGAGAGAGAAAGAGAGAGAGAGAGAGTCGATTATGGACAGAAACTGAAAAGATTCGGCGCTGTTATCGCTAAATTTCGAATTTGTTCAGGAGAAATAAAATAGTGAGTATACTTCTATTGCACTTTGATTAATAATATATAATTTTTATTGAAGGCACGTTACTGTTTGAATTTTTATAGTGACGCCAAAGAAGAGACGTTTTGATCAAATCTATTGTATGCGGTCAGGTTAACAGTCGAGAAGCAAAAAAAAAAAAAAAAACTTTTTCGGATGAAATTTGTGTAGAGTGTAATTATCAAAGCACGGAAGATCGTTTCAAGGACAGAAGGGAAGAAAAGTTAAGTTGGGAAGCTGAAACCGAGAGTAGATCTGTTCAATTCACGCACTGGAGAACAAATAAGAGCTGAATTGAATCCACAGAACAAGCAACAAGAAAATGCAAAACCTCAGATCGAAGGAAAACCTTGTTTTCCTTCGATCTATCGGTACATCTGGATCAGTACAGGATCCATATGGCAAAGTGGTGTCTTCAAGTCATCGTTCAATGTAACGATTTCGCTACTAAACTTTCATCCGATTGTAGGCAAACAAAAAAGACGACACAAACTAACGGGAAGAACCATTTTCCTGCCTTTATAATGTTGTTGAAGTCAGGCCTTAGCCTAAACCAGCCTGCCACAAAGAGAAAATTTGAAAAAAATTTTCAATCAATCCACAAAAAACAAAACTAATGGAATTTTCCTTCAAATAAGTCCTATAGCAATAGCCTCAACACTTGATGGAATTGAAATTTCTGCCACTCCTACCCACGCAGATTTGGGAATAGCATTTGACCCAAAATTTCAGTTTCATGCTCATGTAGACAATCTCACGTCCAAAGCAGCCTCCATTCGCTGACAACCAAACAACAATTAATGTGTGTTAAGGATCATCATACAATTAAGAAATACAGACAGTAATTTATTCTCCACTCCACTATGCTGCTGAAGTGTGGGCATCAGCAGCTGCTAAAACGAAAAAGTCAATCCTAGCAGAATTCAGGTTCCTTAAATAGGCTAACCGGAGAGCTTGTCTTCCACCGCAGATAAAACCTTAGCTACTTCACTGCGGATGCAACGACCGCATGATATTATTTAAATACAGCGACTGGTAGCTACTGTTATGATGGCCACAGACGAAATCTCAGCACCATACATTTTCATTTTGGAGTCGGTGTTACTGGCGAATACTCAAGACCGGGGTTCAAGCCCCTGACTGCTGAATACGGTCGATCTGCCAACTCGCACTGGACCAGCGTGGCAGATTATGGTCCATTTCCCTCAACATGAATTGTTGAGGAGGCTTCCATCCTGCAGTGGGTTGATAATGGCTGCACTTTACTTTTTTTTTTTTACTCAAGCTAGAACTTCGGTCAACCCCGATGCTCTGCTCGAAGCATCAGAGACCTCATATCTGAGATCGCTTCCTCCCAAATCAAAAGCTAACGGAAGTACATCACCTCGACGTTGACTTCAATAGGTTTTGCACCAATTGTTAATGCAATATCGTCTTGATATTGCATTAACAACTGCTTTCCCTCGACTAAATATTTGTTTCATACAATCTTCCATCCTATTAAATTCATCTTTTAAAGCACTAATATGAAATGCGGGTTTTAAATCCATGGATTGCCCATTTTCATCTAATACAGCTCTTGTCCAAGATAAAGAAACCATCGTATAATTCCGTATTCTGTTATTCCTCTAAATTTTCTTTAAATATATTTTTAAATAAACTGCAATTTTTATGTCATAATCTATTTATCCAATGAAGTCTTATATATAGTTAAATTTAAAGGGAAAAAAAGAACTGCGACTGAAAGAGTCAGCAAGAATTCTCTTCACTCTTTTCAATCCAATTAATATTAAAGTTCTCCGCTTTCCCTCGACTGAATATTTATTTCTTACAAACAACCTTCTACCCTATTAGATTCATCTTTGAAAACACTAATATAAAATGCGGGTTTTAAATCCATTTGCCCATTTCATGCAATGCAGCTCTTGCGCAAAATAAGACAACCATCGTATAATTCAGTATTTCATTATTCTGTGAACATTTTGCCTTCGAAAAAAAAAATTCCTGCGGAATCATTGTAGAAATGCTTACAGACTCTCCACCGATGTTTAAAAAAATCGGTTGCGATCTGTAATCATGCAAAAAGATTATAATTTCCTCTTTTCTGGATACAGAGATTGCTCTTCTCTTGCGGAATATGGTATATTCTGATATATCACGGATTAGAATTACTGCATGCTGGGATGGATAAACAGGGTTGAAGGTACCCCTCTTACCATTCAGAGATCCATCCTCCAAAATATAACCTAGTTTGAAGATTGAGATTTGATTTTCTGGCACAAGGGCAACACTAATTGTGCCTGTTAATGGCGATGTGCATTGAACAATCTAACTTCATTCATGACGATTCTTAAAGATGATGATATACTTGAAAACACCTCAATAATGTTGGTATTATAAGTATGTATATCCTGCCTAAAGTGGCTCCCAGAATTAACTTTATCTCCATCTGATGTCACTGTGATGAACCAAAGCGTAAATGTGTGTGTGTGTGTGTGTGTGTGTGTGTGTGTGTGTGTGTGTGTGTGTGTGTGTGTGTGTGTGTGTGTGTGTGTGTGTGTGTGTGTGTGTGTGTGTGTAAAGCCTCTTTGTCTCCAGGTAGCAGCCAACATCTGGGCAGCTGCTGCCTGGTGTCCATCCCATGTCACGTGAAACCAGGCCTGTGTCCATTTACTCTGCCAAATGCACAAATCCCGCATCCACTGGAAGGAGTGCTAGTCCAGTGGATACAAGCAATTCCGTACCCAGGTTGCCCAAGGGGCGAAAGACTAATTGAACCATCTAGTAGCTGGTTCCCTCCGAAGTTTCCCTTAGAATAGGCGCTTGAGGGAATCAATCTCATCCAGTAAAGCGAATGATTAGAAGCTTTGGGGCCGAAATGACCTCAACCTATTCTCAAGCTTTAAATGGGTGAAAAGTTCGTCTTGCTTGACTCGTAGCCCGGACGAAAGGATGTAAGTACCCAGTGGGCCACTTTCGGTAAGCAGAACGGGAGCTGTGGAATGAACCAAAAGCCAGGTTACGGGTATCAGTGAAAAAAAACAAAAAAAAAAAAACAATTTTTTTCATCAACTCTGGTGGCCAAGGATCCTGAAACGCCTATGGCAAGCTCACATCGCCTGCCAACATATATATGGATGCATCCACGACTATCTGAGTAAGAGGAAAGTCATTGTGACAAACGCCTATCGTCGGGTGTCGCGCACTGTCTACAGAAGCTGTCCGCAGAGCTCTATCCTTGACCAACCATCCATGACTACATCATGTTCTTCTGAAACGTGGTCATGGATGAGTTTTCCAATCTTGACTTGGAGTCTACCACAGCCCAGACCTTCCCAAATGACCTTATCATCGCCATCCTTGCGGATTCGAGGGCAGCATTGGAAATTACTGGGAACCGGTCTATGCAAATTCTTGAGGAATGGTCCAACTTGCAAAAACTTCGCATGTCCCCGGAGAACACAACCTTCATCCTCTCAGGGAACATTTAAAACTACTAGCTAGGCCTCCACAAATTAAGATAGCGGGCAGAACGATCAAACTTCAAACATAAACCAAGTACCTCGGAGTTATCCTGGATTCTAAGCTGATGTTCTTTCCCCACTTCGCTTATCTCCATCAGAAAGAAAGAAAGTACACAGTCGTGGTCATACGGATTAGCAGACGACACTGGGACTTAAAAACGTCACACTCTTGCCTTACTATACAAGGCCATTTTTGTTCCCACCATAACATACTGTGCCATAGTCTGGAATCCGCGAACCACTCTGGCAAAGAATTCACGGAAACTCATCACTATACAGCGCATTATCCTCCTAGCTACTACACGTGCTTGCTGCACGATTAGCAATCCTGTCTTTTGAGTCCTGGCAGGCGTTCTCCTCCAGCATCTGAAGGTCATTAGACGGGGTCTAAATTACCACCTCTCTAAGGAACTCCCTGCATCCATCCAGAACATCACCATTAATCCAGCTAAAAATGTAAAACAGGAACGAGAAAGCATAGCAAACCAACGGACCAAAATCTGGCAAAACAGGTGAACAGAGACAACCAAAGGCCCCGTTACCAAATAATTCTTACCAAACGTTGCCGAGCTTTATCCAAAACTCCGTCATAGTTGTTTTTCCAAATTCAACTTATTACATTAGGGTTACTCGTAATTCATTACATAAACATGTCTGTAATTTGCGTGTGTTCTCCGGTCAATTTGCCGGTTTTGATGGAAGGAAAAAAAAACCCAGTTTCTGGGGAAAATACCTTGCTATTTACGCCTGAGACCGACTAACTCAACCCCGGAGTGAAAAAAAGCCCACTGAAGTTTCTCATGTTATCGACTGGATTCGAATCCGGCCTTTTCCTCGCGGTGTGGGGAGGACGGTGACGATACCACTGTGCTACTACCCAGACTCCTTCATAGTCCGTATCTGTACGCTACATTCCTTATTACGGCCATGGTTCAATTAATGAAACTCGCCTGAATGGGTATAGTACATGATCCTCGCTGCCTCTGCAGGCTCAAAACTTGGGAGCACCTCTTTTGTCACGGTCCGCTCTATGAAGACGTAAGACTATGGCAGAAGGTTATCAAATTGTAGCAGGATACTTAATGATTTTGTAATAACTGAGAGCAAAGTGGAAGAGAAATTGTTGAAGTTAAACATAAGAAAGGCACCTGGGGCGGATGGGATCTATCCAGTTATATTAAAGGAGGCGGCAAAGCAACTAAGCAAACCCTTAGCCATAATTATGAGAGCATCCTTGGACTCAGGGGAGGTTCCCACGGACTGGAGATGTGCAAATGTATCCCCAATTCACAAAGGGGGATCGAAGGGTAACACGAGTAATTACAGACCAGTTAGTTTAACTTCTGTTCCGGGTAAAATAATGGAGTCGCTGGTTAAAGATGCATTGCAGGATCATCTAGACAAGACTGCAGCAATAATTCCGACACAGCATGGGTTTGTAAAGTCTTGTCTGACAAATTTTATAGGATATTATGATGTGGTTACAAAGGAACTGGATGCAAAAAATAATTTTGATATCATATATTTGGATTTCAGGAAAGCTTTTGACACTGTTGCGCATGGAAGACTATTGTACAAATTGGAGCAGAATGGTATTAAGCGTAAGTTGCTACAATAGATAAAAGGATGGTTAAGTGGGAGAAGACAGAGGGTGGTAATCAGTTGGTGCTGCTCTTCTTGGACTAATGTTATTAGTGGAGTCCCACAGGGTTCGGTGTTAGGTCCACTGTTGTTTTGTACATTTATCAATGATATTGATGAAGGTATATCAGGCTTAATGTCGAAGTTTGCAGATTATACAAAGGTTGGCAGGATTGTTAATGACAGTAATGGCAGTGTGCTACTGCAACAGGATCTAGATAATTTGGGCAGATGGGCTAAGAAGTGGCAACTGAAGTTTAACCTTGACAAATGCAAAGTACTGCATACGGGTAGAAGTAACCCCAGAGAAACGTACCAACTGTCTGGTACTACACTTAAGGTGGTAGAAAAAGAAAAAGACCTGGGAATAATTGTGCAGGCAGATATGAAGTTTTCTGAGCAATGCATATAGGCTGCCAGGGCAGGTCATGGGGTTTTGTCAATGATATATAGGAATTTTGCTAGTAGGGAGAAGGAGGTGATTGTCCGTCTGTATAAGGCAATGGTCAGGCCACGTCTTGAGTACTGCGTACAGGTCTGGAGGCCTCATTTTAGGAAGGATGTAGATTTACTTGAGCGTGTACAGAGAAGGGCAACAAGATTGGTGAGGGGAATGAAGGGATCCTCTTACCAAGAGAGGCTTAAGTTCTGCAAATTGCAGTGGGTAGAGACTAGGCACCTGCGCGGTGATCTGATTGAGGTGTATAAGGCCTTGAATGGGTTGAGCACGCTGAATTCTGATGGGATCCTTCCACTTGTTCAGATTACGAACCTAATGGGGTATAAATTCGAATTAAGAAAAGACAGATGTAGAATAGATGTGCGGAAATTTGCCTTTAGCCAGCGGGTGGTTAATTGCTGGAACAAATTTCCATCTGGTTGATAGGTTGAATAAATTTAAGGAGGAACTGGACAGGCATTTGGAGGCAATGGTGTGATTTTTTTTTTTTTTGCTGATGCTGCATAAGCTCATACATTTGCTTTCTTGCCTCACATGCCACTACTACTACTACTACTAGTCCGCCTCTCCAGAATCCAGCAAATATCGAGAAGTTATGAACACCTCCTAGTTATTGATGAGTAGCAATATTGTGCCCCATCTCTCAGTTTGCCAAGGACGTATTCGCTGAAAGGAAACGTCTGCAGATCCAAGATCGCAACTACGCCGAGCCTCCCCTAAAAAAGAACAACGGAAACTAATGACTTGAAATTGTATACCTATTCAAGTAATTAGCAATCTTATATCTTTTTCATGATGAGACTGTAATCGTACTACACCTGGGGGGTCTAATGGGGGGGGGGCAAAATTAGAAATCAAACCAACGGAATAATACGTATCTGTATTAACCAGGGAAGTATACTGGGAACATTAATAAAACTAAAAGCAATTTAATCAAGAATAAAATGCCAGTTAAATTTATCATGTACCATATAAACGCAGCTATTCAAGCCAATTTAATTCGACATCGCCCAGACGTTAATCATAATAGGGTCATAGAGCAACTTTCTGGGTCCCCATTAGACCCCCTCATTGGTTTATTGCGCTCAGACAAGGCTCGTTAACTGATCGCACTGTAACCCGGATGTCCAAATTCAAAGCTTAACACGAAAACAATAATTTTAAGTATTTAAGTGTAATTGTTGTGGACCCCAGGGTTCTTCCCCCCCATTAGCCGCTTTTATACTTCTCGTGGTGAGGCTTGCGCCATAACCGGTAACTTGCGCGTAGTTTTGTGTGTAAATGTGTGCTCTGTTCTGCTGTTATGTTGTGTGACTGGCGCCTGGAATTTTACCAAAAGTCCCATCCTAGTATAAAGATCAGCAAACAGAGGAAGTTCCTCAAGGACATTCCTGTCTTCTTTGAGGAAAGAGTCCAAATATCATGGACCAATTTTCAACCCGCTAAACTCCATTAATAGGGAAAGATTGATCATCAACAAATATATATACTATGTACATAGAGTATATTTGTTAATGATGTCAAAGCAAGTCCAAGTTGGTTTCAACAGTTCACCAAACAATACATGTCTAAAAGGGATAATCCACTGGAGTAGCATATCCAAGGATCAAAAAGAAGAATCTTCAGAGGTAGTCGAAAAACAGTAGTTCTAATTTATAACAATAATATTGTTACCATCTAATTCAAGTAATTACTTTGAGAACTCGTAGTTAGAATTCACTTTTCTAAACACCACACTTGAAGTACAAAGAGTCACAAGAACAAGAGTCTATCTTGGGTTAAACGATCGAAGTTCATCTCTCCTTTTGAAGACACGTGTAGCAAATGTATTTAGAGCATTAAATACAACCTGAGATTGAACAAGTAAAGGTTTTTTACTTGTTCAGTCTTTTCACTAGTGAAGTGTCCTGTAAGTTGAAGTTCTTGTCTATATTCCAAACAGTAGTGACAATCAAATAAGATAAGATTCACGTCCTCTTCAGCCCCACACCGAGAAAGTGCAGTAGGAGACAGTCTTAGTTTAAACAGTTTGCTATTAATGTTGCCATGATCGTACAGCAGGAATGTGCCGCGTAATCCTGGAGAAAACCATAAATTTTTTTCTTCTTGAACTCTCTGCCTAATGGAAAAAAATTCTCTCGTTACACTGCCAAGGTCTGAGGTATTCCAATCTCTTTGCCACTTTTGAATGCAGATGAAACGCAGTCTTTTCCTTTCAGAGATAAAAGAAGCACTCAAATCAAGCTGCACATCTTCCAAGGAAACAGGACGTGCTTTCTTCAGATGATAATTCATGTATTTGTATTGGATCCCATAATGTACTGGTAGTTTTCCCAACAGAACCTGTAAAGCCACAGTAGATGTAGTCCTACATACTCTAGACATCATTATTAGGAGGGCAGCACGCTGGGTCTGTAACAACTGTTTACAGCATACTTGGTAGCTCTATAGCCCCATGCACCGGCACCATAGGTAATAATAGACAAAAAGACACAATTGTGATATAGTCTGAGAGAGTGACCTCTCAGCCCCCACTCCTTTCTGGTTACTAATCGTAATCTTGCTAGAATTGATTTACATCTTTCCTATATGTACCCTACATGGGGCAGAAAACTTAAGGTATCATCAAGATAGATGCCTAAATACTTAGTTGTGGAATTATACTTAACTTAGACCTTTCATGTCACCATCGCTTTAAGTGGCTACTGTGTTGGAGGGTGATATGCCTTCACCTGTTCCTGACAGCCTGCAGCATCTTCCCGGCATCCCCGCCCTCTTCTGGACAAACGCTGAATGTATTTAGAGTATTATGGCGAATCTAATCTGTCTTAACTTCTGTAATTAATTATTGACTCGATCTCTGTATATTTTATTTTACCCAATATTGATATTGTATTCATTTTTATAAATCTGTTTACCCTTTGATTGCTGGCAAGGGGTGGATGTAACTTTTCTTTACCTGATTAAATAATAATAATAATAACAATCTCGTTGCCCTTCTCTGTATTCGTTCCAACAGCTTTTTGCATCCTTCCTAAAATGACGCGTATGCAGTTCTCAAGGTGTGGCCTGACCATTGCCTCATACAAGGGGATAATCACCTCCTTATTTCTACTATAAAAATTCCTATATATATACTTTTTATTGACAAGACCATATGCACTGCTCAGAAAACTTCATATCTGACTGCACAAATACCTACAGGTTCTTTTCATTCTGCAGTACCCTGAATGTTACAGTTGTTAGGTAACATGACGTAATGAGGACCAGATGCAACGGTGCCCAATGATTTATTTAAGAATTCTTGTATCCTGACTCTGTTAGAAGTTTGTTGTACAACAGAGCTGATTTTTGTCCCGAAATTAATTTTATATTTTTCATTTGTTGTTTTAATTTACGTATATAGAAAGAAATAAATGAATAAAATGAGAAAAATAACTGAGTTTGTTAGAAATAGAACTATTTAAATTGCACGGGGAAATTACTTGGTCATTATCAGTGGCTACTCGGGGCCACGAAAATCTGAATGTGGACACACTGATCCCTAGAATTATTGGATGATCACATTGAACTATCCGGTGTTTCCTTCCTATCCGACTCATCTCTTTAATCCCTGGGTCAAAGAAGGAGATCACCCGTACTCCTGCTATTTCTCCGGATGGCCTTTACATAGGATATAGCAGTCGTTTACATTCCACCTGTCCCTAGTCTAGAAATGATAAATAATGTAGTAGACTGGCTTCTCAACAAATTACATGTGTCAGCCACCCATATAGTATGTGGAGATTTCAACCTTACACCACAGCTCAATAACCTACTGGACACCATGTTAAATAAACTACAGCCATGTTCCATCTCTCTTATCAATGACCAACCTACAGGAGGTGAAAATAGACTTGACCTAATTCTGTCTTCTGGTAAATGTATAATTGATGTACCCCCCGAAATGTTCTTTCCATCCGATCATAGCCCAATTGCAATGCTCATAATGCTACCGTATGTGGACTTCAATGTCAAGGAAAAAATTAAGAGCCAGCTTGTCACTTCGCCAGCCTTTCTGGACCCAAATAAATGCTTATTTTCTGCCAGCTGTATCCCGTGGGAATGTCTACTCAAATGTGATGCCTTATTTGCAACAACTCTTAACAAGTTGGATCAACTCTATTACAGAATTTGCGGCTTCCAAAGTAGTAAGGATGTCATCAAAATCTAAAACCTGGTGGAACTCTAGCCTATCTACATTGTTTAAACTAAAGTAAACTCTGCACAGAAAATGGAAACTGTCTAATGACACACAAGATAGAATTAACTACTCGAGGGCCAGAGCAATATTTAATAGGGAAAAATCTAGAGCAATCAACCGCTACATGAAAGACACACTTGACAGGGGAAAGCTACCTCGTTGCACACATAAAAGTGACACAAATCAGGGGCTTGACAAAGAAGCGTGGATGGACCACATCAGCAGATTCTCCAGCATATATCATGAGTCTCAAGTCAGGGAGTTGAGTGGGATCAATTAGTTGACAATGAGATGGAGTCTGTTCCTATAACTAAAGAAGCACTAATACAGAGTATTAACTCCCTCAGGCCAACTAACACAGCTGGAGTTGATGGAGTCCCCCACTTCATGGTAAAGTGTCTTAGTCCTTACCTAATTGAACCACTCCAAGCAATTTATAGCTCTATCCTTGCTTGCAGAGTTTTCCCTGAGAACTGGAATAAGTACGCTGTAATTCCAATGCCGAAAATTACAAAGCCTAACCTTGTGGAGCACTATAGGCCAATATCCACTGCATCTACCCTGTTAAAAGTACTGGAGAAACTCTATTGCCAAAGTCGTCGAATCAGATACTGGCTGGGCAGCCTCAACAGATTCATTATTCAATGACTGTAAGATCAACAATAACTAACCTCCTCACAGTTCAGGCCACGATACTAAATGCTTTCCAAGCCAGAAAGGAAATTGCAATAATTTATGCCGATATAAAAGCAGCCTTCGATAGTCTGGATGTACATGCCTTACTTCATCTGCTCCAACACGCCTTCCAAATAAAAGGAAATTTGCTGAAGTTCCTACAGGCCCTACTTACTTGTCGGTCCATTTATTACCGCACAGATAGTCAGATCCTCCAACGCCATCTCCATGCAGGAGTTCCACAGGGTGGAGTTTTATCAGGACTCCTCTTTACCGCCATGATGATCCCGTTCTGCAACGGTAGGGATGATGTATGCACTTATGCAGATGACATTAAGATCCTAACACCCATCCAACCGTCCATGAACAACAGGGCATTGTGTGAGCAGATTAATTATAAGCTTCTGAACTTATTCGTGTACTTAGACAAATTTGGCTTGGCCCTAAATCCGCAGAAGACTGTAATCATGGTGTACTCGCTCAAAAAATCGCCTACGCTCGTACACCCGAAACTTAATGGCAAACCTATCCCAGTTGTTGAGACGCATAGAGATCTGGGAGTAACATTTGATACGAAACTTACGTTCAACTCTCATATTGACCTGATTGTAAAGAAAATGAACTACTTACGTTGGGCAACAAAACAGTACCTCTTGCATGTGAAACAGACTGCAACAACCGCACGATATTTAAGAACCACAGTGTATTCGGCCATTTTGTATGGCGCTGAATTGTGGGCGTCAGCCACCCCTACCCACATTAGGAGAATATATGCGAGGGAATTCTGGCTGCTGAAGTGGGCAAACCATAAACACCACCTCCCTCAACAGTTAAGGACCACGCAGCTCTCTGAACAGCTAAAACTGCAGCGTTTACCAGACATCATTTCCTGGAAACGATTAATAACTACAATCAAAATGATGACTGGCACGATATCATCACCATGCTTCTGGCAGCTTTGTGAGTGGCACATCCCGTCATCTGCATTGAGAGGCACAAAATTCTTGAGAATGAAGACCAACAGACTGAAGATGGCCGACAGGTTTATACCCGCCAGTGCGTTAGAATCAATTCAGTGCCTAACACGTATAGGAATTGACCTACTAAGGCTCATCGAAGACCCTAAATATAGGAAACAAACCGCAGTGTGGCTCGCTGAGGCTACTGTTCCCTAGTAGTTGTGCGAATTTCTGTCAAGAACTGTGTGTACGCAATTGTATATCTCGCACAAGTTGATCAGTGGATGTGATGTTGAGATGAACTTTTGTATTACAATTGCCAGGACTCTAGACAGAAATGTAGTGAAGAGTAATGTAGTTTAAATGTAATCTTTTCGTGTATATTTAACCTTTCTTGTATATTTTAGATATTCTTTTATTCGCATTTTATGATAATCCCCTGGCATTGTCTGCCGTGAAGGGAATTTGTCACTTACCAATGTACACCCATATTTTATATTTGGTAGGACAAATAAAGATTTATTTATTTACAAATCTGATCTGTCACCGGGATACGATCCTTACATTGCAAATAGCCTGCAATCTTCAACAGCTTAGGTATCTAACCGAATAAATATACTTGAATAGGCTTTGTAGAAAGCAAACTCTAGGAAACGCCTATAAACTTATTAATCTCTGAAGACTCGAACCCCCCCCCCTCTCCGAATAATGGTACTTTATCTAAGAGCCTAAAGTCGGCATGAACATTCTGCAAATTACCACAGAGCCCACGTTTGAAGCTCAAAAAATAAAGAACTGATTGGAATAAACTTTGTAAACTTCCATAAAATTTTATGAAATGTCTACCGAATTGGAATGTGGCCTAGGAAGAACTGTACCTGCGAGTCATTATCTGCAAATGTGATGCCTTAAGAGGGTTGTGGGAATTTTGTGCACAAGCAGGAAAATGGGAGTTTGTGCACATCAATACATTTTCATATATGTTGTTTAGTGACGCGGATATAAAAACAAAGTAGCGAATATTTCAAGAATGATTCACGTTAACAGTTCATTCCCTTTGGCGGTTTTGAAATAAGGGCATAGGGGGATATACTCCTACCCCAACAAGTATAATGGGATATATCCCCTACTTCAAAAGATAATTTATCCTGGAATATGCAACAGCTGGAATTATGTGAGATTTATCCAAGTAGGGTCCCTTCCTAGCGTGATCAAAACCCTCTAGAAATAAACCTACGTAATAAATAAAAATAAATATAATTTCTTTGAACAGATGTGTGAAGACTATAAAAGTTCAATGTCACTCCTTCTTTCCTATATATGACCTAAATATTCACCTTTCTGCACATTTTTTTGTAATGAGCAACGCTCGATATTTGACTCGAAAAAAAAAAATATATATATATATATATATATTTCGAGTCAAATAGTCATAGTCTGGCTCAGGACAACCTTCTCACAAATTATAAAAAGAATCGTCTGGCTAAGTAAGTTTTTTCCATGTGTAAACTGTATCCAAGAAGCCCAAGAGATTAGCAATTAAATGCTTTACCTTTCAGAAACTGGCTAGTTTCTTTATTTTTTCCTTTCTTCCTTTTTCTCCCCTCCCCTCCTCATTTTTTACTTTCCCCTGGCTCCTCGTTTCCATAGGTTAATTCTGTCAAAATCCTTAATATCCGTGTCACTTTCGATTCTAATTTTGATCACCGATGAAAATAAAAATTGTAATGGAACGCTTCCCTCCTTGAGTAAAATTCATTAAAAGGTAACTTTTTATCCTTAATCGTTCTAATAGTTAATTATTAAATAAAGATTAGATCCGTCTACTGTAAAGGACAATCCTCTCTCATTCTGTTCTTCCTTTCGGCTTTCAACCGAAATCTCTCTGTCATTAATACACCTCTTATTTTTGATTGTCATTTAATTTCCAAAAGCTTTTAACTGGAGTTTCTGCAGATTTTCTTTCTTTCTTTCTTCCCGACACTTTGTGTGCCCCCTTCATTATTAAATCACGATTTAGAAAGTACAGCTCTTTCCTCAAGCACGTTGGATTGCGCTTTTCACTATTAGCTAAGGTCATAAAAAGAAACTAATTCGAAAGCCTTTGAAGGGAAAGTTACAGAAATACTGAATTCTTGGAGGCCACAGAAGAACCGTCTCTATGCGCAGAAATACAGCTTTTTTTTCGTGTGCTTCTTACAAGGAGTTAGAGGAATAGGAAATAAAGTGTTGGTCGGGATCGTCATAGTACAATTACACTGACTTCTTACAATGAAGTACCTCGGGACTGCACCACTAATAAGAATCATGTCTGAGAGGATTACTATTGTAACTTATTAGCATTTTGTAGCCCCATCACCTCCAAGATGGTCTTTTGGTGGTTTTTCGTACTTAAATCTCTGGGAGTGCAGACACCCAATAATGTAGAACAACTTGATACTCCAGTTGCTATTTGTTGTTGTTTGTAGTTTTATGGCACAAAAGCCTGCTTCGGCTGTATTATGCCTGTTCAAATTTTGTTATTACCGATTATATGTTGTTACTGATGTTTTCATATTAAATGCGGTTGGTAAGATTTATTACACACTGAGGAAGATAAAGAGTTCATTTACGTCTTCTTGGTCTCGCATAATAAGTTGAAAGTTTAACGGTTCATTTGCATATGATTTGAAAGCCTGGTAGGCAATTTGGTAACTTGGACATTCTACGATAACGTGCTTTACCGTGAGCATGCATGATCAGACACTGAGGGCATTGTGGAGGATCGTCTTTCATTAGGAGATACGAGTACGTTAAATGTGGGTATCCGATGAGAAGCCGGGCGAGGATCCTCTTCGTGTTTGTTTGACCAAAACCTTTTTTCCAGGATATTGGCTGTTGTTTGATTTTTGTATAATTTGTTGCTTGTTTGAGATTGCCAGGTTTGTGTCCATATATTTTCAGAGGGTTTTCGAAAGACATGGATAAGGTCATTGCGTGTTTGTTTCTGTCAGTTTGTGATGTACTTATATTTTGTTTTCTGTACTGCCGTTGTTGTTATTGCGTATGCTCTCACTACTGGGAGTAATGAAATCTGCTTTTCGGCTTTTTTGGTGTGTGACCTTATGTTCAGTTTTATATTTCTGCGCTTGCTTTTCTCTTTACGATATAACGTCGTAGAAATAGGGCGGTTATAATTCCAACCCCAGTTGCGATTTAATCGATTACGAGAGGTGCTAAAGAGCAGGTTGTGTTCAACCAAATTGCTCTTTAGTACGTGCACTTCAGAGTTCGTTGTGAGATGGAGATGTGGACGGTTTGTGCCCTAAATTACTAATTCACATTACTCAATAATACGAGATCTTTGATGGTATCAATAAATAAACCAGTGCTCAATCCGTTAAATGGGCCAAAAGTTGATTTTGTTAAAATTTTAATTCTGGATTAGTTACATTTTAGCAAATTTTGATAACGCTAAAATTAAAACCAGGCTGAAATAATGATTGACTGAAATTAGAACACCAGGCCGAAATAATGAATAATAATAACTAAAATTGTCTCAAAATCTACTAAAGGATGATCTAAGCCATGAACTGCCCTAGCAACACGACAGGGTTCTATCAATGATATAAAGGAATTTTGCCTGCAGAGACAAGGATGTGTTATCCCGTTGAACAATGTTAGGGATGATCTTCTGGAACTTCAAATTAAGGGGTTGTGTATCTGTTGGTGTATTTATTGGAAAGAACTTAAACATTATTAGTCAGTGGCACAAAAGGGTGCTCATACCAAGAAAGACTTTAGTGTTAACCTCAGTGTCTGGAAATTATATGTCCGCAAGGAGATCTGATTGAAATGTTCAAGGCTTAAATGACTTGAGTAAACTAAATTCTGCTGCTTATGCTAGTATTCTGGTATTTTTCCTCCTTCTGGTTCGAGAAAGAATAATGCATAAAACAGGATATAAATTTAAATTGGGAAGGGATGTATGCTCAAAAGTTTGCTTTCAACCAAAGAATGATTGATTGCTGGAACAAACTTCCATCTGGTGCTGTGGCAGTGGATAGTTTGAATCAATCTAAAGAAGTATAGGACAAATTATTAGAACTGAGTGACAAATTATGTGGATTTTTAGCTGATTACGTATGTATGTTTTTTCCTTCCATATTTCTTCGCTGCTAATAGCAATTTACTGCACTATTTAGTTTAATTCAGTGCACTTTAAATGCATCAAACCAGTTATAGTTTAATGCATGATCTGGAATCACCGAAAGAAGGTGGAAAATACTCTACACAATGGGGTGAATTACAACCAGGTCTCCGCCATAGGCTGAAAGACACCCCGCCTCTACAGATCGCTGTAGGAAGATGTCTGTCTGATTTATACTCGTGCTTGGGAAAATCGTATGATCTAATAAAGCAAACGTACAATCGAATGTAAGAAACTTTCGTCATTGATAGTTTGCAAGAGAGAAAAGCGTCCATTGAGGAATTTCTGATGAAACTACGAGTTCCTTTGCTCCCGAGGAGAAGAAGGCTGGCAGTAAGTCTATTATCACCGCCTCCCCCTTCCTCCTTTCCTGTGATGGAGTAGAAAACCCATTTTCACTCCACGTGAAGCAATTTGCATTCATGAGTTTGGGGATTGTTAAGAATTCCGGCCGCGATCTCGTTAGCAGAGAGAGATCGCTATTCACACTTTGTGCAGCTCCCAAAATGGATGGATCGTTTCTGTTTACTTCCGTACGTCTACTGATCGATTAAAATGTTCATTAGCGACATGAAAGGCTTCAGATGAAGGAACAATGAATGGCTCCTTCTTTGGTGCTGCGCTGGAGCGATGAAGATTAATTATACGAGGGAAGGGTTTCGAGCGACGCCATCAGAAATGGCAAAAACACTCCGAATACATTAAACAGTTACACGGGGAGGGCGATCTCTGCAAAATGACAATCGTGGCGGCCATGAATTCCGAAAAAAGACAATTAAGAACTCCGAGCTGAACATGCCAGCTGATGCTGCGATTCATTGCACAACCGAAACAAAACCAACCGACCAGAAGTGACAAATAAAGACACGCAAATTACAGAAGGACATCCATCAGGCGGTAATTAAACACCGGGGCCAGACGTAAGTCGCGATCCACAGCAACAATTTAACCATTATGCCACTGCGCTCAGTCGCACAGCCTTTCGGTGTCAGTGGAACTACAGCATCTTACAGAGACACCACGAAGCCAGTGGCTCTTTTTCATCCCTTTTCCTTCTCATGGCGATCCATATTTGTCCCCTTTCCCATAAGATTGAAACTTGTGACAGTATAGTTATTTAAGGATCCATTCGCAAATGATATAACCACAAGAAATAAGGTTTCTGTAGTAGCCACTCAGAAAAATGTTTCTTTGATAAAAAATACATCGCGATTGAAAAATACGTTCTTGGGATTGTGTGCCCGAGAATTTAAGGGTAACTATGGGCGATCGGAGGGAAGAGGACAATTTCTTTTATATGTATGGCGGCTGCCGAACGATAGTCCTATCACCGACGTATTATTTTGCATTCCACACACCTTTAAACCTCTGGCATTGACAGTGTTCTGTTTCACACCTACAATGTATAGTACGCGGAGATGGGAGAACCCCTGGTGTCGTTTGACACTAAACACACTCTGCACTCTCTGCATTGAGCACAGATCACCGTAAAGGCTTGCATTCATGTTGCGTAATGTCTCACAGCAGCTGAATCCGTTCCCGGATGTTTCAAAATGATTATAAAATGTTAAAACTAAAAATGTTCTTGTTTATATTCCGGGATGGCCACCAGGTCAGTGGAGTTCACACTAAATCAATCAATACATATATGTCTAGTAGTCACGGGCTTGACTCCCGGTCCACTCAAAGAGCGTGTGCTATTGCATTCGCACTCCTGACCACTCGGCTACATCAGGCCTAAGTTCTTGTAACTTGTAAAGGTAGTATGTGAATCGAAAGTATATCAATATTTTCTACACATGTGTATGTATATAAATTACTAAGTCGTAAGAATTTAGAGAGAGCTGACAAGTTGTCATTGTCGAATAAAATATTACTGAGTGTATAAGGCTCCGTAGGATAGTTAAAAGCGGTAAAACGTGTACATTAAAATCTGTACAGTCAATTAAAATATGTGTCAGAGATAAAACGGTGTTACAGAGTTCACGCGGAAGAGTCATCTGCCCTCAGCAAAAAGGAATGTCCGATTACTGTGCGCTATGCGGATCCGAGCAAGAACAACTTGCTCTTTAAGAATCCAAGTCGGTCTCAAGCGTGGATAGCAAACCCCCCCTTTCCCCACCCGTAGAAATCCATTTTTTGTCCATCAAATGTAGAATCCACGCAATTTATAGGCATAATACATATGGGTGGACGAGTTTGCTCTTGGATAATCCTGATATGACGGTTTTTTGTCCTCTCCGGTGCTAAATGTGCACTGGCAATTACATCTCATCAGAAGCTCGTGAGATCTTGTCCGTTTTCCCTGTTTTCGGCGAAATGATTTTGGGAGAGGGGACTAGTCGGGTCGGACAGCTAGCTTATAGCACTTTTCTTAACATGTGATGCGCAATGTGACTTCTCAGTTTTGAATATTTTTGCGATGATTTGCATGTAGCCAGATGTCAAGTGAATTATGAACCAAAATTCTTAAAGCTGTTATCCATCGTTATGCGAAGTTGATTATAACTACTGTCAAACTTGGAGGTTCTCGCCCAAGCTTCCATGGTCCGAATGAAGTGGCCAGACACTCCCTGGCGACCCAAATTATTTCTAATTTTTCAGGAGTATGGCTTCAAATAAGATTTCCAGCGTTTGTAAAAATAAAGCGATACTTTCTTGGAAAGGTACAAAACCGAATGCAGAAGAGACATCGAAATGATTATTCCCGTTAAAATAGCACTGTGCGTAAAACCTACCACATTTTAATCAAGCCAGCTTTCTGAAATGAATAAATAAAATATATGATCCCTTATTTTGCTTTTTAAGTTGTCTGCAGGACTTCAAGGAAATCATGAAGAAAGCTAATTAAAGAGCAGACCCTATGTTATGACAGTTTAATTCTGTTTTTTCCTGAAGAGTACAATTCCATTTACCTTTTATAAAGCGAACTGAAATTCTTTTACACAAAAATGGAATGAATGACGCAAATAAGCATATCGTCCTCATATGATAGTGAGGACGATATGCTCGTTTGAATATACCTCGTATATTCAAACGAGCTCAGGATTTTCAAGCCCAGATATAGCTTATTAAAAGATTAAAGTGATACAGGGAGATGATAGCTCAGCAACTAGCTTCCTAGCTTGTAGGGTTATAGGAAACCTCTGAGATAGTGTATTCGTGGATACTAAGGCACGGTGACCATGTTACTAATTAGATAGTAGTAATATGGTCACCGTATGAACGATCGTCATGATGGAACCGGGTTAATCATAAGTCGAAGTCACATTGGATCTGAATATCCATCAAAATATGATAACCCAATTATTTACAAGGTAGGCTAATCAATGGGTAAAACATCCACTTCAGTTATCTGTCCTATGCGTCCAAGCAAACAGCAACTCTCTTCGACTTTGCAGCCTCATCAGGACGGAATATTTCCCGAATAGGATCTCCTAAACACACAGAGAGAGAGAGAGAGAGAGAGAAAGTAAGTGCAGTCGCAATGAGATTCCAGTTCAACGTGGAAAAGAAGTCCTGTGACACAAAAAATACCAAGCTAAGATTAAAGACTGTTCCACGTTTGCTGATGTTTGGTATTTTCCCTTAGCAAGCGGTATCGTAAGAAATTCCCAATAAGGAAGATAGTTGATGCTTTAACAAGCACCCGGAAAAGAAGGAAGGTAAATACTTGGCTTCAAGGTTAACACCAGCCATCAAGATAACCGAACGAAAATATTCCAATAAACATCTCGCTGTGCAAGGATAAGTACAGTTCTTTTAAAGCAGGAGTTAGGGGAAACTTGGAACTACAACCTATTTAAATTCCGAGAATGCCACTTTAAGGGTTAAAGGCATCTACGACTGCAGTGTGTCTGTGGCATCACGTGGATTGGAATAAGCTCCATCATGAAAACGTGTATTTTCATAAATTAAAAATGACTTTCTGATCCTTCGCTTCAAAATCCGAAAAGTATAGTGCCGCTGATGGTACGATGATTACCAAAAGAATTTTGGCGTCTTTGATCCATTAAACATAAACCTAAGATCCATTAAATAAATATATTTCTGTAAACCAGATAGCAAGTTTTACTAAATAACTGCACAGGTAGCGAATTCTGAACTCTGGGATTTATCGGAGATCCTCTTTAGATCTGTTCTTAGTCCATACCCAAGCAACGTGTATGAACCACGTTATTTAATTTTTGCACAGTTTAATTAATGATGCAATTAGGTGTATAAATTTCCAAAATAATTTTCCCGTTTGGCATCGAAAAGCCATTTCAAAGTTAATCTCAATAAAATGCAATATAGTCATTGAGTTCTGAGAAAAAATATATATTTTTTTTCCCTCTTGAACTACATAAAAGGAGATTTGAAATTTCCGATAGAAGGATTGAATACCATAGTATCAAATCTACTGATGATCTACTGGGATTATTGGGTTTTTATCCAAAAAGAGGCCCTTCCCTAGGAAGGGCTTCTTCGAGCCATTTTATACACCCCTTTATTAAGGGCACCAACCTTCTTCAAGAATTTGCTCCGTTCAGTAATAGTACCACGAGTTTGTAATTTACGATATACAGCAGAAGGGCAGATACGAGGGTGCTGTATGCGAACAGTTTAGTGCGAGAACAGGAAAAGACGAAAGATTTATGTAACTTTGAACGTGGCATGGTGATCGGCGCCAGACACGCGAACATGAGTATCATGGAAACTGCAATCCTGCTGGAGCTTTCACCTACGACTGTCTCGGGATATATCGAGATTGATCCAGTAATCAAATAACGTCGATCCTGTGCTCTGAACAGTTTGCTGATGGCGGTCATCGGAAACTGACAAGACTCGTTCAAGGTAAGAGAAAAGCTACAGTCATTCAAATAATAACGCAGTACAATAGTAGTAACCAAAGAGGCATTGGGAATGCACATTTCGTGATACCTTGTGATGGATGAAGTATTGCAGGCAACGACTGGTGGCACTCCTCTCAGCAAAATAAACAAGACGGGGCGGTTCCTGTTCGTTCATGCTAATGGGAGGATCAGCTGTTCTTGTTGTTGTAGAGATTTAGGCGCATCCGCAGCTTAGGCCATATTGGGCCGCATATAATGTCTTTAAATTGCGTGTGTTCCGTGATCGATCTGCTGTCTGCTGGAAAAAAAAAAAAAAAAAAAAACACGCAACCCTCGCCTGAGACCGCTAACTCAGCCACGTTGTGAAAATGACCCCTAAAAATTCCTCGCGCAATTGATGAGATTCAAACTATGGTCTTTTCCACTCGGTGTGGGGAGGACGGTTTTTATACCAACTGTGGGGCAAGGACCATTACAGCTGGTCCTTGCCCCACGAGGGCAAGGACCAGCTGTAATGGGATGCCGTAAAGTATATACTATAGTAACTGTACAATAAAGATAAAGTTAAAAAATGCGGTGAAAATAGCAGGAGTCACACGCAATTTAAAGACATGGACCCATATTGAAGGTGCCAGGGTTAGAGGCTAATGGTGGCAATGTAACAGCCTTTGGATACCCACGCCTAATAAGTGTTAATTAATTAAATTAATTTTTTTTATTTAATTTAATTTTTAATTATTTTTTTATGTCCTTTTTTCTTTTTTTTTTCTTCTTCACTTTTTATTTGTATTTATTTACTTATTTATTTTTGCTGGTACCCTGGGTTTGGGCTGCCCGATGGACAGGATTTTATTATCGAGTTTTTATTATTTACTTACATTTATATATATATATATAAATAAATATATAAATATATATAAATATATATATATATATATATTTTTTTTAATTTATTTATTTATTTATTTTTCTCTGATACTAGGGCAGTAAGAGCTGGTAAAACAAAGCGTTCGGAGGGCGGCCACGATACATACGTAGTTGTGGCCCACCTCCCCGTGGTGTAGACGGACACTGGGCAGACTTTTCGGGTGATCGCCTGCCTGGTGACAAAACGGCCAGAAACTTCTGGCCTTTTACAGTGCTTTCTGTAATCATCACAGTGTACAAAGGCGGAGATGAATTGACGTTCAGGTGCCTAGGAGGAGCCACCGGCGATATCACACACACACATACGCGCCTAATAAATAAACATTTCCTGTTAGGGTTAACAAAAAACAACTCATTCGTCCACGTGCATTTTCCCCGTAAATTTCATGTATTCTCTGGTCATTTTCCAGGACAAAAAAATAGCATTTTTGGGGAAAAAAATCCTTCTACAATCGTCATTGAGAGAGACTAACTCAGAAACGGAGAGACAAAAAGCTCATAAAAGTTCCTCGCGTCATTGAAGGGATTCGAACACAGGCCTTTTCCACAGTGTGTACCTTCATTACTTTACAGTAATGTATCCATCTGCGAATGGGTTCTTAAAACAGAAAAGCGCCGTGCCACAAGACCAGAATTAAGCAGAAATGGTTCCAGAAACATGAGAGCGAATTTAAACTAGCGTGGTGGTCATATCAGTCATCACATTTCAAACCGTTTGAACCCGTGGGATGAGGTAGTTAAAAAAAAAAACCTGCCAAATTAGGGCCATTCGAGAACAACCTTATGTACCCATGTGTATTGTATCTATAAATTGCGAATGTTCTCTATTCGGTTTGCCTGTTGTTTTGTGGGATGAGGTAATTAAAGAAGTAATTATTTTAACGGTCCCTCTTTGCACAATCCTCCGTTTGTGGGCGTTTTGTAAATATGGTTTGGACAGGATCGCAAATACTTGGATGGAAAGCCAGCCACACATTGGCTACATGGACAACGATCTCGTAAGCAGCCTCTGAGTTGCGTGTTAGGAATGGTCTTGTTTAGACGAGTCTGAGTTCAAATTGCATTAAGATAATTGAAGACACTCTTAAAGGTGAAAACAGGAAATCAAGAGAAAATTTGGGAAAATGTAGAACTCGCGCTGTAAAGTGTAATGTCAAATCCTACTCTCATTAGAAAAATTTCAGTGGCGTTCTGGTCGTCATGCAAGAACCAGTGGTTCTGAATCATCGGATCACCGCAGTTTCGAAGTCGGGTAACGACAGTGCAAACGACATTACTCCGATAGATTCTTGTGTGCAGCCTGTTCAACAGCGACACATATTTAAAATTGACGCGATGATTCGAGGCATTACGAGACAGCACGTGTACACCCTGTGTCTGGACAATGTGGTTGACGATCCCGATGGAAATTACGCGTCATTTGTTTGTGTAGTTCTCGCTTTATGACCAATAAAACCCGTCTATCGCTTCACTTACGTCAAGCGTATTGTGCTATAAAATTTGGCGACTCCTATTGGGTAGTTAGGAGTAAATGCCAGGAAGACACTTGTCTTGAAGAGCAGCACGCGATTGAAGTATGTTCTTAGGGAACAATCGAATTCCAATAGCCGATGGCACCGCGTTGCTCTTAATCGGGGGCCGGCTCTGCTGAATATTTGTGATATTCGTGAATTTTATCTTTTAGAGCGGTGCCTTTGCCATCTCGGGCTCTGTTAATGGGAGGCACAAAAACGGTCCAAATGACCGCAGTGCGGTGTAAATGTCCCTTCCAAACACACACACGAACAGATCGAGCTGGCTATGGCTCGCTCAGAAGCACGCAGTTCTGGTAAATGTGGCCCTAGATGGCGCAATTTCTTCGTGTTGTCATTCGAGCAATTCAGACACGCCTTTCTTCGGAACAGAAAGATGATTTCTTGAATCTTGGCACACATTCAGTTTGGCGTTCATAATTGTGCCATTTGCTCCCCATCGTGGTCTTCCGGTCCCCCACAGCAGCGGGAATTTTATTCAGAAAGCACTTCGAATTGTACTTGTGGAGCGGAACTGCAGTTCATGGGCGTTTATTTAGCATATCGAGGCTCTTTGAGAGGCATCCCCGTGATAAATGACGCCAAGATTTTATTCACAGAATTAGTAGTGCTGACGTCTGCACGTTGACTGGCCCATTCAGCTTGGCGTTCGTTGCAATTAAATCCAGTTGGTGGACTTTGTTCTCACATCACCTCACTTATACCACTCCAATGACCAGGCATTCTCATAACTCGTGTCTTGTTCACGAGGCATTACGATTCAAGTAGTTATGATTTGAGCTTAATCAAGTGGCCAAACAAGCACTTTATTGAAGTTAATATCCAAGCACGATTGGAATAACATTATTGATGCATTAGCCAACACCACGCAGTCATTTTTTGCTTGGTTATCTCCAGATAGGAAGTATATTTTAATAATTTAGGTATCTTTACTGTATATAATAATTCGTTATATTTGCATTCTTTATATTATATTCTCTTATTTACGATCAAAATATATTACATCCTTATGTTCACTGATGTGATGCATTAATGAGTGTATTGACAATGTATCAATTCAAACTCTACTTCGCCCTCGTGCGTAGCGCAGTTCCTAGGATCGCCGTCCTCCTCACACCAGGTGGAAAAGATCCCAGTTGGAATCTCGTCGATGACGGGAAGAATTTTTATGGGCCTGTTTCACAACGTGGCTGAGTTAGTCGGTCTCAGGCGTGAGTAGCATGGTTTTTTCTCCCGGAAGCTTGGGTTTTTCGCGTCAGAAAATCGACCTCAGAAGACACGCAATTTACAGACAGTATACCGCGAAGCAACATGGCCATAGTTACCGATGCTTGTAAAACCCAACAACAAATCTACTTCATATACATATATTGCTCACGTGGGGAACTCAGCTGATATAATTATAGTCCACCCCACACCGGCGGAAAAGGCCTCTATTGGAATTTTAAATCTTAATTTTGGTAGAATTTCTCCCACACTGAAAATAAACTCTATTTCAGCCTTCTGTTATTCGATGCTAAAATGCATCATTGAATGCATTTTAGCATGAATGCATTTCATCTAGTCTGTAATCAAGTCACAAAGGAGGTTAGGCAAGCGAAGGCAGATTACGAGAAATCTTTGGCAAAGGATGCTAAGAAATGCAAAGACTTATTTCTTATATTAAAATAGAAGGAAGGGGTTTAATCACATTGGGCCACTTGATATTGATGGTTTAATTGTTAGAGGTGAAAAGATGAAGCAGTACGATTGATCTGATTATCAGTAGCGCTACTTCATGCATTAGGAATCTGAATACGAATTAAACCGAATATGTAACTGGCATCTATATTCACACATGAGAAATTCTTTAGGGAATATGTCAGAATTTTTTTTTTTATGAAAACCCCAAACACGAAAGGTATCAAAATCTATAGTACTTAGTACCTTGCATGGGTTGAAAGAGAAGTATTGGGGGGGGGGGGGACTTTGCTCTAGAGACTAAACATGGGTTTCGCCACTTCAAGCCTCCAATATACAAAACTATCAGGGAACTAAATGATTCTGTGATAACTGAAAGGAAAATGGGCACCTGGGGTGTATGGGATCTATCCATACACCCCAGCAGCAAAGGAGCTAAGCAAACCGTTAGCCATAATTAAGAGAGCATCTCTAGATTCAAGGAGGTCCGCATGGACGCTTTATAAGCTTGCTTTGCTTTCTTGCACTACTGATACTAATTCCCCACATAATAGGCCTGGGTTCGAATCCTGCGAATGACAGAAGAAATTTTTATGGACCTTTGTTTTCAAAACGTTGCTGAGTGTTTGACGGTTTCATTCAAGAGTTGCATGGATTTTGTTCCCGAAACTCAGGTTCAATAATTAATATTATATGAAGTGGGATATTTTAGAATTTTTGTATTATTTTACTTTTAGCAACGAACGAAACCGAAACTATGAAGAGGGAAGTTGAAATCGTCCAACAATACCAGGTGCTGTTCGAAAATACATTAGAAAGTATGTTCATTACGATTAGATTCCAATTTATTATTGATGAAAGAATAACCGGCAGTATCAAGCGAAATAAGAGAATTATTAAAAAAAAACTCACATTTAGAGTTGAACACGGTGTACAGTATAATCCTTCCAAATCACTGGAATAATCGTTGATAAACCACCTGAAGGGAATTGTAAATAGATCATCATCCCCGTATTTCTCTCATTGGATATAGCACGTGTTAAACTGGATCGACAAAAAAACGTTACAACTAACTGATTCTTTTACCATATTTCTGAAAACCTGTATATTTTGCTTAATAGCTTGTAATTTCTCGCGCTTGAAACAAAGCTAGCCTCAGAACTCTTAATGGTTGGAATTCAGCTTCTGCTTTGGTTTAAAGTTCGCGCTTACGGCTAATGTCCATCATTCTTTGGATCTTGCAGAAATTGCCACTGTTTTGGATGCTGCGTTGCTTGAAATTGTGGCTAATCACCTGGTAAGCAAATCGGTCACCAACACAATTTTCGAGCACGGATAAGTCGATCATTGTGGCAGCTTGGGACTATTTATATCCTGGTAGTTAGGAGCTACGGCTTAGGCCATGAATAAGCCGGTTTGTTATTTCGTCAGTGATGTCTGCCTTTAGTGTTGGTTGAATACAGACAACAGCCTCATCCAGGTAAGATTTCTGAACTTAATATGCGGCGATGACGCTTTCAAACTAATGTGCAACGCTGAAGATATCATTTACGAGGACCGCTTCTGATACTTGACGAAACAGTACCAAAGTTCTGCTTCTTCTCTGACATCTCGAGTTGCATACGCTGATATGGCCATATAGCTGCCCTATTAGCGAATGAAGGATGCAAACACATTTTTATTTGAATCGAGCCTTATTTCAGCAGCACGGAACATGTCGAGACTACGCCAAAACAAAAAGTAACCCCAAATTCACCAGTTTATTGTGGATACTTATGACGTTTTGACAGAGTATGCGCATTGTTATTTTCCGATTATTCTTGTACCTTCTTCCTCTTTCATTCTGAAAACGAGTCAACATGATCTTGACAAGGCTTTTCCCAACATGCTAATAAAACAATCCATTTCCGACTGTCTTATTTTCTAAGCTTATTTCAACACTGATGAAAATATCCAATACAGGGTCCAGAACCATCTATAAATGTTCTTCCTGTTTTATCGGGAGTCCAACCCAAGCCGAAATAAGTCCTACACAGTGAGAAAGAATGGACAGCATTGAGCATCTGTTTAAAACCAGAATGTGGCGAAGGGAATAGAGACAAAGCTATTCACCCTCTCCCCCAAATGATCACAGCCGAGGGATGTTGCATGGAGAGAAAGATCAAGCTCCACGCTCGCGCGATGAGATAGTCCCATTTATAGCCCATTTCATCTCTTTTTATTGCGCTTTAAAATTTCGTCCGCATCCATAAGCAGCGCCGCCTGCTGGGATTCATTAGGCCACTGGTGATTGCAATAAATATCCTTGAATTTAGCAAACGTGGCTTTAATAAAGTGCGAGACACAGAAAGGAGAGAGAAAAGTGCACGAACTAACGGTTGATAGCTTCGGAGACTGAATTTGCTTATTTCCGTGTCAATGAATCATTCACCGGCTCCGTTGGAAACTTCTAAACTGGTCTTCTCCCATCCACACAATAGAAGTTTAATGGAACAAATATTTCTGTACGTTGGAGTGATGAATATTAGTGAAAAAATTCTAACACGTGATTATAGACTCAGCTTCTTTCTGATGTTAGGGAAAGAGAAAAGGACGAAGGAGAACAGAGGAGGATAGCTAATGCCTTTGACAAAATACTGCCTTGTTCAACAACGAACTAAATATGAGGCACGTAAAATCATATTTGGGTTTTTTACTTGCCCGACCGTTATGCCTGTTGGACTGTGCCAACTTCCAATTTTCCTCATTTGCTCCTTACATTATCCACGTAAAAGTTTTTTCTTGGAATCTTCCAGATCCCGCATCTGTTTTCTTTATGATACCCTGATTTTAATCCATTTCGATGCAGCTATTCTGAAGATCTGCATGACAGTATTTTACGAAGAAAACCACCGCTCTGAAGAAAGGCTTCAAAGACTTTAAAATATTTAAATGGCATGTAAAACTGTAGGCAAGACAAAGTAGTTCTCTTTTAAAGGGAAGAGATTGTTTAGGTTAGACGTGTTTAACAAACATGGTCTGATCCTTTAAGATGGGGCCCTTAATGATTTGCATCTTAAATGCATTCAGTCCCGCATGAATGGAACAAACTCCCGGGCATCGCTCGGCAATAGAGCGAAAGGCAGAAAGGGAGAGAGCGATTAAAAATAGAAATATTTAGAAAAAACATCTCTCTGGAAGAGGGTTTTTTGTCTCCACCAGGAGAAAAATACATTATTCACTGTCATGTCTGGTTAGGAACGCTATCTTCGTCTCCTTTGTAATTAATGTGATTTATCTCGCCGGTCTCCGCCCCCTCGCTTAAAAAATTGGAAATTCAAAAATAAGAAATAAAGAAACGAGGATCCCTTTCTTAGCTTGGCACGAGGAAACTCTCGGAGCTAAGAAACAAAGCCGTCTGACAAGTTACTGTAGTGGAGGATCTGTAGAGGGATGCCCGTGATTAGGTGACGGAGTGGTGCAGCAACAGCCATTGATTAGGCAGAGTATTTCACTCCTGTATCGAGAGATAAAGCAGTGCAGCGGCAACAAGATCTCAGTCAAGCACGCTGCCACGGCTCAGGATTGTGTAGAGAGAGAGAGAGAGAGTGGAGTGGTGATGACTCATGCAGCAACTTACAAAATATAAAGAAGAATCGAAGGATTGTTTAGGGCAGAGCAGACGGTCAGTAAATGGTGAATTTATTAGCAGACTCGAGTCTACATGACGAAAGAGTCTTTGGAGCGTTGACGGAAAATTTAATGATGCCCAATAAAAAAAAAAACATAGGCTTTTAAGAAACAAAACTGATACGTGACATTTTAAACTACCTCATCTGTGGTTTAACAGAAAATAAAATGTCCAACTTTTATTTAGTACAACTTTGATCTCAGAGAACAAATCCATTTGCGTTATTTACAGTAGAAGAAGAAGTCTTTCCGTGTCTTGTTCTTCGTGTACCCTGCAAAGTTCACTCGTTATCATTATTATTTTGTATTTTCTGTAGAATTTCAGCGGCTGTGGCATTTATACCCTTAACGAAGCAGTCTGCGCGCAAGGCACAGAGGAAGTGTTTCGTAACGGCTATAACTCTTATTAATTCTGTTTTGGACACACTTTTAAGTGGTTTCAATTTCCTCAACACGACTTCCCTTTGAGTCACCTTTCTTGTTAGTAGCGGCTGTGGGGTGCTTCACCTCGCATTCATCAGCCCTTGATTGATTCCCATCTCCTTTATTTAGGAGGCTGCATTAACACGTGAATTTCTCTAGACCTCGATAAGACAGTGTCGAGAAGCCGCTCAAATATTTAATCAGCGTGGCGCTGCAGGACACATTTCACCTGTCAGCCGAGCTGAAATGTGTGCGCTGAACTCATAAATATGTGAACAGCGAGTGCTCGCGCCTCCTACAACCGCCTCTGTTCTGTAAAAATCAAAATAGTGCCACTGAAACCAGACAGGAAATTTCGGGATAAATTTCATTTATGATTTACTCTTCGAAATCAAAAGGCGAAATGGCTTCATAAAGCGTTTCCTAGCGTGACAAGGGAGTGCATTAAGCCTACAGGGAAAACGCGGGGAGATCTTTCTAAATATTTTAATACCGTTTTCGAGTTACTTCAACATCATTTGCCCGCTTTTTTTTTGAACGAGAGCTGCCAAGTGCTGATTATAAGCGGTTTTGTAACACGAGAGACTCTACCAGATGCGGAGATTTATAAATACTCCTCAGAAAATCAAAATTTCAGTTGTAAATAGTTAAAAGAACCCTCAAATATACAGAAAATAGTGTAAAAACGCAGAATAGTGCTTCCCATCTCTGTAGCGTTTTTAATGATGGTACGAGGAATCAGCGAGATCATCAAAGTAGGACTGCATATATTTCTTTTAATATATGTTGCTACAGATTTGGATATAATGCAGTCCTTCACCTTCTGAACACTTAAATATTATTAAATTCAGTTTCTATCGATTCGGGAATGGCGACCAATATTTGATTATAATTACAAGTTGACCTGTACCACCTGTTAACATCTTACCTCGTGATGATTTAACTTGTTAATAAATGTTTTTGAAACATCGAAGGTATTTGTGAGAGCGATGCGTCTTATGAATATTCACGATGATTGAACATTTAGTACAAACTTCTACAACACATATTTAAAGCAATCATTTTATCTTACTGGGGCACATTTATTATACTTCTACAGCGCACATAATATTTTATAATTATTCAAAGAAGATTTAAAAAAAAAAAAACAATTGCCAACGTCTGAATTTAATCACGTATGCCTGAAGTTATAAAAACATAAGAACCTCTTTTGTCCAATTACATTACTGGGTTGACTATTGTCGTTGTGCTTATAATATCTTGATTTACTATGTCAATCATTCGCGCAAACTCATAAGTAACTTAATTACTTATTTAAAATGTAACTCGTTAAATTATGGTTAATATCGCAAACTTGATTCCTCGTTGGGATTTCTCGAATGTATGATTTATGTTTGTAGTTTCAAAATTCGAGGCCAATATCGTGCAAAAACGTTCATTCAAGAACGGTTTCATAATTTACAAATGCCGCACATTAGCGCAGCTTTTGCTCGATCTTATCTTCCCCTGCACAGCTAGCGCTTCCCACGTACCAGAAAGTATTGCGGGAACAACAACGATTGCTTCGTGTTGTGTTTGTTACCACGAAACACTTCGAGGCCCTCAACTACTGTGGACGTGGTAGTTCAAGTTAAAAAGAGGAATACATCGCGGCCCAACACGAATCAAAAAACCTAGATTTTGAAGTCTAAAATAAGTTTCCTGTTTGGCCTAATCTTTTATACAACAGTTGGGAGTCTGAGCATTATCCTTTGATTCATGATCTTTCTGCTCTTCGCTCTCTTCTTTCTTGCCGGGAAGCCCTGAAAAATTCCCAGAGTGCTGCGCGCCAAGCGTGTGGGAATGTTTTGAAGAGAGGCACGGAATCAGCATTGAGGTCACGTCGCCCTAAATGGAATCTAATTCGGCGTTTAAGTAGGCAAAAACGATGTTTTCAACTATCGGGAAAGGCGAGAACTACACACATGGCGACCCCGCCAGAGCGTGAACGGCACTGCGACCATTTCGGCGCTGCCGATAAATATTTATACACTCGGACCAGCACGAGATTGTTTCACGGAACTCATTTAATGGCTTCGCGGTCACTCCGAATTCTTGCAGCCAACTTCCACGGAGCCACGCACGTGTGCTCGCTGCGGCTGGCTGCCTCTTCACCTCTTTCCTATCAACGCTCGGCTAACTTTTCCGCATACTCAACCTACCGCAGGTATTCAAAGAACGGCCGTCTTTTGTCACCATTCTCTGGTTAACCATGGATATATGGCATTCCTCCGATGCCTTTCCGCCGCTGGAGGCTTTCTCGCTCGTGACAAGGAGGACCGCTGCTGATGTCTTTGGCTTGAAATATCTCTATTAACGCGTAATTTAAACTTCTTAATTCGTCAGGCTATGGTGAGATGAAATTCAGCAATTAAGTCACATTACTACCAGAGAGAGAGCTGCTTGGACCAATCGGTAATTGCCAAATAATGGTTTCTTTTTAGTTAGGTGTGTGTCTGTCCTCCATACTGTAGAATCATCCTTTAAACCGTGGCCTAACGTGTAAAAAAACGAAAATGCATGAAATAAAGTGAAGATATCTTGAAGAGGGAGAACGTATACTATATGTCGCAGAGGTATGAGCATCTGCTGCCCCTAGCACAATTTGACCACTTTTTTCTACTGAATTTTGGCTCTTAAAATGGGCCATGAACAAACAAACTTCATCCACAGCTGAAATGTCCAGTTCGATAAAAAAATCACAGGCTCGCCACGCTGATTAGGGTGAAATGCCTTATTACGATCGTCAAAATGATCACTGACAAAATTTCGACACCATCATTGGGGGACCTGTGCTCTTGGAGAATCCCTCAGCCTTCCCTCAGAGCGACTCCAACTCTGTGGGCACACCTCAGCCGTCTCCATCTATCCTACAGGTTTCTGCTTTTTCAGCTACTCTAATGTGCGCAGTCTTTGGATTCTGGCCTACCATATGGCATGAAGATGGCTTACTAACTCTTCAGGTTTCCATCTATATGTTCTTTGTACATTGTGGTGTTTATAAACCTCGAGTGTTGAGCTGCATTCCTTTTTATTCGTCCACATATGTATTTTCATATTTTTAATTTATCAATGTTCTTTCTCTGACATATTGTACTATTACTGTTAACCCCTGGCCTTGTGCCGTGAAGGGCAATATTGCAATTTATCAAATAGTATTATTATTATTAGTAGTAGTAGTATTGCAATAAAGATTTCTAAATAATGAAATATGCATCACTTCCCATTGAAACTTACCAACTGTTGTCGAAATACCTTGAGAAATAAATGATTTCATTTCCTTCACAATCTCATAAATCTTCTGGAAACATTCAGAAAGATCCTTCATTTTCTAAAGTGCAAAACTGACAAAAATGGGAGTCTGCGGTCAAGTACACATTCTTCAACGTTCTCATATTTGATAAGTGGAGAGAGAGAAGAACTGAGGAAAATATTAGTCATCCCAGCCACAGAAAACTGAAAAGTCCGTTGCAGAACAGTCAGATTGGTCCCTTATAATTTATATCAGTTATTCTAATTTTTCGATGTGTAACAGCGAATGTGTGTTCTATTTTAAGTGAATATTCGGGATAATTAACGGCGCTCGTTATAATTTCTTTTTAAATTTCGAACTGGACCAATCGTTTGCAAATGTGTTCCTTCCAGTAACTCTAACTGAAAAAGACTGAAAGGCTACTTAGAAATCATTTAGAAGGTAGAAACAGTAAAAAATAAATAAATTCGGCTCATTTTGGTCCATTCCTCTTTGATGACATTACACAAAGATTACTGCAACACAAGAGGTCCATAAAATGTCCTCTTCTCTGCCTTTGGTTTATTCGTTTTCGGTTTATTTGGTTTCCGGATTATCTTGTAGTTTTTACTTTTGTTGTATCATTGGAAGGTTGCATTCTCTGAAAACTGTCGCTTGTGAAGAGATATGAAAAGTAATTGATGTATTATTGTCATTAAATTTCAGAAATTTAGACTGTCCCAGCGGTTTCTCGTGGACGTTGAACACTCATCAGCGGTCTAACGGGATCGCTGTTCCTGCAGCTACTGGGGGGGAGGAGGAGGGGAGCGGCTTGGGGAGCCTGTTTAGTGCTCGGGGTTAACGAAGTCAATCTAATTAAGGCAGCGTCAAGGCCTTGCTGCTCATTGCCTAATTCAATGGACAATAGACGGAAGGCACCACCTAGCCAGAGGTGAGCACGTTGCTGTAATGTGGTTAGGGCACTATACTGACTCTGGATCTGTTTACTGCGCGTGTAGTACAGCCACAAGAAACTTAAGGAGGTAAAATAAATTCAATTTACATCACTGGTAAAGAAAATCCCTTTATCGTCTCTCACGTGCTTCTAGAAAATAAAAAAGCAAACAAAAATGGACATGCTTTTCCACAGCCGTTTTGAATTTCGATTCCATCCTACAGTGATTGGATGGAATATTAAGAAGATGCAACCCAGCCAGCAAGGATGGGTCGTGGCATCTTAATCCTTTCTTCCTAAAAAAAAAAAAAATACCGAGGACGATGCTTCAAATTGAGCCCTTCAGGGTTCAATTTGAAACAGGTGCCATTATTGTCTTACGATATTTAACAATACATTTGAAATACGGTGAACTGAAGTCGTGATAGTTGATGGAATCCGCTCACATTCTTCTAAGTTCCCTTCTGTCAATTTGTGCGGTCCACGGAGAGTTCTCCCGGCTGTAGTAGTAAATAAATAAATAAATAAATTTTCTATTTATACTCCTGGACAACAACATAAGGCCAAAGGAGTTCATAAGATAGAGAAAGTACACGACACTTTTATTGTATCTAGTTGTCATGCAGTTTGAACCACGGTCACTTAAAGCGAATGCACTTTTGTACCCTCACGTTTGACCACTCGACTACGAAGTCCCATGGCGTTTCCATTTGGGGGTTACGTCCCGCTGTGGCTCAACGGTCTCGCAATTTTGCGCAATGGAACGAACAAATTAATTGCTAATATGGCGTCCTACGATGATTTCCCGTTGGAAGTGTGCAAGCTGAACCCCTCGATCCATCCACTGTATTTCGTTGGTTCGTTTAATTGTAGCGTGAAGGAAATTGCTTTTGTACCCATTTCTGACACGTTGGTGGAGGGAGTGATACATTTTTTTTCCGAATCCTCAGTGTGTCCAAATACTTTTACAACAAAGTATACATGACATGACCTTAAGTAATAACCATTCTACTGACCATTTTTTAAAAGGAAAACCCTTTGGCACATAATCTGCCCATAATATGTTAACAGTACTGATGTTTAAAACTGCGGATGGCGAAATTTCTTACATATGTTGGGTACAAGTTGGAACATCGCATTTATCGCTGCTTAGAAGGGACGCAGGAATGGTACCCAGCGCTCTCGTTAAGGCATAGCTAATCTCGTTTATTTGTTTTGCATTTCTAATAAAGGAACCAAGAATTACGGAATCCACGGGATTCAGGATGAATTCCTGATTGCACGAGATTAAAGTTGATCCGAAATTAATTGATCTCGTCTGCCTGAAAGGGCTGAGCATTGCCTCCACGTCCCGGAGATAATACTGGTCCCTAATGAGAACGCTGGTAAGGGGGGGCATACTCCTGGGGGCATCCGACGAGTACTGTCTTCTCGGAGTGTCCTCGTTACCCACTTCATCTCCGGACTAAAACTCACCCAACTGTTGGTTGCTGTGTCGTTGCCTAGCAACTGCCAACCGAGTAGAACTGATCGACTCCATGTAACTAACAAGTTCTCCGAGGATGTCGACGAATAATTTATGAGGAACCCGATAGCTCATATTCCAGTGACCTTCGGCAAAGACAACATTGAAACTTTGATGAAGCGCTTTTACCTCCCGCCAAGCAATAATGGCAGAAATGGCTACGAAAGCGCCACCTATATCTGTAATGAGGAGTAGGCAGAAAGACGAGCCAAAATAAACGTAAACAGCCTTAAATTGATCTATGTCGGGGGCACTTTTTCCTTAATAGGAAATGGCAGCCACAATGCCAGGGCTGTGATTGACGGCAGGATTCAATTCCTTTTTGGTGACTGCGTTTAATACGGAAATTACTCGCGGTCTTTTTTGAAATAGCATTTCCGAAATACTCTGTCACCGTATTATTATTTTATATATCGTACATGTTGAAAACCTTCCACAGATGCCCGGCTGAAACAATTTTTAATAGTTTATTGAAACGCAGATTTCCAGACTACGAGAATAAATTAAATTCTCTCTCAAAGGTCTGCAATTATTTTGCCCTTCTCGATCCCCCACTTTGTGAATAGGAGAGACCTTTGCACATTTCCAATTCATCCCAGAATCCAAGGATGTTATAGTATTTCAATAATTCCTATAATACTATAATCCTATAATAATTCAATGAATGC
This sequence comes from Mastigoproctus giganteus, assembly GCF_048544385.1. Lineage (NCBI taxonomy): Eukaryota > Metazoa > Arthropoda > Arachnida > Uropygi > Thelyphonidae > Mastigoproctus > Mastigoproctus giganteus. Next base: position 3,333,649 of record NC_143587.1, read on the forward strand.
TTCCCATTTAGAATTCACTGTTGGTAATATCACCTTTGCTTGGAGGTAGTTACATCTTTAAGTAAATCCCACATCAATATAATATGATCAAGTTGTATTGATGCCATCTGATGCGATGTATGGTTGCAGTAGCTTCCACCTGGAAGCTACTCCAACATCTTTTAGACATGCTTCGGTAAGAGAGATGAATGTGAAGTTTATGGTTCAAGATATTTAAATAGTTTTGTAAAAAAATCGCTGTCACACGTCATATTTCTCTTGATAATATTTGATTCAAGAGAATGCACCGGTAAGTCATATGAAAGGAGTCATGATCTGAGACTATGCTTCGGTTTTCACCTATAAAGCGGGTTAAATTGTAACTCAATTTACTGAAATCCATATTTTATGAAATGCAAACAGATCAAAAGGCTTTTCACATTTTGGTTTTGTCCATCGATATCTTTAACATTCCTCCCTGTGAGTTTTTATCTTTACTTGCAATTTGAGATAATGACGTTCCAATACGCTATTATTCTGGAACACTGCTGCATTTAAATGAGATTATCATTAGATTCAGGAAATATTCCCGTTGACTTTGGAAGTGAAAACGTCTCTCTAATCTATAAGGGAGGAGCTAAAGAAGTAATGGGCAATGATAGACCAGTGAGTTTGAATTCTGTGGTTGATAAGCTTATGGAGTCTATAGTTAAGGCAGAATACAGGCAGATTTCGACAAGAATGAGCCTCATCACGCTTTCGTGAAGGGTACCTGATAAATTACTATGACGAGGTTATAAATTACAGCTGGTCGGAATAACTAGAAAGATCCATCAACGGATTAGGAGTTTGTAGAAAGATAAAAAGCATAAATGGTGGTATTAACGACTTCAAGAGTACGCTCAAAACTGTACTTGTAATGTGTATGTGTGTGTTTATTCAGGGGTCGACGTTATGTATGCTAGAAAAACTGGAACGATTAGCGGGACCCCCCCCCCTCCACACACACACTACCTAAGATCGGCTAACTACAGCCTCGATGAAGATGACTTCAGAAATTCCTCTCTTCAGAGATGTCACTTCACAGATTTGGCCTGATTGAAAGTATGATCCGAAAAATGTCAGTTAAATTTAACGCAACCAAATGGAAGATAATGTACTTGTAGAAAACAAATCCAAGAGTCTTATCGAGTGGAGGAAGAAGAATTAAAGGATATCCAGGATGAAAAATACTTGGGGATTACGATATAGAAAGGCTGGACATTCAATACACTACATTGGTACAAAGTGTTGTTAGCCATGTGGTGCAAGGAACCCCGAGGCTTTTGTTGCACCAGCCAATATAAAAAATACAACCTATTTGTTTCCGTCCTCACTCAGGTATTTTTGTATTATATATATTCATGACTCATGTCCAGCGATTCCTGTGGTTTCTCCATAAAACCGACTCCTCACTTACGTATCTATCCAGCTGAGGTAGGATTTTCTCAAACCATGTATGGAAATAACTTCTTCCAATAATTAACACTTTGCTAGCGAAAATACTTCCTACAATCCAGTTTAAATACCCTCCCATAATTTGAATGTATGAATTATAATAGTGAAAATTTCACCCTCGTTCATTTTACTTCCAGCTCATATACACCTCAATCAAATCTCTTCTAAGGTTTCCAAGCTCTGCAGCCAAAATTCAAAGGAAGGTTTCCTTAGATGTCCCTCTGCCGATCTCACCAGACCCGTTGCCTTTCTTTGGATTCTTTCAAGAAGCTCGGAGTCCATACTTGAACGCAGTGTTCCACATTAGGGTGCCAAGCACTGTCGGTTTTAACCATATGTAAATTAGTACGCTGAAAGAGGGAGGGAGGAATATTTTCACTGGGAAATGAGATAAGAACCTGAGGGCAGATCAAATCTGTTGTTACTTGCTCTTATGAAGTTTACCTTCGGGTAGAGCGTTACCAAACGTTGCAATAAGTTGCCTACAATCGGCCGAGGCGGAGAAACAGATTGGAAAAATTCAGGGAGAATTGAAAAGGTACTTTTATGATGGGGAATAATGAGTTTTTTTTTTTATTTTGGCAGGTGCAGAATAGGTTCGCTTCCTTGCATGCATTATTATTTCATTTTAATGCCAATACTAATAATATACGGAAATTAGCCAGCATCGATCTAACTTTACGCAAGCTTCCACTTTGATCGTGAAGTTGAATGTTGACTTATTGTAAAAAGCGAAATAAAAATCTAATATTTGCGTATTGACGGGGTGAGCCAGTTGAAATTTAATTTAAATTTCGGTGAGTGTTTCTTAATTAATTGTTTGGTATCCTGCATCCTTTTTGTTTGTAAAATATTTTAAACACGGCCAGGCTTGAAAAGAAGTTACAGCCGTGATAACGATGACACATTCTCTTGTAGTCGAAGTAGTTGCTAAAAATAGCATCAATTTGGAATATTACTTGGTCGTTTATGGATACACAATAGTGGTTCCCAATACCAGCCGTGGTCTATCGCAAATCAATAATTGCTCGGACGGTACGATATTGAACGGGCCATTTTCATCCATTTTAATAAGAGAGGGCTTTAAAAACGTCTCACCATTATTACAAGTATAACGAATGTATCTTACTTTATTTGCACTTTCCACGCGATCTAGTCTGTACCGCAGGGAGGTGTTCGATTAGCTCTTCGTCAGAAAATAGTGCATCACTCAATAGTGTCCCCTCTTCGTTTGTTCAGTGCAACGCTTTCTTTTCGAGTAGTTTTTGTGCGCACTTAATTCTTCCCCGATGACTTCTAATATCCCTACGCTTAACAAAAGAAAACATTAATTACTGATCTCTTAAAGCGTGCTCACATTTTAGGGATTTTTTAAATTTTCCAACGAGAAAAAATAATACGGGTAGTCCAATAAAAAGAAACGAAATTATATGTACAGCCTAGTGAAATAGGCAGTGACTTTTGATCGTGCTATTGAGGTAGGGAATGCTTGTCCATCTGCCCTCTGAAATAGCTTATGTCAGCACATTTATTAAGGAGACGAATAACCTTCAATGGCCGTAATCTTAATTATTCCGTAGTAGTTCCCACATGCCACGTGTTGGCGATAAAAATAAATTCTACATTTTCAGGCAAACGAAATCACAAACATTTTGGGTACGACACTGTTTATTTTAAATTATTTCGGTACAGTCAGGCTACTGGTTTCTCAGGTCACTGGAAAAGGCCCGAGTTCGAATCCCGTCAACAACGCCACAAATTCCACGAGCATTTGCACAACGTCAGCCGGTCTTAGGCGAGAGTTACGTCGATTTTCCTTTCGAAATGTCGGGTTTTTCGTCCAGCAAATCGACCACAGAGTACACCCAATTTACAGACAAATGTAGTGAAGCCTCATAGCCTTAGTTACTTTGGTAACTAATACGCACACTCTAAAGAGATTTTGCTGCCCTCGGGACCTAATATTTTATAATGCTGAAATATTTAGGGAAAATAAAAAAGTATACGAATGAAGTCTGCAGAGTTCGTTCTCGGGTTATTCTCGATAATTTCGTATCCTCACTAGCGACGGCCATGGACACTGTAGTTAAGTTAATCTGGAAGTGAGTGCATGTGATTATATCGGTCACTAAGGATAATTGTTATTAATGTAATTTTTAACGTATAGAGAACACACAGGTCCGTACTATCTTGTACTTGTAGCAGATGATGCAAGAAAGCAAACTTATACAGCATCAGCAAAAGAAAAAAAAAAATTTCACACATTTGTCCATCCACTCCAAAGGTTTGCCCACTTCTTCCTTGAATTCTTTCCTACTACCCACTTCCACAACATCAGATGTAGTTTCATTCAACAATCAACCACACATTGGCAAAGGGAAACCTTCACACATCTGTCCCGCAACCATCATTTCTCAATTTGAATTTATGCCTCCCCATGCGCGATATCTGATCAAGAAGACGAATTGCGTCAGCACTGAGCTTACGCAATCCATTCCAAGCCTAAAAAACCTCAATCAGATCTCGTTGCAGGCGCCCAGTATCTAGGGGCTTCAGAACTGAAGCCTTTCCTTGTAAAACGTTCCTTTTACCAATGTCGTTGATCTTCTCTACACCCATTTCATTATTTTTGGGTCTGAAATGTGATTTCTCTGTTATCTACGTTTCTTTCGTCAGCTTGAGATCGTTGATGTTATTTAATTTCTTTTAAGTTACTATCAAAGGAAATCAGATCTTCTATGTCTTTATTCGCTTTTGTTATTTGATTCTTTGCCTTTTAATGTATTCCCTTTGTAATAAGCAGTAAACGGTTTGTAGTCAAAACTGATTTGGATTCCATAGGTGCCCCGATTGTCTGTCTGCAAAATATCTGTACTCGTAACAATAAATTTATTTTTGTAGCTCTCTGATCTGTTCTTTAATGGTTGCATTTTTAAAGACTGTCGATTGTACTTTGCAGTTAATATCGTTAGTCCAATACCTTTCTTATCCAGCCATTAAAGTATTCGACAGATTACATTTAAGAGCTAACTTTTAGCTGAATTGTAACTGGTCATAGTAAATCTCTTTTCTGTAGGATATTTGTACAATTAGTGCTCAATTTGAATCCGTGCTTCATTAGGTTTTTAAGTGTATCACTTTTATAACATCGCTTGTGGTAACATGACCTTGGTATTCATTCACGAACTTATAGCTAGTTTCGCCACAGTAATAGTTTTGCATAGATATTGGATCTGCAGCAGTAGCTATATATTGTAGCCATCGATCCTTAAGCTAATGGGGCTGGAGACTAAACTTAGATATAATCGCTATTTTCGGTTTTATAGGCGGTAATAAGTAATTAAATTTTTAAAATACACTTTTCCAATATATTTGGTATACCTACAGAGTTCCAGCTCCTTCTGCTGGCAGTTCTGTTCTAGGCAGCTGCTTGCGGTTTAGGCTTATCTCAGTGGCGAAGCTACATCTCAGACTCTGAGATGAGCTTCATGGGTTCTTAGATAGATCAATAGTAAGCTTCGTTTTCCCCATACAATATCCAGGCAACAGCTTTATGAAAACCTAAAAACAAAGCCTCTGCAACAGATGATCAACGAGTCTGGAGTCATGTTTCTTGCAAAGTTAATCACTTCTGCATGGGACGCACCAAACTTAGCCAATATAATAGCTGCCCTCAACAGGGAAAATTCAAGAAACCAGCGATTCAAATCCAACCTCTCCAGGCTCAAATGGACAGAACGTTCCCCAATGCATCCCTTCACCTCATAAATCATCACAACATTGATTGCAACAGGTTAATCAACTCTGAAGCCTACAGGAGTCAGATCTCCGATAAAATGAAGAAAAATAATCCAACCTAGTAATTGCAACTGAAAGCCAAATGTCCTGTTCTGCAAATTCTTTTCTAACTCATAACTATAATTCCTAGTCATTGTTAATGTGTGTATGAAATCTGCTATGTATATATTCGATTATTTTATGTCATTTCCTTTGTATTATTACCTGCCCCTAGCCATGTGCTGTGATGGGCTTGCTGTATTTGTAATAAATGAATATTTATTTATTTGTAAAGATTTCTCCAACTTTTTGAGGACCTCATTATTCGGCGTCCTAGTTCCTTCTGCTGCTGAGATAAAAGATATGTAGATTGAAGCGCATGTCAGCGTTGGACTGTTGGGAAATTTAACCTGGAGTTTGGATTGTTTTCTATATGTATCTATTTTTTGTGCCGCTTTTGAGGGTCTTTCCCACTCTCTACTTGGGCATAAACAGGGGAGGGAGTATATTAGAATAACATTGCGTAAATTATCTGTACAACAGACAGCGGTGTTGTCAAACTTTGGCAGGGACTGCCAAATCCAATAAATAAATGATTATTTGATCAAACCTCTTATCTAGAAATCTTATGCTACAGTATTCTGCGAATAAATAAATGCTCTGTGTTTTTGAGTCTGTATCGTGTTATAAGGTTTAACAAATGTACGTTTCTAAATTTAAATACTAGGGCTCTTAGAGTCTATTTTCGAATTGACGCAGTTGTATCCTAATTAATCTAATCTGAATAGTCGCTTTACCCCAATCTTGTAATAGTTCGTTAAAATCTATAATTATAATATCATTGTGTTTATCTGTACGATTTCCACGTTGTCTCTGGGATCCATTCTACCATTTTTATAATTAAACTACTGAAGATATCTGCAGTGCATCTGGACATGGTCATTTTGCCGTTGCTTAATACGTGTGTTCTGGAACCAATTGTTGAGTTTTTTTTTTTTTTGGTACTTGTTGGCGCATAGGCTTCTGTGGCCATAATGCACCTCCCAAGGTTTTTGCAGTACTTTGATCCAAGCCCGAGGCGGGAATCGAACCCGCGACCTTTGGGTTGCCAGGGAGGCACTTTACCCACCTGGCTAGCCCGGTCGGCAATTGTTGAGTCCGCACGGATAAAGGATTTTATGGATTAGCACATGAACATTTCCTCTAAGATTTCTGAATGTCTGGCAGAATAATATCTGAACTCTTTGTGCACGATTTGTTAAATCTATGTATGTTCAAGTGTGTGAGTTCCACGTCTGAGTCAATCTTTTTAGTTTATTGAATTTAAACTCCTATCTAAGACCTGGCTAATGTTCAGGATGTTACAGTGGTTGAAACAGCGTGCCTTGTAGTTGTAACCCATATCTGATACCGTTGATCCTTGCAACAAATTTTCTGCAGCAACCCCGAGTTCCATAGTGGACTGTACAGTTCTTTCTAAACTGCTCGAAGACCGACGCAGTATCTTATCATCTTTCATAATTTACTGTTATGACTGCGTGTGTGTGTGTGCGGGCGCGCTCTATTACTTTACGATTGGCTGAAGTGTATGCACGTTGACATCGAAGGAGTAATGTGAAAGCACCTGTGATTATAAGAACGTACTGCTATTATTTCCATCGCATAACGTGTCGATGTTGCCATTAATTATATATTGATATACATGCGTATATATAATACAGGTTGTCCCAAAAAGGTGTAACCAATTTTAAATGTTTGTAACAAATGTAATTTTAATGATAGAAACACAAAACCTGCGTTAAATGTGAGAAAAACAGTTGAAGTTTTTACTCTCCTTCATTTGGAGAGGTTTGAGTTCGAATCCAGACATCTCCTTCATTTGGAGAGGTCTGAGTTCGAATCCAGATGGAGACGGGGAAATTCTTGAGGGCCGCTTCAAGGAACTTTGGTTATTTGATCATGGGCGGAGGGGATTTTAACCCATAATAAGAAAATCGGACTTTGAATACGTTTTGTATACACGATACATAAAAATCACGTGAAGTGGATTAACGTAACAACTCTACGTGTTGGTTTCAAACGTAGTTTTTTTTTCTTTTTTTATCAACCTCAATTAATTGAAGTAATCGAAAAAAACTGAACTAACTGAAAAAAAAGGTGATTGATTGCAGAACTATGTGGAAAAGGTTGGCCCTTGTCCATGTAATGAACGAATGTTCGTCCCGATCAAGGAATTGGTCTCTTTCCCAGATGCAATCTTCCGTTTTCGGGTGCTCCTACCGAGATAGCGTGGTTTCCGCCGGTCTTTTAATTCCGATCTGGACGCAGTTGAGTCATCGCAATCCGTGTGTTCAACACCCCTCAATTACCCTCAGCAGTGTTGTCGCGAAGTGTCTGCGGGTGAATAATTTAGCGTTCTCCAGCTGCTCCCCGGAGTATTCCACGTGCGGCAGAACTTCTAATTGGTTCTTCGTGTTTCTTGGCGGATACACGACTGGCACGCGCGCCAAGACATAATTTAAGGACACGTACGATTGCTTGTTATCGAAGAGTGACGTTGCCTTTAGTAGCGGCACGTAGAGAAAGGGGTGGAGGTTGAAGAAGGGGCAGCGGATTATTCTGTTCGACACACTGTGATAACTGAAGTATTTCTCTCTCTCTCTCTCTCCTGAGAATATTCTACAGAGAAAGTTCCAATTCGATCTCTACCTCCTACACGCACGAGCAACAACGCAGTTTTACTTTTTTTTTTTCTTGAGTAACATTCGGTAATTTTAGTTCATATTTTTTTTTTTTTTTGGACGAATAGTCCCATGTCCTAAAAACATGAACACGCTTGTTGCGTTATGAAGAGACCTCCGCATGGTCCAATGTCCTCTAGAATAGCAACTATGGAAGAAAAATTCTTCACGATTAGTCTTTCAGTTATGTTGGCAGAAAGCGGTTTCAGTAAATTTCGCTAAAACAAAGACTAGTATTATTCTCTTCCAAATTCGTCTCCGGGCTGGTACCAGCCAACAAGCAGCTACTTCTCGTCTTGGTCTGTCCACTCGACTCCTTCATATTGGAACAGGCAAACGTAGTTAATATTGGTTATGACAGGCTCTGTAGGGGTGCACTGCGGGTAATTTGGTTAGTCTGTTTGTTCAGCTACTCATGTTGACAAGCAGCTCCAAACCAAAAAGGTCTTTTCTCGCCTGTTGCTAAAACTGAACTCAACCTGTTTTGTCAATAAACACAGTGCGATGCGGAGACATGACGAACAGGTATAGCAGAAGTGGAGAAAGAAAGAAAGATAGTCAAAGATATGTTATGAAGTAATCTTGGTTTGCGCAATACAAACAGAAGTTCATATTATGGAAACTAAGTAGCGATTCGGATGTTGTTGTAATGTTTCTGGAGCATCGGCGACAAGGCTATATTGCTCTGTGTACATTGTTTGTAAATTGCGTGTGTTCTGAGGTCGATTTTCTGTTTTCTGGATGAAAAACCCGAGTTCCGAATAAAGAAAACCATTCTACCCTCGCCTGAAGCCAACTAACTCAGCCACGTTGTGAAAAAGGCCCATAAAAATTACGCTCGTCCTCGACGGGACTCAAACTCAGGTCTTTCCCACTCGGTGTGGGGAGGACGGTGATCCTACGAACTGCGCTACCAACGAGGGCTAGCCCATTAGTTTCACTTAGCAGGTAGAGGCCCCATTTTACAAAGCGCAAGACATATACACTTGCAAAATCTTATAAAAAATATATACATACATTTATTAAATTGATAAATCCATAAATTAAATTTCACCCTAATAACCAAGTATCTAAAAATATACGAATTTTTCACAATTATAAATATTAACTCCAATTACAAGTATTCAAAGTAAATTTTATAGATACAAACCAAGACATTAAAAATTATTACTCAAGAGCTAAATAAATATTTTAATAGAAGTGAATGCATTACTCATATAGTACTAGGAAGCTTTAGCTGCACCTAAAGATAAAATAAGAAAATACAAATTATGCACTTCTCTCCTCTCGCAGCAACACAATTCAAAGGTCAACCTTTGAATTTCTTCAAACTGTCAGCCCAGTAATCAAAAATTCGTTAGCTAAAAGAAAACGTCCTAGAATCTAGTCTAAACTCCTTTCCCTGTAATCTCAGTTTACGGCTCTTCTTCTGAAATTCTTTAAAACAGCTAAAATTCCGTCTTCATCCATTTTACCCTCTCAGAGCCGTATCAACTTCAATCAGGTGTCTGGTGGCCAAGTTGTGCAGCCCACATGGAATCTTTCCTCGTACGGTCACCGTTTTGCCGATCTCACCATGCGATTAGTGTATAATCTCGCAACTTATTCATGAAGCTCAATATCTTTTTACAGATGAGAAACTCAATAAATGCTCCTATTGTAGCTTCCAGATCCCTTTCCTTCTCCACTGTTTTTAAATAAAGTGTATAATTTGTTTTGGGGATTGGTGTTCCCCAAGTCTAAGACCTTGCCTTTTTGTTGCGTTAAAACATAGTTGCCATTTTTCTCATCATTCTGGCAGCCCGCTCAGGTCGTCCTGAAGGAGCTTTGCTTAGCGCTGATCGTTAATCACTCTTTCAATTTTTATATCATCTGCAAAGTTTGACATCACGCACTCCATCCCTTCGTCGATGTCGTTTAGAAAGTCAGAAACAACAGTGGTCAAAGAACAGATTCTTGGGGAAACCCACTCCTGAAGTTACACCAATTTGAAGAATATCCATTAATCACAACTCTCTGCCTTCTGCCCTGCTGCCACCCACCTTAGAATCTTTCCAGGAATTCCAACATATACACTAATCTCTCAACATTTCCTTAACAAAGCCATGTTGTGTTTCTTTCAGAATGTCACTTCTCTTTAAATGTCCCTGGATTGAGCAGAGTATGTTTTGGAAGTGTCGTGATTTTAGTGATCTCTTAGACACAACAAATATCTAATGGGACTATTTCTTTCATTTTCTGTTCTAAACGTAACGCTAAACGTGTTTAAATTTCCAATAATTTTGTAGATATATTTTCGTATTTCGACTGATGTAAGGCAATATAGAGCTTAGACAAGCTAGGCTAGCCTAAGCTCTATATTGCGTTACATCTTAGAGCTTAGGCAAGTAATATTAATTACTTAAATATCAATTTTAATCCTTGAGATTTGCATCTAATGAATAATTGTTTTCTAGTTTTATTTAGATAGATATTAATGGCATTTGTTATAATATGTCAGTACTGGATACCATCATGGGATAGTCAATATTTTATTATGTTTATTTGTAACTTTTCTATTTTTTTGACTGAACTTTGACAGATAGAATGGAGGAGGGTACGAATTAGTACGAAGTGCATAACCAGGGATACAGCTTCCGCATGCGAGTTTTCGTTAGTTTTAAGTTATTGAAAGAAGAGTCAAAAGGTTTGATTAAACCTAATTTAGAGAAGCTTTACTGATTATTCAGTTAATATAAAGTACAAAGAAACAGTGAAATTAGCATTAGTTGAGGCATACAATGCAAGAAAGCAAGGTTATACAGCATCATCCAAGAAAAAAAAAAAAAACTTCCCCTTTCACCCTCCCATTCGTTCCAAATGCCTATCCAGCTCAGCCTTAAATTTTGTATTTAAGCTATCAACTTTCACGACAAAAGATGAGTCTGTCCCATCAATCAACTACCCGCTGGCTAAAGGCAAACTTCCGCATATCTATTCTACAACTGTCTTTCCTCAATTTGAATATATGCCCCCTCAGGTTTTTAATCTGAGCAAGCGGAAGTATCCCGTCAGCATTGAACCGGTTCAAAGCCTTGTACAATCAATCAGATTACCATGCAGGTGCCTACTCTCCAGGCGCTGCAATTTTCAGAACTTAAGCCTTTCTTCGTAAGCGCAGCGCACCCCTTTGTTCCTCTCACCAATCTTGTTGCCCTTCTCTGCATTCGTTCTAGCAAATCCACATCCTTCCTAAAATGAGGCTTCCAGACCTGTACGCAGTACACAAGGTGTTACCTGACCATTGCCTTAGTATTATAATTAGTAATGGCCGCATGCTGCAAGAAAGCCTATGGCTTATGCTGCAGCAGCCAAAAAAAAAAAAAAAAAAAAAAAAAACGAATAAAACAATGATAAAAAAACAAACAAACTAATAATTGATAAAAGAAAATGAAATTAAACCTATCATCCTATGCGTTTCCCTCACCCAAAAGTACTATCCAGATGACCTTTGAATTTCCCCAAACTGTCAGCCTCTACCACCCATGAAGGCAACTTATTCCAGTAATTTATAACTCGCTGGCTAAAATAAAACTTCCTGCAGTCCAATCTAAACATTTCCCCCTGTAACTTGAATTTATGTCCCCTAGTTCTAGCATCATTTATAATCTTGAAAATTTCGTCCTCATTCATTTTACTGATGCCTCTCAGAGCTTTAAACACCTCAATTAAATCTTCTCTAAGGTGTCTAGTTTCCAAACTCTGCAACCCACATATTCGAAGTCTTTCTTCATAAGGACGCCCTTTTGCCGATCTCACCAGGCGAGTTACCCGTCTTTACACCCTTTCAAGAAGCTCGATGTCTTTCTTTAGGTGCGGTCTCCATACTTGAACACAGTATTCCAAGTGTGGTCTAACGTAAGCCTTATATAATGGGATTATCACGTCCCTATCTCTACTCGCAAAAGTTCGATAGATCATCGATAGGACATTATGGGCCTTCCTTGCAACCTGTTTACAATGCCCAGAGAATTTCATGTCTGACCGTATCGTAACACCCAAGTCCCTTTCCTCCAGTACTCGGTTTCGTTGAACTCCACCAAGTGAATACGTTTTTTTGGGATTACTGTTTCCCAGGTGTAATACCTTACACTTTGTTGGATTAAAGCACAGCTGCCATTTTTCTGACCATTCTTGAAGTCTATCTAGGTCTCTCTGAAGAAGCTCAGCTTGACAGTGATCATTAACTACTCTACCAATTTTAACATCATCTGCAAATTTAGACATCACGCCCTCTATCCCTTCATCAATGTCGTTTATGAAAATTAAAAACAACAGTGGTCCTAATACTGATCCTTGGGGAACCCCACTTCTTACATCAACCCAATCTGAGGAATAGCCATTTATCACAACCCTCTGCCTCCTGCCCTGAAGCCATCCTTCTATCCATCTAAGGATGTTCCCAGTGATTCCAACCTGTTCCAGCTTATAAAGCAACCGCTCATGTGGGACTGAGTCAAATGCTTTGCTGAAATCTAAATAAACAATGTCGAAATTATTCCCTAAATCCAGCTCGTGAGTGACCCTTTCGAAATAGCGAACCAGATTTGTTAAACATGATTTTCCCTTTACAAAACCATGCTGAGTATCCTTGAGAATTTCAATTCGATCCAAATGATCCTGAATTCCACACTTGATCATTGCCACCATGATTTTCCCTACCACTGAAGTCAGACTGAGAGATCGATAATTTCCACTTCACTTTTAGAGCCACTCTTATGTATGGGAGATACATTGGCACTTTTCCAATTAAACGGAATCTCTCCAGAGTCTCGTGATGCTCGCATAATTAGCCTCAATAGTTCAATGCACCCACTTTCCGTCTCCCTTAAGATGTTAGGGTATATTCCATCAACTCCAGTAGCCTTACTGGCCTGTAGGCTCGAAAGTTTTTTCATTAAATAATCTTGCGAAATTTCAATATCATTACTTACATATTTTTCGACTTCGCTCCCACCATTTCCCATTGCCACAAAAAAGTTTTTCATTCGTAAATATCGATGCAAAATAACTGTTGAGTTCATCTGCAACGGCAGCTGGTGTGTTTAATACTATCCTCTTTCCCTTACGTAAAGGTCCGATCTGGTTTGTCCCGCTCTTCCTGGCATTTATATACAGGGTGTTTCAGTTAAACGTTTCAGAACTTCTAAGAGGGGTAGGGTACATCCTGACAGCTCGAAATCATATAGCAATGTGGGGTCGGAAATGCTTTCCTGAAGCGGTGTTGTACATTGCGCTGGTCCCAAAGGAACTACTAGTTGTTGGTGACTCTATTGTCAGGGAAACGGGAAATATATTGTGTAAAAAGGATAGGTGGAACAGGACCAGGGTATGTCTGCCAGGGGCAAAGGTTGATGACGTTGTAGAGCGGATATCATCTTTTAAGGGCACAAAAGGTGATATAGTTGTACACGTTGGCACTAATGATATTAAGAGTAGGAGACCGGCAGAATTACTTAACAAGTACAGGTCACTGTTGAAAAAAAGCCGTGAAGTAGGGTTGAATTTGAAAGTGTCTGCAATTCTGCCCAGACACGATAGGAGGGAGTATATGATGAGAGCCTTGTCGATCAATTCGGCCCTGGAAAGATTGTTCAAGGCTCAAGGGGCAGAATTTTTTTCAGCCTGGACTGTACTTGTTAACAGGAGAGATTGCTTCTACAGGGACGGGATACACTTAAATAGAAAGGGTGCAAGTATATTTGCTGATGCTATCGAGGCAGTGTTAGGTGGGTCGGAAAACTGATAGCTTGGGGGGATACAAGGACTAATAGTTTAACAGTAGCCGTAGGCAGAGGTGAAGGTGATTCTTGCACAACTTCTATTAGAATAAGTAGCGACCTGGAGCGAGGGGTGTTGGGGGTTTCAGGGAGGGATGTCAGTCATCGTGAAACAGGTGGGTATATGGGATGTGTTAGAGTGGCTGGGAATAGGAATAGGTGCATGTATACTTGCATGTATACCAATGCTAGAAGTATAGTAAATAAATTTGATGAATTTGAAGTGTTGGTCAAGACATCAAAGGCCGATATTGTTGGGATATCAGAGACGTGGTGTCACAAAGATATAAGGAATGCCGAACTGGAGTTTGGGGAGTACAATGTGTACAGAAAGGATAGACAGGATAGGAAGGGAGGAGGTGTTATGCTGTTAATAAAGAAAAATATAAAATCAAAAGAAGTGCATCCAGTTGATATAGATGAACAGTGCACTGTTGAGTCAGTTTGGTGTGACATAAGCACTGCGAAAGCAAAAATTAGAGTAGGAGTGTGTTATAGGCCTAATGACTCGAATGAGTACAATGAACAATTGTACAGAGAAATAGAGTGGGCCAGTAAATCAGAATGTCTTATAATGGGGGATTTTAACTTCCCAGATATTGACTGGAACTTGTGGGTTGGTCACTCACACACTAGTCAGACTTTTGTGGATTTATTGGATGATTGTTTTCTGCAGCAGCACGTTCGAGAGGCAACCAGAGAAAGTAATACTCTTGATCTGGTTATCAGCAGTGATCATTCATGTATTAGGAATTTGCAGATAAAAGAACCACTAGGTGGCAGTGATCACAGTGTACTGACGTGGGATTTACTTAAAGATTTAATTACCATCAGGGGTAAAGGAAAGGGTTTTTGCTTCCGTAAAGGCGAGTACAGTGGTCTCCGACAGTTTTTAACTTCTGTACGGTGGGATCAACTGACGATGTTACCAATATTAAATTCTAAGTGGGAAGCATTCAAGGAATTAATCGTGGAAGCTACTAGACTTTTCATACCGATGAAGAAATATTGTTCAAGGTTTAGGCCTAAATGGTTGTCAAATGAACTAATGAGGCTCGTAACAGAGAAGAAAAATGCATGGGATGCATATAAATTATCAAGCGACTCAGACGCCTATGGCAGATATAAGCTAGTCTGTAATCAGGTCACAAAGGAGGTTCGGCAGGCGAAAGCAGATTACGAGAAATCCTTGGCAAAAGATGCTAAGAAAAACAGCAAGGATTTCTTTACTTATATAAACTCCAAAAGAAAGGGGATGAATCTGATTGGTCCACTTGACATCGATGGTTCGACTGTTGATGATCCTGCTCAGATAGCAAACAAACTGGATGAGTATTTTGCATCTACATTCATACGTGAGGAATTATTAAGGTTTGAAAATGGCAGAAGATTATCAAAATTGTAGCAGGGTGCTTAATGATCTTGTAATAACTGAGAGCAAAGTGGAAGAGAAATTGTTGAAGTTAAACGTAAGAAAAGCACCTGGGGTGGATGGGATCTACCCAGTTATAGTAAAGGAGGCGGCAAGGCAACTAAGCAAACCTTTAGCCATAATTATGAGAGCATCCTTGGACTCAGGGGAGGTTCCCACGGACTGGAGATGTGCAAATGTATCCCCAATTCACAAAGGGGAATCGAAGGGTGACACGAGTAATTACAGACCAGTTAGTTTAACTTCTGTTCCGGGTAAAATAATGGAGTCGCTGGTTAAAGATGCATTGCAGGGTCATCTAGACAAGACTGCAGCAATAATTCAGACACAGCATGGGTTTGTTAAGGGAAAGTCTTGTCTGACAAATTTGATAGGATATTATGATGTGGTTACAAAGGAACTGGATGCAAAAAACAATTTTGATATCATATATTTGGATTTCAGGAAAGCTTTTGACATTGTTGCGCATGGAAGACTACTGTACAAATTGGAGCAGAATGGTATTAAGGGTAAGTTGCTACAATGGATAAAAGGATGGTTAAGTGGGAGAAGACAGAGGGTGGTAATCAATGGGTGCTGCTCTTCGTGGACTAATGTTATTAGTGGAGTCCCACAGGGTTCGGTGTTGGGGCCACTGTTGTTTTGTATATTTATCAATGATATTGATGAAGGTATATCAGGCTTAATGTCGAAGTTTGCAGATGACACGAAGGTTGGCAGGGTTGTTAATGACAGTAATGGCAGTCTGCTACTGCAACAGGATCTAGATAATTTGGGCAGATGGGCTAAGAAGTGGCAACTGAAGTTTAACCTTGACAAATGCAAAGTACTGCATATGGGTAGAAGTAACCCCAGACAAACGTACCAACTGTGTGGTACTACACTTAAGGTGGTAGAAAATGAAAAAGACCTGGGAGTAATTGTGCAGTCAGATATGAAGTTCTCTGAGCAATGCAGACAGGCTGCCAGGGCAGGTCATGGGGTTATGTCAATGATATATAGGAATTTTGCTAGCAGGGAAAAGGAGGTGATTATCCCTTTGTATAAGGCAATGGTCAGGCCACGCCTTGAGTACTGCGTACAGGTCTGGAGACCTCATTTTAGGAAGGATGTAGATTTACTTGAGCGGGTACAGAGAAGGGCAACAAGATTGGTGAGGGGAATGAAGGGATCCTCTTACCAAGAGAGGCTTAAGTTCTGCAAATTGCAGTGGTTGGAGACTAGGCACCTGCGCGGTGATCTGATTGAGGTATATAAGGCCTTGAATGGATTGAGCACGCTGAATTCTGATGGGATCCTTCCACTTGTTCAGATTACGAACCTAAGGGGGCATAAATTCAAATTAAGAAAAGACAGATGTAGAATAGATGTGCGGAAATTTGCCTTTAGCCAGAGGGTGGTTAATTGCTGGAACAAACTTCCATCTGTCGTTGTGGAAGTTGATAGCTTGAATAAATTTAAGGAGGAACTGGACAGGCATTTGGAGGGAATGGTGTGATTTTTTTTTTTTTTTTTTTTTTTTTTTTTGTCTGATGCTGCATAAGCTCATACATTTGCTTTCTTGCATCACATGCCACTACTACTACTACTACAGAAGCACCATAAAGAAAGAGACCGTAAGTGAGAAATCGTTTTAATAATACATGAAAAGAAGCAAAAGGTACATGGATTAAAGTAAGTGTTCGAAGTTTCTTCCACGGGCTACAATGCACGCCTCACATCTCCGACGCATGGACATCCGAACATTCTGGAATACTCCAGGCAGCGTGTCCAGACACAGCAACCGGAGGATTATGCACCTCGTTTTGCTTTCGTACAGTGGTACCTTGGAAAATGTGCTACAAATCCCCTTTTTCCTGCTGAAGTGTTGTTTTCCGATGAGGCATCCTTCACAAGGGAAGGAATTTTCAACAAGCATAACGACCATATCTGGGCGGTCGAGAACCCACATGCAATACGACGTCGTGCAGCACAGATTCGATTTTCGATCAATGTATGGGCCGGTATTATGGGAGACCACCTCATCGGACCTTACCTGTTACCGTGTCGTCTAACCGGACCTATCTACTTGATCTTTCTGCAGCAAGTATTGCCACAACTTTTGAGAGATGAACAGATTTCTGCATCGACGCAACAGACAATGTGGTTCCAACACGATGGAGCCTCTGCCCATTATAGCGGAGATGTTCGTAACTACCTGGATGTCACATTTGGTCAACAGTGGATCGGACGTGGTGGTCCCGTGCGTTGGGCTGCTCGGTCACCAGACCTATCATGTCTTGATTTTTATTTCTGGGGTCATATGAAATCGCTAGTTTATGACAATGCTGAGGAGCTGGTTGCAAGAATCGCAGTAGCTGCCGAAGAAATTCGAAATTCGCCTGGAGTATTCCATAATGTTCGGATGTCCATGCGTCGGAGATGTGAGGCGTGCATTGTAGCCCGTGGAAGAAACTTCGAACACTTACTTTAATCCATGTACCTTTTGCTTTTTTTCATGTATTATTAAAACGATTTCTCACTTACGGTCTCTTTTCTTTATGGTGCTTCTGTGTACAACACCGCTTCAGGAAAGCATTTCCGACCCCACATTGCTATATGATTTCGAGTTGTCAGGATGTACCCTACTCCTCTTAGAAGTTCTGAAACGTTTAACTGAAACACCCTGTATATGAAGACTTCCTTATCCCCCTCTTTGCTAGTGCTTTCTCATAAACTGCCTTTGCCTGTCGAACCTTTTCTGTGGCTCTATTACAGATAACCTTGTCGCTGTTATAGGCTTCAGTACTTTTTATTGCTCTGTAACCTTTCCATGCCACCTTTTTCTGCTCAAGTAATATTGTGGCCACTTCACTGTTCATCCAACTCGGAACCCTCCTAGTGGAGTATTTTTAATGGTAAATACGCATTCAAGGCATCTGTGATTAATGTTTTAAAAGCGTACCACAGTTCAATTGTATTCATTCTCAGCGCGATATCTACCCAGTTAATAGAGGCCATGCAGTACCTTAAGGCATCGTAATTTCCTTTTCTGAAATTAAAACCCATTCCTTTGCCTTTTCTGCTACCACTCTCGTCATCATCCACCATAGAACTCCGTGATCACTTCCTGCTACTGGTTCCTCTACTGTCAGCCCTGTTATGTCATCTGATTCATGTGTGATGATGAAGTCTAGGATATTCTTTTCTCTCGTACTTTCCCTCACATGTTGATACAAATAACAGTCATCTAGTTGATTTAAAAAATTTTTTGTTCCCCATGTGAAGTTTCCTTCTCAATTACTCCAATCAATTAGAGGCGAATTGGAATCACCCATAATAAGACATTGACGCTTACTTGCTTATTCCATTTGAATGTAGAGGCTTTTGTCATAATCTTCCCAATCACCTGGTCTGTAGATTACTCCTACTCGCATTATACCTTTTTTTCCAACTATCTCACATCATACAGATTCTATACTAGCACGTGAAACTTCTGAATCCGGGAAGCTATCGTCGCACTCAGGCTGCTTCTGATAAGAAGCATTACCCCACCACCCCTTCTATCTACCCTATCCTTCCTAAATACATTATGCAAGCCGTACTGAAACTCATCTTACGGGTGTCTCCGTAAGCCGTATTATGTCCGCGTTACTTGTTTTAGCCAGCAATTCGAATTCGCTCATTTTATTGACGACGCTTCTAACTTTACTATATAAACAATTAAGACTCTGTTCTTGTACACTTAACAATCCTAACACAACCCTTGAAGTTTTTTAGGCTCTCTTCCCTAGCATTAGCTATCCGCTCACTTGAAACGTTTCTGCCCCCAGAACATCTAGATAATATGTCCAGTTGGGGTAACAGATAAGAACTCTTGAGGTATACAAAGTGATAATCACCTCTTTGTCTCTGCTAGCAAAATTCCTGCATATCATTGACAAAATTCCATGACCTGCTCTTTTAGCCCGTCTGCACTGCTCAGAGAACTTCATATCTGACTGCACAATTAGTCCCAGGTCTTTTTCATTCTCCACCTCCCTGAGTGTACTACCACATAGTTGGTAGGTTTCTCTTCGGTTATTCTACCCATATGTAGTACTTTGCATTTGTCAATGTTAAAGTTCAGTTTAACATTGACACTTCTCACCCCACCTGCCTAACTTTTCTAGTTCCTGTTGCAGTAGCATACTATCTTTACTGTCATTAATAACCCTGCCAACCTTTGTATCATCTGAAAACTTTGACTTTTAAACCTGATTTACCTTCATCGATATCATTGATAAATGTAAAAAACAACAATGGGCCCAACACCGAACCCTGGGGAACTCATTAATAACATTAGCCCATGTGGAACAGTGTGTCCATTTATTACCACTCTCTGCCGTCTCCCACTCAATCATCCCTTCATTCATTGCAGCAACCTGCCCTTAATGCCACACTGCTCCAATTTGTGCAGCAGTCTTTCATGTGGAACTGTATCAAAAGCTTTCTTGAAATCCAAGTACATGATATTAAAATTATATTTTGCTTCCAGTTACTTTGTAACCACATCATAATATCCAATCAAATTTGTCAGACAAGACTTTCCCTTAACAAACCCATGCTGTGTCTGAAATATTACGGCAGTCTTGTCTAGGTGATCCTGTATCATCTCTTTAACTAGTGACTCCATTATTTTCCCCGAAACCGAAGTTAAACTAACAGGTCAGTAATTATTTGTGTCACCTTTTTGTGAATTGGGGATACATTTGAATACCTCCAGTCCATGGGGACCTCCCCTGACTCTAAGGATTCTCTCATAATTATGGCTAAGGGTTTGCTTACTTCACTCGCTGTCTCCTTCATTATAACTGGATAGATTCCATCTGCCCCAGGTGCCTCTTTTTTATGTTTAAATTCAACAATTTCTCCTCCATTTTGCTCTCAGTTATTAAAGATCACTTTGCTCTCTGTTAGAGCTTGATAAACGTCTAACCTTCCCCTCTCTGAATAACTCCTCATGTGTGAATGTAAATGCAAAATACTCCTTCAGTTTGTCAGCTATCTGAGGAGTATCATCAATAGTCGAACCATCTATGTTAAGTTGACCAATCTGACTCATTCCCTTCCCTTTAGAGTTTATATAAGTAAAGAAATCCTTGCTGTTTTTCTTTGCATGCTTTGTCAAAGCTTTCTCGTAATCTGCCTTCGCCTGCCTAACCTCCTTTGTGACTTCATTACCGACTAGTTTATATCAGCCTCAGGCTTCTGTGTCACCTGATAATTTATATGCAAAATATAAATACAAATATTATGGCAAAATCGGTTAGCGAGGCTTATCTTGGGTTGATATTTTTTTCAATGCTGTAATCAAATGAGTTGATATTTTTCTTTGGGTCATAAAACGATAGAACCTTGCACTTATCGGCATTTAATACATATTTTTATTTAACAATCAGTTGCAAAATATTATCAAGGCCTTCTGTAACTTTTTTACAGTCTGTTTGGTTTTTACAAGACATTAAGATCTTCGTATTGTCTGCATAAAATAATAGCCGTAATCCTTGGGAACGGTGCTTGCAGCCATTCGTTCATTCATTCAAATTCGCTTATGTATCCTGTTATGCGTTTAATTAATATAAGGTCGATGATAACCTCGCTGTAGATGACACACGTAAATTCAAACAGGGTGGTGGATTATGGTTGTTGTTGTTGTTTGGTTTTTAGGAGCATTAGCAACTAAGGCCATATTGCTCCGGAATATGCGGTGGTCATTCCTTGACCTTTCCGCATCCTCCATATTTGGTGGTGACGGGCTCGAACCCCGATCTAATCAAGAAGCGTGTGGTACGCACTGCTGCTCCTTCCCACCTGGCTACGGAGGCGCCCAGGTGGATTATGGAAAAAACGGCCTTCCTTTAACATAGAAGATTATAAGATTATAGTTCTCAAATGACCTGAGGGTTTTGTAAAAAAGGTCGCACACTCCACTTCCTTCAACACTGAACAACTGACTTTATTCCAATCTTCTTTCAAGAAACAAAAAACAGCCTCTTATCTCGCTCCCCATTTGTCTGAGAACACATGCGTTCTAAATGTGAATGGCGGCCATCTTGTTTTGGATCGAAATAAAAATATCCATCGAGGTTACCCTGGTGGGCCTTGATCTGTGCCTGTAACTTGGTTTGAATCGACCGTAAACCCGAATGCCATTGGAGGGATTCACAGAAATGGCGATCTGATAAGCCTGGTTTTGGAAAAACACTGAAAACCTGGGAGCTCAAGCAAGGGGATTTACAAAGCGATGCATTCCGGATGTGTAAATCCAGTAGCGGAATGTGAAAATGCACCTTTCGTTCGGACTTCAATGTTCGAAGCACACTGCTGTCCGATCTGATGAAGCACTGAAGCCTCCTCTCGCAACTTTATCGATGGCGGCTGGTTAAATTATCTGGCATTGCAGATGCTGCCCACTAGCAGAGGAGATGGGGACGTCATGGTTTGCAACGTTTCTTCTTTTTATAGACGTAAAGGTGCGGCGCAGGTGCGAGTGAATCCTCGCAATCAGTGGCTTCCATCCTTCCTCTCCGTTCCACATCACAAAACAAAACAGAAAGCGATTCATCCGGCACGCTCTTCAGACAAACCACGCGCTGGTTCTTCTGTTCACCTCCTGCGTGAAATATAAACGCGCACAAAGCAGCCACTCTACTGTGACGTACGCTTCTTATTTTAGTGACGACAGAATCGTGCCTCCCGCTCTCCCCCCCTCCCCTTCGGTGCCAGAGGACACCTCCAGGAAGAACGGGGCCCGGCAGTAAACGCGAAGATTAAAACGAAACATCACGTTTCATGTTGTTTGTTCTCTCGTTGCCATAGTGACAGGAAAGGCATTCAGACTGTTTGTCTCGAGCTCCGATGAATAGCGAATCCAGTCAAATTACGCTTCCGTTGCTTCTTCGTGTCTCACGGTTGGGCAACGCGCTAAGATGGCGCGTGAAGTTCGAAAATTCCCATAAGAAACGAGGTCGGGCTATCCGCGGTTTTGTGGGCGTTTATTTATATCGCGAAGGTGCGCGCTTCCCTCCCCTGCGAAACACAGTTCTACTAAGTGTGTCTGTCCAGTCGAACTGCACACTTCAAAAGACACGATACACTTATCTGCGAAATTCAGACGTAGGAAGAAACGTCTCGCGACAGAATAATTCAGAACCCCCATTTCTTATCTTGACGCACCTGCTTGGCGGAGGTGTCCGTCTTCTCGGTTTGCTTCCGTTCGCGCCTCCGCTCTTGGAGATGCTGTTTATTAAGTCTCGAATTTCACGAATTAGAGGTTGCGACCTTCTGTAGAGGCAAACAAACAAGTACTTAGAATCCCATGGGCAGAATAATGGAATAAAAGCATCGATTAGAGAGAGCTCCAGAGGGAAATTTTATGCTGCTTTTGGAAATGCTAAATAATTACACTGAAAGGACACAATTCATGGGATACCTGGTTCCTGGGTAACGCGGAGCTGTCACCCCTCTCGCTAGCGGTCGAACCCGCCGCTTGGCAGGTACACTGCATTCCTGTAGACGGTAATTCGATGTCAGTATGGATAAATGTCGCGAGTTAACCGACTTTGAAAGAGGGATGATAGTGGGTGTCCGATGCATGGGTCACTCTCTCGCGGAAGTGGTACAGAAATTGCACTATCCCCGTTCGACAGTATCAACATTGTACCGAGAATACGCCATTTCCGAAATAACATTTCATTGTGGACAGAGCTGTGGGCTGTGAAAGGTGGTGGATCAACATGTCTCGCATTGTTTCAGCCAACCGGATAGCGACAGTGGCACAAATCACCACCGACTTCATCAAGGGAGGTGCCAAAAATGTCCCCACCAAGACCATCAGGCGATCATTAGTAACAATAAGTTATGGGACCTACCGACCCACCAAAGTCCCATTGCTAACACCACGAAACAGGACTCTACACCTCAACCGACCACAAAATAAACTGGTAACTCATTTTGTAAATCGTTATGTTAAATTTGGCTAAAATCCGCATCCAATAATCTTCCTGGTAAACTTTCAAAGACAAACTTAGTTAGCCTTCATCAGCCTGTTCTCTACATTAGTAGTTCGAGCGAGTAACTACTCAGGAAATTTCTGGAGTCTAATCAGCAGAGCTATTCAATCCTGAAAGTGACCATTTTCACTGTAATCGCTGTACAGTACTTGACCTTGACGGTACTTTTGAGTGGTTGATTTTAAGATTGAAAATGTGGCTTTCTTACGATTATATTTCCATTACAAGCAAGTGGAGTTTTCTTATTTCTTTCCATAAAATTGACTATTTTATAATGCGAAAAAATATTTAAATCAGATATAATAATTTCTGTGAGGATCTCTCTAGCAATGGATTAAAAGTCCAACGCAAAATCCAATTCTGGTGGCTCAAGTAATCCCAAAAGAGTCAAAAGGCTCCGGTCTAAATTGAATTTGCCGCTTCGTTCAGCCACTGCTGAATAACATTTTTCATCATTTTTCTTTGCTGACCTGCACGACATCTTCGTCCCAGGAGTGTTTGTCTTTACGAAATAATTGGCAATTAGTGGCAAGGTGCGAGTGGTAAATATATTGTTTTCTCGGAAATTGCTGTTGTAGGTGTGGCCGTTTAAGGCTGCTAAATCCAAGATGTGCCAGAGATTGCCTTGAGGCAAGCCGTTCATGAAGAAATCCACAATAAATAAGAATTTATGATATAACTGGATCTGCTTAAATAGTTGGAAAGATCAGTCAGATTTCTTATTAAATGCTTTAAAGTTAATTGCAATGTTTGACTGAAAGCTGTGCAGTGTATTTCAATACTCGGCTTTCTTCGGTTTGAGTTTATGTGAGGATTCTCTCCTATCAGTGAATGAAACATGTATGGCTGATACGTGTCCTTGCTATAACAACCTCTTCCTGCCGGTTTATACTGCAATGTAAGAAAATTAATCCAAAATTTAACGCACTTTCCTTTTTCAAGTAAGCAACTATCCAGTTGCCTACTTTGAGGAGGGAAGCGCAAAATGTGAATTTCTTCCAACTGACAGCCTCAACTACATGCGGGTTCAATTTGTTCCAGTAATCAACAACTCGCTAGCTAAAATAAAACTTCCTAGAATATAGTCTAAACCTCTTCACCTGTAATTAGAATTTATGGGCCCCCAGTTCTGGAATTCTTTGCAACTGTGAAAATTCCGCCTTCATTCATTTTACTAATCCCCCTCTCAGAGCTTTATAAACCTCAGTCTGGTCACCTCAAAGGTGCCTGGTTGCCAAACTCTGTAGTCCACATAATCGGAGTCTTATATATGGTTTTGATGGATTAAACAACTCCCAAAACCTTCTGGCTGATAAGCTGATGAACAGCATTAACTATTACGAAAATTTTAACTCTGAGTACACGGCGAGGCTTTGAGTTTGCTAATAAGGTCTCGTGGTACGAAGGTTCAGTGGCTGATTGAATGCAGTCATAGCAACGCGAATTTCAAGCAGAAAAACAAATCCTAAAAGCAACTACTGGTAAAGAATAAATAAAAAAAAGTCTTGATTGACATTTCATGAATGCTAAACAAGGCAAGAACAGAGAACCACCTGTACATGCTAATCAAATAGCTCGGATGTCTATGTTGCATGCATTAAATGTAAAAGCTGTTTCCACTGCAATTCATGTCAAAGTCGATATAAAAAATTAAGCGCCATAAAGTTGGTCGGTTGCTGCAGAGTTTTAGGCGCATGACCAACTTAATCCATACTGGGCAGTATATAATATGGCTGTAAATTGCGTATATTCTATGGTCGATTTGTTGTTTGTCAGTTTACGGGAGAAAAAAACATGCTACCATCGCCCAAGACCCACGAACTCAGTCACGTTTTGAAGAAGACCCATAAACATTCCTCACGTCTTTGATGCGATTCGAATCCAGGTCTTTTTTCCTCCAAGTGTAGGGAGGACGGCGATTATAATTCAGAGCCTTAAGCACTTCAATCAGATCAACTCTCAGGTTCGAGGCGCTGCAATACGCAGAACGAACTGAAGCCTTTCTTGATAAGATTACGCTTTTGTACTAGTATTTGAAAGGCAAATGATGCAAAAAAGCAAGCATATAAAGCATCAGCCAAAAAAAAAAAAAAAACACTTTCCCACATTACTTGACCATCCGCTCAAATATTCCTAGTGTTAGTATAAAACCATAAAAGTATAAAACAAATGTTGCAAGAAAGCGGACTTTTGCTGCATTAGGCCAAAATATCCTGACATTTATACTATTTCTATTCCCACAAGGTATCCACCCTGTTTTAAACATACCCAGAATCGCTGCCCCGGCCACTTGGTTAGCAACTTATTTCAGTGTTCGAATACTCGCTGATAGCAGATGAATTTATTTCATGAGATCCGGTTTTCTATTATTCCCTGATATTTTTTATTTGCAATAGGAAAACTGAATATTTTATATTTTACGGAGGAAAACAGATCTTCATTCAAGTCCTCGACTGTTTATACCGCTCGATTGGATCTCCCCTTAGATGTGTGGGTGTCAAACAACTTTGCACTCCACTTCTTCTAAGCCGTTCATTATTCGTGTGCATCGATTTGGACTCGTAAATTTCGTCCCATTTCTTTGAATCCTCTCTAGACATTCTTTGTCTTTTTTAGGCGTAGTCTACAGATCTGAGTACAATTCTAAAAGCAATCTGACCAAATTCTTCTATAAAGCAATAATGATGTCCTTCCCCTTTTTTACTAGAAAATGTCGTATAAATCGTCTCAGCCCCTGTTTACTCTGTATATAAAAATTCACGCTTCTTAATCTTATCCTGGGCATTAGCTCCTCCCCCAAGCTTATAAATAATTCCAGGATTTCTGTTGCTCAACGATAAAGTCTACATAGTCAACAAAATATGTTTCAGGGTTTCAGGTGCATCAGTAACTTGGGCCACATTGCCTATATAACATGTTAGTAAATTTAATGTGTTCTGTGGTCGATTGACTGTTTTCTGGAGGAAAATCCAGAGTTTCCGGGAGAAAACCCATACTACCCTCGCCTGAGACTGTCTAGCTCAGCCACATGGTGAAAAAGGCACATAAAAATTCCTCATGTCGTCGATGAGACTTGAACTCGGGTCTTTTCCACCCGGTATGTGGAGGACGGTGATTATACAAAATATGCTGACCACGGGGACTAATATAATTAAAGATAGAAGTTGAAAAAGTTAAAAATAATACATTCTTATATCTATACAATCAATTAAATTCTGAAGACTTACAAGGAAATCTTCAAATACAAAGACCACACACTTCTCTTCTGAGGCGCGTTTCACCCCTCACCCTGCTTTGATTTGATCGGGAATAGATTTCGTTTCTTCTCAACAACGAATCACAACTATCAGTTCTAAAAACTTTCAATTTATATATCATAGATTAATTTGTATTCCAAATTATTTCTGTTTTTATGCATCGCAAAAACAGACTAAATGAGGAGTGCTTGTAAAATCTCGGAAAAAGCAGATATTATTTCTTGGTTACCTAAGATTAGAACGAGATCGAGGTCTAGTTTTAATTTTAAAATTATAATTTTAGAACGAGAGCTCGGAAATTGTTAGCCGGAGAGCTGAGGGTTTTCCGGGGCTTGGTCTCGCACAGAATTCAGGAAAATTTACAAACTTCAGCTTTTACGCTGATGACTTAAAGTTGTTTGTCATCTCTGATAACATTAAAAGCGTTCAGGAAACAAATCAAAATACTACTGCAGAGATTAATCAATTTGCTGACTACTTAGGTATGGCAGGGCTCCAACTAAATCAGAAAAAGCCTTCCCAAATATCTATCACCAAAAGCGGGGGAAAATGATATTCAAGCTCTAATAAATGGCAGTAAAGTAACATAGGTTTCATTCCACACGGATGTTGGTCTCACGTGGGGCGAAAACCTTACTTTCCACGACCATTTCATATAAACCAAAAAGAAAACATTCAGCCTTCTGGAAGATCAGACAGGAGCTTGTTGGTTGTAAAAATACGTACCTCATATGCTAATATATTAAAATTGGTCTCACGCCCATCGCTTTATACGTGTCTGAGTTATGGTCCTCAGTTACGTCAAGTATTGTGAGGAAATTCCTGGCAGTTGAATATTGGGTTCTGATGTGGTTAAACAGGAGGATCCATGGAAACCCGTTCAGCATCTCTCAGATCTATTCTACAAGCAAACATGAACATGACACCGTGGATGGAAAATCACTTCTAGAAAAGAACCTCATCACTCTTTCTAAACTATTAACTAATAGGATTGATCCCCCAACATGCAAGAAATCATCTCAACCTCAAGTATTCATTCAACAGAGCGACATAAACAAGGTTACAGGTCGACTATTACTAACCTTGTCCGCCTTAGAGATATGTTCGCAGCAAACATTATGGAACAGTTCAATAATCTGCTAATTGTCCCCAACAAACTATTGGATGACAAGAAATAAAGGAATATCCTGGAAGACTTGAAGCATCAATCTTCAATGAGTCCTGTCTAATACGATCAAATCACTTCATCCACCAGTCCATCACATGCCATCTACAGACGCATAAATTTAGGAACCTCTGTATTTCAAGATTTGGCTGTCTTTTTATTAGATTGCTTTTAATAGATTGTAATGCTAGTCTGTATACATGTTCAAACCTAAGTTTTCCCCCTCTTGTAAATATATATATGCCTATACTATGCCAACTCCAGGCAAGTGCATTGTCAAACATTATCTACTGCCCTTTCAATGTATGCATTTTTTCACTTATTATTATCATCTGTTTATTAACTTAGGTTCACCCCTGAACAGCCAGTGGGCTAGGAGGGTATACAAATATATATATATGCAGCGTACAATTTTATACAAATTTTTGATGTTTAAAATAATGATATTGTTTAGAAAATTATAAATAAATAAGATCTTTATTGTACAGTTCACCGGTACACGCAGGTACCACGACCATACAATACCCTTCACGGCACCATGCCAGGGGTTAACAAACGGCAGAAATAATAAAGGAATTAATTATATTCGCTTAATAGCAGTAACATAATTCTATGCACCCTTCTAGCCGACCGGCTGTACAGGGGATAAAATCAAGCTTAATAAACTGAATAATAATAATAATATTATTATTATTATTTTATAGACCATAACGATAGACGATAACTATATATGATTAACTATTTCAATATGGTCTACATAAGATTGATTATTTCGATCATACGTAAACCATAACTAGACAGCTCTCCTGTTCTCTTGCTGTTAATGAATAAAAAATAAGCCAGACAACATCTCAATAATCATTACCGGGTGCATCTCCAATGAAGATAAGACGCATCGTCTTGTTTCCTTCGTCAGATCCATTTCTTCGAATATTTTATTGATTTCCTGTTTGTTTTCTTTCTCTCTCAATCTGTGAGCTTGAACGGTTGTCTGAGAGGATTTTCCATCTTCGAAATCCATCACTAAGTGGAGTTTTCTATTCGCTGAAAAATGAGCGGTGCAGGATTCATTGTATTTCCTGTATTAGCCGTTCTAGTACGTTCCTGCTGCACGGCTTTTAGATGGATGCAGCAAAGACGCGCGGTAAGCCGATACCTCCGGTCGTATAACATTCTCCAGATCTTTTTTTATGGATTAGGATGATAATTAAATTCTTGAAATGGCTCTGGAATCGTTGGAGGAAAAGACGTTAGAAAAAACTGCTTCCCTGCCTCTGTCAGCAGTTCCAACTAAAACCACTCGATGCGCAATTAAGTTGGATCTCATTTTCCAGTTGAAAAACTCTATAGATCATTGATATGAAACTTAAAAGCGCATTAATACATGAGGGACTTCCAGAGGCGACGCTTTCCCACAGTTTTGCGATGAGGGGGGGGTCTCGTCGTTGAACTAACGGCTGCGGTCAGTGTTTTACAATGTTATGTGAAAAAAAGCCTGAGATCAATCCCTTCTGTTTCTTCTAGAAACTGAGATCTTTCATCCGAAAAAAGGGAAACCGGTTACAAAATATACCCATTGAAGAACACAATATGTACAGTCGATTCAATGGCGCGTATTTTAAGCAAACCACAACCCATAATACCACGATTATGTGGAAATAAGCAATCTGTCTGCCCTCACTGCAACCAGCCTTTCTCTCACAGAGCCAATTCACTCTGTTTTTCTCCCAGAAGATTAAAGTAGTGTTGTTATTTCCTGCCTCTGTCCATTCGCTACTTTTATTTACTCACCAATGACAAATTGCTTGGGAGTCGCGAATATTTCTGATTACTTTCCATCGGTAACAAACACACTTCGTTAACTTTTTCTCTCCCTCTCAGACTAATTGTCCAGCTGATAACGCGCGCGCACAGAGAGCTCCTACGAGATTCATCGCCACAATTTCAACCGAGTTTTGGTGAATATTTATGGTGATTGTAATCTGTAGTATTATTAAATTCTTTAATCAAACAAGCCCTTCCGTGCAGGATCCCCATTTGGCTGGCTGCTCGACGCTACACAAAAAATAATTAAGGGTTCCATAGATTTTAATTAATCGCCCAATTTTTGAGTACGAAATTAAAATTCGTGTGCCCAAAGTAAAAGAAATAAATAATAAAGAGGGAAAATTATCTGGCGAATGTTTTCTTAGCACGAAGCTAGAAAATGATCGCCATTGTGAGCATCGATAATCTGCCCCTCTAATGAACAATCGGGCAAAGATATTTACAATGTCCAACAGCGAAAAGCAAAGCCGAAATCTTTACAAGATTTCCGTATTTGTTTAAAAGATAATCCCGGTTGTCTTGGCAGCCGGAGGTCGGGCAAGCCGTTTCGAGCTGCATGTGTGTGTGTGTGCAAATACTCTTTCGTTTATCGCCAGACAGATTTGTGATTTCTAAAGGATAAGTTTGAATCTGTCCTTTCGCCTGAGCTCATGCCTGGACGGTAAAAATAGGAGACACGAAAGTAAGGTCGCGTTAGTGCCAATGGATTTATTTCTGGACTCCTGCGGAATAAATCCAAACACCGAAAGTTTCCTTTCTGTACTGTTTTCTGTTGAAGGAGGATTCGGATTTGGATTTTACTGGCGCAAAAGCGACTAAGACTATGGTGCGCCACGACCACGCCATAAAAAAATGAATACAAGATTTTGTAACATTACAGAAAGGTTACAACGTCAAAAAATGGTAAATACATAAAATACAGCCACAGCGACTTAAAATAAATCCTCAACACTAACATTTGTATATCTGAATATGCACCCCCCTGGTTAATAGCCGTAAGCGGGTGTCTCTTAGGAGAAAATAAAGATGATAATAATAATAATAATAATAATAATAATAAATAACACTATACACTATTATTATTATTATTATTATTATTATTATTATTATTATTATTATTATCCGTTTATTTCCATAAGGACTATGCTGCCATTAGGTACACCTACCTAGTAGTGTGTTGAGCCTCCTTTAGCCTTCAAAAAGCCCGAATTCGTCTAGGCATGGATTGAACAAGGTGCTGAAAACGTTGTGCAGGAATAGAGTACCATGAAGGTGAGTGTGGCACGCAGTTCCTTGAGATTCGACGGAGGTGTAGGCCTTCAGAGGACAGACCATTCCAGCTCATCCCAAAGATGTTCAATAGGATTGAGGTCCTAAGACTGTGCGGGCCACTGCAGCAAAGAAAAGTCATTGTCATGTTCCTGGATCCATTCCATAGTGTTTGCGGCTTTGTACACCAGTGCATTATCCTGCTGGAAGTAACCATCTGACTGAGGATAAACTGTCAACATGATTGGATGTACTTGGTCAGCAACGATGTTTAGGTGTGATGTGTCATTCAGACGTGAATCTATGGGTATCAATGGATCCAACGTGTGCTAAGAAAACATTCCCCACACCATAACACTTCCCCCACCACTTTGCACAATAGTCGTCAGACTACTGTGCAAGGTGGTAGGGACATGATGCACCAGGAACTTCGACTCATCAGACCAAGCAACAGTTTTCCAATCCTCGATAGTCCAGTGCTGGTGTTGCTGTGCCCACAGGAGGCGTGCTCTCTTGTTCTTCGTTGATAACAAAGGTACGCGATGTGGTCGTCGGCTGTTGTAGCCCATTCGCGACAAAGTGCGACTAGTCGTCCGTTGCGATATTTTGTTTAATTTTGGTTGTATTCTGAAGTGATGTGCGACATTGTGGCCCGTCTGTTTGCTTGCACAATTCTAGCCATCCTCCTCTGACCTCTCTCATCAACAAGCGATTTTCTTCCACAGGAGTGCCGTTGAGAGGATGTTTTCTGTTCGTTGCACCATTCTCGATACACCCTTGAAACTGTGGTGCGTGAAAGGTTCAAGAGATCTGCCGTTTCAGGGATGCTTTGTCCAGCACATCTTGCACCTACTACCATGCCACGTTCGAAGTCCGTTAGATCACTCCTTTTCCCCGTTCTTGCTATGTTTGTATGCTTAACTGATACTAGAAAGGTTGTTCTGCTTCATTTATATCCAGAACTGTGGTCATGTGACTTGCAACATTGTGGGACAAACCATTTTTGTGCACAGCAGGGGTGTACTTATTAAAGTGGCAGCTCAGTGTATGTATATTGGTAAATATCAATATAGCTTGTAAAAATTTAAAAGTACTTGACGTGGTCATTGTCTTATAAAATCGGACTGAGACAATGTATAAGCTCAATCAGATGGGTAAAAGCAGTAAAACATGTTTCATGCTCGGATGAAATTATACAATCAATTAAAACGTGTTTTACAGTTAACACAGTGTGTAACAAGACTCACGCATAGGCGGATCACCTGCTCTCAGCAGGACGGAATGTGTAAGATGACTGTGTCTTATGCGGTGTCGAGCAAGAATAACTTCCTCGCTACGATTTCTGCGCAGCCCAGTTTGCTAAAGTTCAATGACAGGCTTTATCTGATGTAATTTATTTGTAGTCTAAATATCTATTCCCTGAATCCTGCCATTGGGAGTATATCTTGTTGCGTATTATTTGCCTATAGGGGACTGACAGGCAACAATATCGTCCCTCTTATGATATGTTCAGCTATGCCTTCAACAGGAAGAAACAAAGTTTATTCCTTGTTATTGTTGTTGTTGTTTGTTATTTTGGTTTTTAGGAGCATTAGGAACTAAGGCCGTATTGCTCCGAATATATGCGGTGGTCATTCCCTGACCTTTCCGCATCCTCCGTATTTGGTGGTGACGGGCTCAAACCCCAGTGTAATCAAGAAGCGTGTGCTACTCACTGCTGCTCCTTCCCACTTGGCTATGGAGGCGCCGTTTATTCCTTATGACAAAGTTTATTATGGTAAACCGGTCATCACAGTTACTTCGCTCCTGTGCAACATCGGAAATTGCCGGGCTAGTACACTGGTGTTCAAAAAAAGTGCATCACCCCTTAAAATTGTAATTGTCGTCCGAATAACTTACGTATACGGCAATATTTCTTACAGATTGCTTTAGATAAGATTGACACGCGTAGGTGATGACGTAATATTGCATCAGCTGTTCTTTCAGCTATAAAAGCACGCTCTACAAGAGTTGCACTCATTCCTTTCTTGTGTCAGGATGGCGAGTTACGTGCAGTTGACGCCACGAAGAAAGAGTTGCTTTACGTGAGGAAGGACGTCATCCCGTCATATTGCTTATAGAGTGTCTTGTTGACAATGAGTATATTTCTCTCCAAACTCAACAATACTGGTTCTGCTGATAGGAAAAAGGGAATCGGACCCCGCAAACGAGTCTCTACGCCAAAACATCACCGCGTTTTGAAGAGCTTATGTCTTAAAAATCGTGCTTCTTCTTCGTCTGAGCTGAAAAGAGAATGGGAAGAACACAGAGCAGTGGTAGCAAGTGCAGTAACAGTCAGAAGAAGCCTCTTCAAAAATGGACTTGAAGCCTGTTGTCCTAAGAAGAAGCCCATCCTCATACAAAAAATTAAAAATTAATTTGGTGTAAGGAGCGTGTCAAATGGACCCCCGAGCAGAGGAGATCAGTTGTTTTCTCGGAGACAAATGATTCGCTGTAGACGTCGTGAAGAATACCATCCAGACTGTATGGTGTCTACAGTGAAATTCCCTACCAACACCCCAAATGATATGGGGTGTATTTCGTACCACCTGCACTTTATAAAAAAGTTTCCATAAATGCCAATGGATGCCTAGCTATATTGGAAAGCAAATTGCTGCCAACCATTCATTAGAGACCATTTCAACCTGCAAGTAACTGCATCTTTCCGAACGACTCTGCTCCTTGTCATCTGGCGAAAAGTGTAAGTAGGCACTTCTGTAGTTACTTTAGCTTCATTTCTGCATTAGGGGTTCGACAGTAATGTGTTTACATTTGTTACAGTTTAAAAAATGGTTGGAAGAACGGTCCATTACAACTGTTAGCTGGTCAGGAAACAATTCGGCCAGACCTGAATCCTACAGAGAACAGTTGGCATCGTTTGGAATGTGCAGTTGCCAGAAAGAAACCAAAGAGTCTTCGTGAACTTCATAATTGGTGTTTGGAACCACGAACTATCAGTTGATTATCTTCAGAAATTGATTTTGTGAATGCCTCGACGGTGTGCTGCTGTCCTCAGGGCCAAAGGCGGTTCAACTAAATATTACTTTGCACCTGGTGAACTTTTCAATTTGTTTTCCACTTAAAATGATAAACTGAAGCAAATTCAATTCTGATAATATTTCAGCCATAATTGTGGTGTTAGCGAAACTGTTGTATAAAGGTTGCAAATGCTCATTTTGGAATATTTCGAGAGCACCTGTCAAATATTACTTAGCTTTGCCGTACCTATTAATAAATATCTTTTGTTTATATTTCTATTTGTGTCATTAATGTAACACATCATCGCAAAAGTGGGTTAGAAATGTAAAATTCTTATAGGTGACGCACTTTCTTTGAACACCAGTGTATGTTTAAAAATACAGTTTTTTACTAAATAAAGTAAATTACTCGCTGGCAAAGCGAGTAATTAACTTTTAAATTTTCGGATTCCATTTGAATTTGTTATCAGCTCAGGATAGAGGGGGTTCCATTAAAGCATTATTTATATAAGAATATGAACTCAGTAATTACTGAGTTCATATTCTTATATAAACTCAGTAATTACTGAATTGTGGCCACCTCCTAATACCGCGTTGGGCCACCGTTCGGCCGGACAACAGCAGCTATTTGCCTAAGCATTGACTGCACTACATCAGAAGGCGTCAGTAGGGATTTGCAGCCATGCTGTCTGCAAGGCTCACCGCAGTGTTGGAATAGATGATGGTGGTTTGAGATCAGGCGAATTTGGAAGCCAAATGCGCTCCTCAATCTACTCTTTCACTTTTTGGACCCGATGACTGGGCGCATTATCCTCTGGGAAGATCCCGTTTCTGTCCGACTTTTCCAACATGGCAAGGTGCATATGGTTTCCTAAGAGCTACATGAAGACTTCACCAGTGAAACGTTTTTCCATACTCACCAGGGCTCTTAGTTCTTGCCAGCAAATTATACCCCATATTAAGCTATCCAACTATCCAAGATTAAACATCTTGGATAGTTGGTACTATTCACGATGGGTACACGGACGCCTGTTGCTTGCAGCAAACACGAAGGCATCCTTCGGTGTGATTCACTACGTATTTGGATTCAATCGATCAGCACACTCGTTGGCAGTCCTCGAATGCCCAACCATCATTCGCTGCCGTGGATGATAAACGATGAACAGCGGTTGTCTCTTGGGTCGTCTACTGTGGAATCCCCTTACGTCTAAGCGAGTGTGCCGCATCGCAATTTGGGATATTCTTGCATTCCACACAGTGACCTGCCATTCAGCCCGTACATTTCTTCCAAAACAAATCTCGCTCACAACCAATATCTACCTTGCGTAATCCTTTACAGTTCTCTCGGTGGAGATGGTTTGACCAATTCGACCCCATTTCTTGTACACCTTAACCACAATGGACCGTGAACAACCCAAAGAAGTGCCGTTTCCGATACGGAAGCACCTGATGACGAACTCCCACAATCATGACCTTTTGAAAATCTGTGATCTTTTTCTTTACTACGTCCCAAATCTGCTTCTTTATCATCGACTTGCACGACCAGAGGAAAAAAATTATCACCGCTCTGTCGTCGAAGCTGGTTAGTTTTTTATTCTGCGAGCTATGTGGCATACTCAATTACGGATGAGGGTGGTCATAATTGAGTGTGTGTGTGTGTGTGTGTGTGTGTGTGTGTGTGTGTGTGTGTGTGTGTGTGTGTGTGTGTGTGTGTGTGTATACTGTGTCGGGGTGGTTCCCAGGCATATGCCCATCTCCACCTAATTCTTTAAATAAAACAGATAACTGTAAAGTGGGCCTGAAACATAGCTAAGAAATTGAATATTCAAAACAAGAGCATTTTTAGATATAATTAGTGTAATTTATATCTAAAGAAAAATAGTCAAATTTTGTATAGGAAAGGTTAAACTTGTATTAAAGAAATGTTTATGAACTTAGTATGTTGTTTATGTCAGGTCACTCTGCCATCAGGAAACAGCTGATATCTTCAGCTGTAGGCTGATGCCCGACCCTGGGCACGTGGAGCCGGACCTGTCTCTACTATTGTATACTGAAGTGCAAGGCACTAACCTGCACCCAACAGAGGAAGTGCAATACTGTTGGGTGCCAACATCCCTGGTCTCAGGCCGCCCAAACCCGAGAACCAAGGAAAAAAAAAAAAAAAAAAACTACCGTAGTGGTACATGTTCAGGAGCCACAGACCGGACAAATAGCTTCCCAGACTGAAGCACCCGAACCCAGATGCAATCATGCATGATTCACATATGCTGCTAACTCTAGATCTGAAAAGTTCCTTATGATTGTTCTTCTGGCAAACACAGCGGCAGCAAATCTCTGCAGAGCCCGGAAGCTAGATGCATCTTGTAAAAGGATCTCCACGTTATCCTCAGTAAAGGGAGAAACCTCGTCGAAAAGTCGACGACGCTCTGATCCATAAAAAGGACAAACAAACAACACGTGCGTCCAAGTTTCTGCATCACCACAAATTCATCACCCTTTCCCAAGAACTGCTGCTTTTCTTCATCGCCAATTGATCTATTGGTTGTCATTAAGGGATAAAAATGTTAGTATTTAAATCTGGAGGACGCATTAGGGATATTCGCGATCAAAATGATATAATTCATTCCTGATCTACTTTCCTCTTCCACTTAAAAAAAAAAAGTTCTCTGAGAGATGCAGATATAAATAAATATTCGATAAAGTGATTTCTGACTCAAAATCACAGCCAAAAATAATTAAATAATTTCGTTAAATTAAGAAAGAACTGCGGGGCATTTTAACGGAGGGGCGACTAAAAGGTCGTGCAGTTTGACTTTTGCATCGATTTATCGAAACCGTTCGCTGAGTTTATCGCAGCTACAAAGGTTGGCATAGTGAGCGAGTGTGAATGAAACCGAGGAGGTTCAGTTCGTTGCTAACAAGAAACCCGTTTAATGCAGTCCCTCGACAACCTGCCACCTTGAGGGGAGTGCGCTACCGCACAGCCTCCACGCTCGACTACTCCACCTGCTGCATCCGAACCGCAGAGTTCCGTATTACCGTTGACCACCAAACCAACTAAACCATTCGTCGCTCGTGCAAGTTGAGCGTGCAAAATTGATGAGCCCCGCAGCAGTTAACCGAAGTACACTGTCGTACATTCAACCACTGTTTCGCCGGCACGCAAATAATTTAATTTCGGCCATGAATAATTCAACGGAGTGCTTAATATTATCCGAATTTTTAAATCCGGTTTGCTGCCACGCGCTGCGAATGCTGCACTCAGAGACTGGAAATGATCTTTGGCTGCGATCAGCAGCACGGAGGAGAATGGCGTCTTCTCTCTCTCTCTCTCTCTCTCTCTCTCTCCCTTCGCTACTGATGTGTATTTAGCGGTACGCTTGGCCGAGTTGCAAACTTCGTTTATTTCCGCTGAATGTGACTAAATGGGGTGTTCACTGCACGAGAGCACGTGACAGAAACAATACAGTTACGGCAACGCGAGGGCATGTGTTTCTAGGCGCACGAGCATATGCCAGAAGTGCTCGCGGCCACTCGGTGACGTCATGTCAGAAACGCAGTGTGGAAAGGCAGAGCGTGTTGAAGTGCCCGAATTGCAATCTGACGACGGCCGAATCACCACCCTGAGCACGAAAAATGTTTTCATCCGAAATCAGCCTGCGAAACAGTTAGAGAAATGAGCGCGTTCACAAAGACCAGCCATCATGTACGAGTCGCCAGATCTCGGCAGCAAAAGAGCAACGCACGCCATCACAGAAATCTGAATGAATCAAGGATTTACTGGTTGATGAAATTCATTGATATTGCTCCCTAGAGATTCATTTGAAGTTTCTTCCTTTCTTCCATTCCATTTGAAGTTTCTTCCTGGAGTTTCTTCATTTCCAAAAATGAAGAAACAACCAAACACTAACAGACAAATTTCTGCAGTAATATCCAAAGAAAGATCTCACTAGTAAGTCTTCATTTGATCAGGGCTACTTAAAAGACAGGAGAAAGAGAAGCCATTAATGGGCATTCCTCAGGACGAACCAGTGGCAGTGGTAGTCGGTATCACGACCATTCCTATTTCTAATCTTCCTTAGTGACATTGGCGAGGGAGTGCGGGGAAAGTTGTCAAACTCTGTTGAGGATTTAAATGTGGGAAGGGCGATTATCAATCACAACCAGGGAATTTTGCTTGAAAATGATTTGGATCGGTTGCAGATACAGTCTGAGAAATGTCAACAGAAGCTTAATAATAAATAAATAAACAAATTTCTATTCATTCTCTAGATGGTCGAGGCCAGTAAGATATGGCGGCTGAGGAACAAACATCCAGAAATTACTTAAAGCTAGAGGAGAGCAGTTAAAAGTGGTTCAAGATGAAAGGATATGAATTTTACCATGAGGCTAGGAAGGCACATGGCGTCCTGTCTATGACTTTTAAGGCGTCTGTAAGAAGGGAGAAAGATGTCACTGTCCTCTATATAAGAAGATGGTGAGAGTGCATTTGGATTATTAGATTTAGCTATAAAGGCTACACCTTCTCTCTTGAAGCTGTTTGTCTTTCTTCAAAAAGAAACTCGTTCTTTACAGAAAATCGTACGGATTATGGGAAAACCAGATTGCCGATGTGCGTTAATCGATGTCCACATTAAGAAAGACTTAGAATAAGCAGACTGCAAAGGTTAGCAACGTGAAAGAAGATCCACGAGAGAACTACTACATGATATCCACCATGGTAATGAAAGGCTAGATCTTATTATTATGCATAGGAATAAATATCTGGTTGAAAATCATTGGAATGAATTACCTGAAGCAAATTTTAAAATATATTTGTCGGTTTGGGAATTTACCGGGAGACTGGTTTGAAAGAACAAATACATTTAACCACTTATTACCCAAGTCACCTTTCATTTTGTCCTGAGAAGGAGGCGTGAATCGAGAGGGCATTCACAGATTCATCATACCCCAAGTATCAAGTATGCGCCCATTTATCCTCTGTTACACAGCTTTAGAAACCTAAGTAGGAGATATCTTATAGATCAATGCCATAATCACTCTTGATGATCAATCTTCACAGAGTGGACGACTTTCCGGTGATACAGGTCACGTAATGTTCAGATTAGAAGATTATCTGGAGAAAAAAATAGTAAGTAGGCAGGAGCTGTGAAATATGGGTGTTGTCTGTAGAAGAAATGATTAAAGAGGTATTTGATAAAGGAAATATGGACGACGAAAGAACTGCATGAGTGGAGGAAAGATTATTGAAAGTGCTAGATTTGCAGATGATATGGCACTGGCGGCAGATTGTGAGGAAGGATTGCAGAAATTGGTTAACAGGCTAATAAAGTTGTGACAGATTTACAATGAGAATAAATTTTGTGAATACAAAGGTTATGAGAGTAGAGAGAGAAAGCGGTGAGTTAAATATGGAAATTAAAAGAGAGAAAGAAAGAGTTCGAGAAGCCTGAAGGTGGAGAAAAAAGGTATTTGAGATGCGTAGAACAATATTATATGGGAGATTAGGAATTGGTTTAAGAAAAAAAGATTTATCAAATTGTATGTTTTATGGAACTTTATGGATTTATGTATTGTATGTTTTGTGGAACTTTATGGAGCAGAAACATGGACATTGAGAATGGAAGATATTAAAAATTGGGAAAGTTTTTGATCTGGATACGAAGGAAGAGGGAATAGATAATATGGATTAATAAAGTGACGAGTGAGAAGGTTTCGAAAAGGATGACTGAGAAGGGAGGTTTTGAGAAGAATGATTGCCTGAAATAATCAGGTGGAAGAGAAATTGGATTGGACATGCTTTGCAAGGTGAAGATTTGATGGGGAAAAGTTGGGAGAAAAAAGTCCCAGAAGGAGATTGAAAAAACCGTGATTGACGAATTAACAGGGGTTGGTGGACATGGAGAGATGAAGAAGAGGGCTGAAGATAGGATATATGGAGAAGTGGTTGTTGAATGTATGCCTGGATCTACTCATGGCAGAAGATAGATAATAATAGACCACCCGTCCGTATCAAAGTACCTACAGTACCTGCCTGCACCATATTTTATCAGAATGTGCGTAGTCTTAGGAACAAGCTTGACACTATGGAGCAAATTCTGCTCCCGGGATATTTTGACCTGCTCGCCATCACCGAAACCTGGCTCAGTGACGATGAAGAATTCCTAGCAGCAGCTGCCCCAGCTGATTATGGGGTCGTATTCACATCTCGGATTGCACGCAAGGGTGGAGGCGTCGCAATATTTTACAAGAAATCCACTTTCAAGCTATTGGATAATAAATCCAGTAACTCCCCTAACTATGAAGCAATCCTCGTTACGTTAAGATACAACTTCGTGACGTTTGACCTCTGTGTGGTGTACATACCTCCAACGCCTTCCCCGCAAATCATCCTTGAAGTTTCCAACTGGATAATCAATCAGCTGCATCCCACAGCCTCTCACGTAGTTTGTGGTGATTTCAATTTACCTCCTCAGCTATCTAATCAGAAAAAAGATCTTCTGGCACACTTGAGATGTGCTGATCTACAACTTATTAATGAAGCTCCAACCAGGGGGAATAACCTCTTAGATCTAGTTCTAGCCTCTATCCCTTGCACCCTTGATTACATTGCAGAAACGTCATTCGACTCTGATCATGTCCCAATACATGTGACTGCATATCTGCCAGCCCCCAAATTAGAAACCAGAAGGACAACAAAAAAGGTTGACATCACTAGCCCCAACTTACTTGACGTAGATAAGTGCATCAGAGCCGCCTCTCTCATTCCCTGGGTGGCCTTAGAGACTTGTGACCCAGAAATAGCTGTGAACATTCTCACAAACTGGATCAACACGGTTGCCAAATATGCCGCCTCTAAAAAAATCACAATCAGTCCATATACAAGACTTTGGTGGAATTCAGAACTCAAAATGAGTTTCCAGCTGAAGCAACAGCTCCATCGCACATGGAAACAGTCGCAAAATGTCAATGATCGCATCGTTTATTCTAGGGCACGGGCTCAATTTAATCGCATGAAATCTGAGGCAATCAAATTATACGTTAACCGAGATCTGGCTAAAGGAAAAATTCCATACAAGAAAGTGAACCTTCATTTTCCTCTGCAATTTGATCCTGAATTGTGGCTCGATTTCGTCACAAGATTTAATCGTAATCCTATGCCAAACTCGGATCTGGCTCTACTAACAGAGCCCACACAGCAAGAAGTGTTGAGCACCGTTCAGATCACAAAACAACAGCTGATCGTCGCCATCAATTCTCTACCTGCCTCGTCAACCGCTGGTGATGATGGAGTTCCCCAATTCATGCTCAAATGCCTAAGTCCGTACATTATTCAGCCACTTTTAATTATCTTCAACCAGTTACTCTCGAACCAGATTTTCCCACAGCAATGGGAAAACTATCTTATCAAACCTTTAGCCAAAGTTCAGTCGCCATCGAAACCTAAACATTTCCGACCCATCTCCAACTCCTCCAGCCTGCTGAAGCTCCTGGAGAAGACCTTACTCCCGATCCTCACCAAGCAGATCATGCCCAGTAATCCAGCCCAAATTCACTACTCCCTTCCAAACAGATCAACGATCACAAATCTGCTAGCCACAACGAATACTATCTTGTCAGCATTCGAGAAAAGGCACGAACTAGCTGTGACTTACTTAGACATTGAGGCTGCATTTGATGCCGTCCAAGTAAACCAACTACTCACTCTCCTGGAATGCCACTTCCAGATCACAGGGAACATATTATGCTTTCTCTCCTCTCTTCTGAATAACAGAGTTATAAAGCTTCATACAGGAGATCGCACCCTTACTAGATCCGTCACCGCAGGAGTCCCACAAGGAGGGGTCCTTTCCGGCCTTCTGTTCTCATCTATTATCTTCCCACTGGTTGCACATTCTCGATGTCTACTGAGCTATGCAGATGATATCAAGATACTGACTCCCATCATCCCTGGTCAAGACCTTGATCTGGTAAAAACGGAAATTAACAACACTCTCACTGCAGTCACATCTTACCTCTGCCAGTTCGGGCTCAAGATCAATCCTGCTAAGTCCGAATTCATGGTGTATTCATTGAAGCAAACTCCTTCTTCTCTCCAGCCTTCGGTCGGCAACATCCTCATCCCAATTGCATCCAGCCATCGTGATCTGGGCGTTGTATTCGACTCCAAACTTCGATTCAACACCCACATAGACATGCTCCTCACACGTGCTTCAAGACTCCGGTGGATAGCAAAACAGCATCTCCTTGATATCAAAGATAAAAAGACAACCGTGAGGTACATAAGAGCAATCATCTTTCCACCTTTACTCTATGCTGCTGAAATTTGGGCGTCAGCGGCACCATCAATAAAGAAACCACTCTTTGCCACAGAATTCTGGCTCCTAAAGTGGGCCAACAGGAAGCACAACCTTCCAGCTCTGATTCACACCACGCAGCTTGCCAACTCTCTCGGGATTCCACGGCTTCCCACCTTAGTCGAAGACCAACGCCTCCTAGCAACAGTCAAGATGATAACAGGCATAATCGCAACACCTTCATTCTGGGATACCTGTGGCTGGAGGATCCCCCCTGCTGCCCTTAGGGCCAATCCTGAGCTCTACTCGCATTCAGCGCGACTCCATCTCTCGGACAGGTTCCTCCCTCAGCAGATGTTCAAGCAAACCCAGGCACTTGACGCCGACCTGAACAAATTCGCTATTGACCGGACTTACAGGAAAAAAATTATGTCTAGTAGGACTAATCTGCATTGACATGTGTACCTTGCATCTGTTCCTGTCTGATTGAGCTGGTGCTCTTATCTCGATGTTAAGTCAGCTCAATCAGACCTAACTCTCGTAAGGAGTTCTCTTCTTTGTATAAAATATGTTTTCTTTTGTAAAATTACCTGTTTTTGTAAATTAATTGTTCTATTTTCCCGGAAGTTTCGGGAGGTTGTAAAAATGTAAACCCCTGGCTTTTTGGCCGTGAAGGGCATTAAAGATTATCTCTCTCTCTCTCTCTCTCTCTCTAATAATTTCATGTTTAATTTCAGGCAGAAGAGCGCTTAATGCCCAACTAGGAATGGGGAAGCTGAATGGAGAATGCAGACTAAATGGGGTTCAGCTTCCCGAGTTCCAATCCTTCCACCCCTGTCTCAATGGCGTAAACATTCCGAGAAACAAATCTTTGCCCCGAAGAACTGCTCTTCCATTTCCATTTAGTGGAAGTCGGCGAAGTTAAAGATCTGCGCGGTGAGCTTATTGATGCAAATTGTTCTCATTTTTCTCCGCAACGGTCTGCTTTCTCTCCGAAGAATTCATGAGTTCCGAATTTAAAGCAGATTTTACGAATCGCCGACCGTCATGCGGCCACGGCTGGTCAAGCACAAACTAAGGGCAGCCAAATCACTTTCTGCGATACATAATGTAACATTGCCGAGTCCTGATGTGATGTTCGGAGATTTTTTTTTCCAATGCCCGCTGGCTCGTGGCTTCCTGAATGCTTAAAATTCACTTCGTCGGCTTTTTGGAAAATTCTCTTTTCTTTCTTTTCTCCCAGTGGAACAACTCGAGCAGTCATTTGAGGGAGCAAAAACAAATGTGCGCGTGCAGATGGAACACCGGGGCACGCGGCCACAAAGAAATTTCAATGGTGGGGTGGGAGAGCACGCCACATTCAAAAAAGATGTCAGAACGAGCGCTAATTCGGCACAGGGTTAGGGATGGAAATTAATTCGAAATTTTATTGCCGGGGGCGAACGGGCGGAGTTACCACTGAGTAGCAGTTACAGGGGCTGTGAAATTATTCAAGCGGCAGCTCTATGTGTTTTTCGAACAACAGGCCTGTTTCATTAAGGAAGGTACTTCCCGATCTCTTTGGTTTGAGTGCCCATAATTTATTTTCGGCGGTGCACGGACACCCTAGCTTTTTTACTGCGACGCAGACTTATTTAGTGGAAGTAATTTGACCCTTGAAGGCCGTGTCGCAAAATTTCTTATCCTCGTATTAATTTTTACCATAATCTTTTGGGTAGGACTATAAATAATGCGTACGCATTCGTATAAATAAATTATGACGATGGTGTTTTAGAACACTTTTTATATGGCTAACTTTGCCGCCCTCGACAACGCTTGAAACACGTGCCAGATGTGTGCACGCTTGACGCGGTAAAAAGAACTAATAAAATAGAGGGGAGGCGTTTTTTCTAGTAATAATGGAATGAAGTTTGACTGCTTCTCGTTTGTGGCAAAGGCAGTTTTTATTGCCACACCATTCCTCTGAGATGTGTGGATGCAAAATCTCGACCTCTGCTTGCACTGATTTTTCCCCAGATCGCTAACTACTGACTATTTATACACGCTACGAAATACAACGAATTTAAAGTGTCCAGA
Organism: Mastigoproctus giganteus; assembly: GCF_048544385.1. Lineage (NCBI taxonomy): Eukaryota > Metazoa > Arthropoda > Arachnida > Uropygi > Thelyphonidae > Mastigoproctus > Mastigoproctus giganteus. Next base: position 3,377,835 of record NC_143587.1, read on the forward strand.
ATGTTCCACTCAAGGGTTACTAGCTGGTATAAATGGTCCGTGTTTAGAGTGGACAAATAGCAATAGCAGGTGAACCAATAACAAGGAACTTAACACCTGAGGGATCGGTACTCGGTCTCCTCCTATTTTTAATTTTCATGAATGTTATTGGCGAGAGTAGTTAAGGGAAGCGGCAAAAGTTTGCTGGCGATTTGAAGATGGTTAACAATCCATGCTGGGCCACGTTACTCCAAAAACAATCACATATGCAATCGGTCCTACTTTGATCGGTTGCACGTGTGATTCGAGGAACGGCATTCTGAAAATAATTCACAGAAGGACAAACAGATCGGTGGTTAGTGCAAAGCGATGCACATACGAAGAACTCTTAAATGGTGTGGGTTTAAAGCCATGAGATCAAAGGGGATACCTAATTGAGATGCTAAGGCACCAAAGGGATTAAGCAAAATGAATGAGGCAGGTCTGAACCACGGAAAACTACAGCTTTCCCACCACTTGTAGAGTGCATTATCAGGTAACTGGTTGTTGAACCTAATATAATTTCTTTTTTTTTTTTTTTTTTTTCGTTGTCTTTTCTCTGAAGTCACATTAGCATGGTTATTTTCCAATATTTCAGACAGAAACCGTGTTAGAGTTCAAATAACTTTATTAGGATTCATACGTTTTGTAATTTCTTTTTCTTTTTTTTTTTTTGTGCAGCGCCTGAGCTCCCCACCCACCACGAAGCCCACATGGGATACTCACTACCTGGCAAGTACTAAATGCGCTGGGGATGGAACGCCTAGGGCTACCCAGACACTATACCCGCACCGCCGCCATCCTGAATCTTGTCCCTTGGACCATGAAGGTAGGGGCATGGCACTGACGCGGTTGACCCTTTCTAGGCGACACTAGCCAATTGATCCTGGTCGATCCATTAGGACCATCCTTCTTGTTAAAGCAGGAACCAAAGTGGTGTGTTGAAGTTGTGAGTCCCAGGTTGCAGCGCAAACGGTGGATTACTATGGCGTTAGCCTGGAACTGTGGGCATTGGATCCCAGTGATGCTAATCTGAGAACCAGCAGCATCACTTGGAAGTCCCCTCACTACATACAGCTGCCGACATCGAGGGGCAAGAAATCAAAAATTTGAAAGTGATGCAAGGGCTTGTGCATATAGAACAAATTAAAAACTATTAGTAATCAAAATATTAATAAAAATATTAACAGGTTCATAGCCCTGCGATTTATAAGTGGTTAAGAATATCAGAGTTATTGGTGTAAAAAGATAATGTGAACCTCGAATTTTTACCTGGACGCATGAACACCTAAAATTCTCCAAGAGAAACAGCACCACCACGTAGCTCGCTGTTCATCACCATTGTTCATGTCGTTTACAGAGAAAACTAATCTCGCCGTAACTTTGTCATTTCAACTCAACCCCCCGTTCAAAAATCTCTGAGATGCTGACTAATACGACAACTTGTATTCATTACTGGAAAAATTTGTCTTCTTTATAGTTAGAAGGGTCCGTCCTAGAGTTATCGCGCGGAGCTACGAGATGATGTAAACTCCACGCACGTAGTGAGTGCGATGTGTGAAATACTCCATGTCTGCATCGCCTTTAGTGACGTCCCGCGGGCCTTGTTTCGAAGGGTATCTTCTCTCGTGGCCCCCCAAGAGGAAACGGGAAACAGACCGCTCATCCCTGTTCGAAGAGGGGAATAGCGCGAGCAGCGCATTCCTCTGACATAACGATAGCCACAGGAGTGATCAGTCGGTGGAAAAACAAACACATACGGAGGGAATACAGTCCAGGATGTCATCTTTATGCGCGAATGTGAAACGAAAACGCCATCCATTCCAATAGCGAGCCCAATAAAGTGCAGGGGGTGGCGTAAACCGGAACAACAACACGAAGAGTGACGCAATGGATGAATTATAGCATCAGCATCGCCACGACGCAACTGGAACGTATTTTGAGTTCACTGAGTTAATATGGAACTGTAGAGTCTGTCGGGAGGAGGGCATGGTTTCTTTACTGAACAAAATTTGACAAACAAAAATTGCCAAAATTTCGTATGGTCCCTACACACCGATTAATAACTTATAAAATTAGGAAGAGACCCGACGATACCATAAAACAAATTTTAAACATCACCAGGGAGAGAATTTAGTACGTACCATTAAAATGAATTCTTTAAGCTTCTTAACAACAACTTTATTAATTGGCTTTTGAATCACATAGGAGTGCAGAGATTAACAATCGAGGACGGCTGACTCCTGAAGGCTTCAATGCTTCGTTACTGAAAAAAGCACGTGGTTTTAACGGTGATCCGAATTTTAGGATTGAATATCCTTAAAAACGCTACGCTCACATCGGGTCTTCATTATCATGAACAGATATTTCACTAATGATGATTTCTACTAATGATTTAAAAGCGCGCGACAAATAATAAAATAAGGAGAGTGGAGAAAAGAATCCTATTACACGTACAGAGTTTGTGTCACCGTTTGTGTTTTGAATGTATTCACATAAATTGCGAATGGGAATCCAATAAAACTCGGGATAATAGTCAAAAAATCAGGGTAAAAGAAAAACACCACCCAATACCCTTCCTTTGTGGTATCGTGTCTGAATTCATTAAGGGAATACATCAGGCAGATTCTTCTCTTTGAGTAAAACAGTAGTTTCATTGACGTTGCTAATAACGGTGGGGTAATTTTTTGACTCATGTTTGAGCACATCTGGGCTATGTAAACAGTCTTATTTGTAGAAACCCTTGGATGGAGAGAGTCTTGACAGTTTATTTAATATCAGCGATTCAAGATAGATTTTGTGTTCAAAGATTTGTTGTTATTTATTGGTGCAAGGGCTAATAAGGCCATAATGCATGCACTTATTACAATATTAGTTGGTACAGGTTTGGTATACTAAACAGGTGGGTTCAGGTCAGATGGTATTTGTTTTTCGTTTTGAGGAAAGCAAAAAGATCATTTAAATCTCGTCGGTCTTCGAGAATCTGCTGTAAAGTAAGTTGATTAGAGGAACATAGATGAAAAAGCATTTGTCGTTCTTTCAAGTGTAATGGGCATTCAGTGATAAGGTGTTTTACTGCGAGTTGAGTCGGACAGTTGCTGCATAGTGGAGGATCATCCCGAATGAGTAGGTAACTATGAGTTAGGTGAGTATGCCCAATCCACACTCAACAAGTACGATTTCTTCCTTCTTATTCCCTCTTAGGCTTGATAGCAATCATTTTATTTTATTATTAATTATGTGTTTAATTATAGGGTATAACACTGAAGACTTTGGTCCTTGAGGTTGTCACAGATATTCTCTCAGATATGCCAGAAGCTGTACTTGCTACCTGGGAGTCTAAAACGCTGATGGAACTGATATTCGGGTGACACTCAAGTCAAGTGGACCCAATTTCGGCGGGGTCCGGACGGTCTATGACAGCCAAATCCTCTGCTTGCACCTTCACGATGGTGGGACTGTTAGTAATCCTGGGTATAACCTTCATGCACAAGTACATGGTGGGTGACCACCCAGGTGTGAACCAACGTAAGCAGGGGTCGAGGTGTGGAGCCCACACCACATGCAGGAACGCCGCCCCTCTACGTTACCAGGCAGTACTAGGTGGTAGATGACTCTCATCAACCGGTGAAATACTACCACTTTGCTTATTGGAGGCTTGAAGTGGTGGAACCTATGTTTAGTCCCTAGAGCTAAGTTCCAGTCAACCCTTCCCCATCTCTTCCATCATGCAGTATGATTGATGACTTTTGAGGATATGATGAACATTGTGGCGAGATCCAATCTTCCTTACATTTCGAGGGTACAGCTCTAAAACGGTGTTCGCAGGCCGGCCGCTAGTTAGTACACCGGACCGAACCTATTGGTAACTGTTTAGGAGGCTTCCGGATCAGCTAGTGTATAATCTTGCTGCCTCTACTCTGCCAGATAGTGACTGGAGGGAGTCCGAGTAGTGTGTATGCGGGGAGCATTGTAGAGGCCACGTTATGTCAAGGATCTGGGTATATTCTTACCACGTGTACGCCATATCCAAAAATTTCATTACTTCATACAGCATATCCCACCCACTTTTTCTTACTATTGAATACACCATGAATTGTCAAACTAATAGAGCAAGCTTATCTGCGAAAAGATCTAAACCTCCCAAGGACTTCCTAATTCATTTCACAAATATACGTGGTCTCAATTCTAATCTCAACGATGTCCATTTCCACTTGCAGTCTGCCAAACCCATGTACTTTTTCTGACAGAATCTCAGATATCGGTTGATTCATCTACTGCTCATCTCAGATGCCCAAATTATTCGCTGTATGATTCCTTTCGCCTCAAAGGTGGTACTTGTGCATATGTCCGTTCTAATATTCCCTGTCAGAGACTTGGCAATTTGGAATCTCCTCTCTTTGACCTTCTCTGGCTTAAAATCTCTCTACCTCATTGTGTCAAATTCATCTGTTGTCTCTACCGTTCTCCCAACTACACTAATCACTTGGAGCTCTTCCCTCCCTTCCAATTATCGTTCCATTGCAATTACTTCTACTCTTTCTAAAGTAATGGAGAAATCAATTAACCGCCAACTCTTAAACTACCTAGAAACCTTCCGTCTGATCAACGATCGCCAGTATGGATTCCGTCAGTGTCGATCCACTGGTGATATTCTGCCTTATGTTACCCATTTATGGATTAATTCAATGGAAAGGTTCGGTGAAACACAAGTAGTTGCTCTTGACATCTCAAAGGCTTTTGATCGTGTTTGGCATAAAGGTCTTCTAAACAAGCTTCCATCTTATGGTTTGCCAACTGTTTTTTGTAATTGGTTATCCAGTTTTCTCTCTGATCGCTCACTGCGGGTGATGGTAGATGGCTCTATGTGTTCTAACTTCTCCACTAATGCCGGTGTCCCCCAAGGTTCATTCTTTCCCCCACTCTTTTCCTCACGTATATTAATGACCTTCCATTATCTGGAAATCCAATCCCTAGTTTTGCTGATGATAGCACATTGCATTCCACTTTCCATTTTGAGAAACCTTGTCCTGCTCAATCAGCTTCGACTTCTCGAAAATCTGCTACCAATTCCTCAAATGCCGATCTTCAGGTAATTCTCCAGTGGGACAAATACAACTTAGTTGATTTCAACCCTTCTAAAACTTAGTCTTGTCTTATATCTCGCAAAAAGGATTCTTCTGCTGCTATGTTTATCTTTAGTGACACTCCGATTTCTAGGCAAAATGATATATCTCTTTTGGGGATTACCCTGACTTCTAATCTCTCTTGGCACAAGCACATTACAAACATTGCTTCCTCTGCATCTAAAAAACTTGGTTTTCTCTTTCGCTCTCGGCGTTACTTTTCTTCCAAACAGCTGCTCACTCTGTATAAATCGCAAATCCGCCCTGCCATGAAATATTGTTCCCACATCTGGGGTGGTGCCCCCAAAACCTCTCTCAGACTTCTTGATTCCATTCAGAAGAGGGCAGTTAGGTTAATTAATGATTCATCTCTAACAGAGTCTCTCCACTCGCTGTCTCATAGACGTACTGTTCCTGCTGCATGCCTCTTCTACAGATACTTCCATGGGCACTGTTCTTCTGAATTGGCTTCTATAATTCCTGCTCTCTCTTTCAAAACAGTCCGAACACGTGCCGCCACCAGCCAACATCCATTTGCTGTCCAACTTCAAACCCACAGAACCAACTTTTCATCTTCCTCATTTATTCATTCAACTGCCGTTTTCCGGAACAATCTTCCTTCATACGCATTTCCTGAAAATTACAGTCTACAGAAGTTCAATTCGAATGTCAACAAATATCTTCTTTCGTCTTCTCAACCTCCAATCCAAGCACGGTACTAAGTACTATAGGTTCTAATACCTCTCGTGTTTGGGGTTCACATAAAAAAAAAAAAAAAAAAAACTCACTTAGGTTGCTTAAGTATCTGGCCTTATGGCGCAATATGTATACTTTTACACTGAATACCTATATTCTTATTCTGTAGTATATATATACTACAAAAAAATTAAACTTTATCACTTGGAAAGAGCCCGCTTTACATCCCAGAGAAAATCGCTTGTCATTGGAGCCGTTCGAAGATGTATTCCCGCGCTCAAATTAAAATTACTAATGTCATAATTAATAAACATTCTAAACTAGTAGTGTGATGTCAACAATTTTATGGCTGAACTTAATCAACATCAACTATGTATTTTTTTTTTTCTTATCCTCCATCGACCAAGCCACTGAAATTACTGCAATTTGCCGATACTACAATGTGAACGAGTTATAACGGCCATTGACAATTCTCCATTTATGGCCTCCTTAATGGCTGTTTATCATCGGTGAATATCCGCTTCTGGAGCAAGGGATAACGTGATGGTTGTCCCGAGTGTAAGTCCGTACCATTTTCTAGTTTGTTCCTCCCAGCTGTGACCATCTACAACGAAGCCCAGTGTGTTTGGTTCAAATCCGCCATGCTGGTGGGTGCGGAACAGTCCTTCCGTAATAGCGTGGCAGTGCTGGAATAATTGTCCTTCGGATTCCATCAATGTTAATCTGTCTTCGCTCTGTTATCGACCGTTCGCACGTTTTATCTTAGCGATGCTATTCGACTGCAGAAACTCCAGCAAGCTGCCCCTCGCATTAATTGCATTACGTGGTATTCGTCGTTCCGACTCGTTATCGAACCTTCTGATAGCTCGGCACACACCAACAGAAAAGTGTTGGACCGGCACGGAGATAAAAATCTCAGATAAGACACGGAAGACAGTTTAATATTGATGGAATGATTAGGAACTGATAAAGTAGACTACACAATGTAAAAACCTGGCCTGCAACCACTCAATTAGAAGCAATTTGGCACACAGAATAAGTTCCGATTTTTAAGATATTGGAGAGTAATATTGGACCACAGCTTTCCAACATTCATTCATTATTAGTTTTCTGAGGTGAATCGTTCCGAAAAGTTAGTTGAACAATTGAGGATAATCATGGACTCCGATAGGAATACATAGAAAAGGGCCGTAAATCAACCATAGTACAAAATGGCAGATTCAATAATACCCGCATTGCTAGATTTCTTTCCTGGAATAACCTTTCTTGAAGAAGAATAACAGAACCTTTGCATTCTCTGCATTCTGGGAAATTTAATGTCTCTTTTTAAGGGATTATTTGTTTCTTGGATAAATCCAAAATTTTCTCTCTCTCTCTCTCTCTCTCTCTCTCTCTCTCTCTCTCTCTCTCTCTCTCTCTCTCTCTCCTGGAGCATATGGAATATTAAAATTCTATATAGGTTAAATTCTCCGTAATCGAACTGCTATCTTTCCAAAGAAAAACAAATAGGTCGTAGGTCGTCAACTGTACGTGATATCCACTACAGCAGGGGGAACAGAACAGTGATTGTACTGAAGAGAATAATATCTTCTTCTTCTTCAGTTGCCATCTATTTTCAGAGGTTGGCTGTCATCTTCGCGATGGACCCGCTTGAGAAAGAAGCCCTAAATAAATCCTCGTTACGTTGATCAAACCTCAATGTTGGCAAACATTGAGGTTTGCCAACGAAGATTTCCTTCTTTTCCCTCGACTTCTTTTTCCATTGATCTTGCTCTGGATTATCAACTGAAACATTTCATATTTGTCATTCCTCATTATATGTCCTAAATATTTCATTGTCCTCTCCTTAATGGTGTTAGTTATTTCTGTCTTTTTCTTCATTCGTCTCATGATCTTATCATTCTTTATCTTATCAGTCCATGACACTGTTAACATTCGTCTATAACACCACATATTAAAAGCATTAACTTATTCTGGGTCTTCTTTGTCAGATCCAGGTCTCAGCTCTATAAAGGAAGACAGAAAAGACAAAACATATCAATATAATTATTGTTCTTAAAGGAAGCGTAAGATCACTATGGCATAGAAGATTCTTCATTTTAAGGAAAGCTGCACGAGCTTGTTCAATTCTTGAGCTTAATTCAATAGAACAGTCCCAGTCCTCGCTCAGCATGCATCCAAGATAGTGATAACTTTTTAAAGCTTCCTTAAAAAAATCTTTAGCATATACATTGAACAATATATGTGATAATGATTGAAGAACCCTGTGAGGTCAGGATTTGGATGAATAGTGATTTCTTGCTTGCACCGACCATGAAGCTTTCGGCTACTGAAATCACTACGTAATAAATGTGATAGAATACAACCTTGACGAACTCCTCTTTTAATTTCTATATCTTCCGATTCTTCTCCTTCTATGCGTAGCTTTGTTGATTGTCCCCAGTACAAATTCAACGTTATTCTGATGTCTTTGCTATCAATTCCAATCTTCTCTATATAAGATTCAGATCATCTCTAAGATTTGGAACAGTTTGTCATGTATAACCCGATCGAAGGCTTTCTCATAATCCAAGAAGCAGATGAAATACCTCTTGGTTCTTGTCTCGACATCTTTCTATTAGGGTCCGAACTGCAAACATGGCTTCCCTTATACCCAGTCGTTGTCGGAAGCCAAATTGAAAATCACTAAGTGTTTCCTCACATCTTTTATAAATTCGGTGTATAAAAGATTGAAGGTACTTCGTGTAGAAGTATCTTCAATCTTTTATAGAAGTACTTCGTGTAGAAGTATCTTCAATTCACGGCTAATCAAACTAATTGTTCTAAATTGAGCACAACTATTTGCATATTTCGGTATGGGCATGAACGATGATCTCAACCATTCTCTGGGAATTTCTACAGTGTCAAAAATAAACCTTTTTTGAGCAGGCCAACCAACATCTCCACTTTCATTATCTTTAATAGTTCTGTAGGAATTTTGTCAGGACCACTTGAATTTTTGAGTTTAGCACATTTAACAGCTAAGATAACTTCTTCCTCCATGATACTCGGTCCTTCCACATTTTCCGATCTGTGAAACTTTTCATTTCTGTTGTCATCAAACAGTTCTGATATATTGTTGCTAGCACTCAAATTTTTCTTCAATTGAAACTACAATCTTTCTGTTTTTCTTTTTTTTAATATTCCCCTACCAGTTTTGTAGTGCAGTCCTAACGCTTCTTTCAAGGCTTTATGCTTGTCGAATTGGTCATGTACAGATTTCCAGTTTCTCAATTTCTTCACATTTGGACCTCATCCAGTTTTTTTTTGCTTCTTCTGTTTTCTTCCTAACTTTTGTATTCTGTTGGGATGTTTTTGTTCTGCCTTCTCTTTTCCATCAGTTCTATTATATTATTCGTTATCCACTTCTGTTTTAATTTTAGAAGTTCACCTTTCAGATGATTATCCGCCACTTTAAGCACGCATCTGTAATTGATCTCCATCTTTCATTTGTGTCTTCTTCTGGAAGGCTATAATCCAGTTCCTTCACGAATGATTCTTTAATTTTCTCTTAAATATCCTTGTTCTACAATTTTTGTAGGTCAATTGGTTGTTTACCCTCCTTTTTATACGTTTCAGATTCACTTTCAGTTCACCAATTAACGGGTTATGGTCAGAACCTATGCCAGCGCCTGGATTTGTTCATAAATGCTTTACGCCGTTTTTGAAACGATGGTTGATGAAAACATAATCACTTTGATTCCTCACAATATTGTTGTCTGTATCACCTGGATATTTCCATGTCTGAAGTCTGCGCGGTGGCAGCTCGAAGGAAGTATTCATTACAACCAGTTAAAGTCTTTGCGCAAACTCCACCAGCCTGTCTTCAAGGTCATTTCTCTTGCCAAGTCCAAATTTGTCCACAATTCCTCAATAATTCCTTACAATGACTCTTTTCCTGGAAAACTGCAGCTCGAATTAATTTGGTATAATATTCATTTTTATAAATTTCGGCAAATCTTTGGTCGCTGTAAGTGTTTGCTGGACGAGAAACCAGAGTTTCTTGAGCATAAAATCTGGCAACCCTTGCTCGAGACAGAAAATTTCGAGGAACATAAAAAAAACCCATAAATCTTTCTTTCTCCACAAGAATCGAATTCTGGTCAGCTTAATTCACAAGGGTCCATACAGATTTTTCAGTTTCTGCACCCTGTTTTGTTTCCTATAGATATTTCCACTCATCTACGTGTAGTCTCTGTAGACGAACTTAAAAAAGTTTTTCTTCTCTGACTCCGCAACTTTTTGCAATCCATGTTCTAACACAGTGCTGGTGTAACATGGGCTCAACTACCTTTTGTGTTCGAGGTTATAATAAATTGATTTTTGCTTGGGTTTACGGCAAAATTGCCTCTGTTCAAGATTTATATAATGCATTTTTCTACAATGTAGTTAAATATGAGTTTATGGCATTTAAATATTGGAATATTCAAACAGGTTATTATAAATTCCAATAAGATGTTATAGATCTAGGGTCTGGGAGGTTGGGTAGCCGATTAATAGTAGCTTATGGATCCTGTTGTTGTTATTTTCGGCGCAATGGCTACTTAGGCTACATTGCACCTATCAACCCTGTGAAAGGTATATATGCATCGTGATTGCTATGATCTCAGTTAATCTGTTAAGAAAGTGGAAAAACTCCAATAGATTAGCATCCTTACTTATGGTAAAGCGCCACGGGTTCCTCAAAGTTTGGCAGAAAATTGATTGGTTTGGTAAGAGAGTAACTATAAGCGGATGTCCTTTATTCCGGATATGAAGGGATTACTTCTTATGACAGGGACTGCTTTCAGAGAGCCTGCATATATCAAGGCATGCGAAATAACAAGATTCAAACAGTGAAAGTTCGAAGGTGAAAAAGCTACATGCCATCGTCAATGAGACCGTACTGATAACAGAAAGGACGACAGTCGCAGCACCAACTGAAGTGTCTGTTTTCTAAACCACCGACGTAAATTTCATGCGCCTGGGAATCAGATGTGGAGTAAGCTGCGTGTAACTGCTTAATGTTTCAAGAAGACACGACATTCTTTCCCCATTGCTGAAAATGAAAGTGGATTCCATCACGGAATCCAGAGTTACGTTCCTAAGGTGATTCAATCTATGATTGTCTTGTTTTCATACATACGACAAAAAGAAATTCGTCCATTAAATGTAGCTGTAATGCAGTGTTGTCAGCTTTAGACAGTTCGCGTATGCTTAGCATGGGTTAGCATTAGCATTAGTAGAGGCATTTGATGCAAGAAAGCAAGCTTATGCAGCATCAGCCAAAAAAAAAAAAAAAAAAAAAAACCCCTTCCACTTCACCCCTCTGTTCGTTCAAAATACCTGTCCAGCTGAGCCTTAAACTTATTTAGGCTATCAACCTCCACCACAAGGGATGGCAGTCTGTTCCACCAACCAACCACCCGCTGGCTAAAGGCAAATTTCCGCACGTCTATCCTACATCTGTCTTTCCTCAATTTGAATTTATGCCCTCTCAGGTGATTTTTCTGAGCTAGAGGAAGAATCCCATCAGCATTGAGCATGCTTAAACCATTCAAGGCTTTATACACCTCTATCAGATCACCTCGCTGGTGCCTAGTCTCCAGACACTGTAATTTGCAAAACTTAAGCCTTTCTTCGTAAGAGCACCCCTTTGTTCCATTCACTATTATTATTATTATTATTATTATTATTATCCGTTTATTTCCATAAGGAAACCACCCCGGGACGGCAAAGTGCCAGGAGGGTGCTAAGTACATATCAGGGTACGAGATACTACGTGCAGTGGGTTACATATACTGAACACGTAGTCTCGTCCCGAAATATTATATACACATTTTTATGTTTAATATATATAGTATTTACACATTGATGATTCTGTACATACATTATACAACTCATATATTTACAATTCACTAATAATTCCATCTATAAATTACATATTTACATAACTGTTACAGAAGGTATATTTTTACAGTCAACAAATTATTATTGTTCTGAAAGCAGAAAGTTTCTCTTTTACTCTAAATTCTTTGGTACTTTGCAGCCGATTCATATTTCGGTAAGTCTATACGAATCCTGGAAGATCTCTTTCCGGTATGTTGCATCCTCACACAGTTTTTCGGCATCTATGTGTAGTGAGTTAAATATTTTCGCTGCATTTGACGGGAAGAATCTTTGCAGGCTACTAAGATTGTTCAGGACTGGACGCAGTGGATTATTTACTTCCCCGCAACGTCTAGCAGTGGCACGCGGTTTGACTAGAATATTATCCAGGACTGGAGCATCCACTCTGCCTGTGAGCATTTGTGCGAGAGTGTGTATGTTCCTGTTAATTGTCCGCTGCATCCAGGGTGTGATGTTAAGGTTTGAGTAGAGAATGGCCCTTGAGATAGTAAAAGGGTGGCCAGCAATTCTGTTAAGCCATCGCAAGAACCAGTACTCGATCCCAAGGACGGACTTATAATGTGAATCTGGAGCTGAAGACCAGATTTGCGAGGCATACATTGCAATTGGCAGGACACACATTAAAATGTACTTGGTCGCTAGCTGAGGATCCCTAATTCCTACCAGTTCCTGTCTAGTAGCCCATAAAGCGGCGAATATTTTTGTCTTCATATGGGCGAAGTGTTGAGCAAAGGTGAGTCTGTCATCCCACTTAAGACCCAGGTCCAGGTGAGAGTGCACTTTTACCACATTAGACCCGTTCACAGAGATCGAAATGTCATTTTTATTCTGCTTGCAAGTTATGGTCATTTGGGCAGACTTCTGCGCATTAATACGGAGTCCGATGCAATCCAGGTAGCTCTCAAATTCTCTGATTGTGCTATTTGCCATCTGACAAATACCTTCTGCTGATTCATGGTCTTTGGAAGTGATGAAGAATTTTACATCGTCAGCATATGTTATAAAATTGTAGTACCGTGCAAGAAACGGCTCCAGGGCGGCCGCGAAGAGAGTAGCCGAAAGAACTCCCCCTTGTGGCACTCCTCGCGAGATGGTAAAGCAAGATTGTAGCTTTTGGTGCTTAACAATAAGTTTCCTATGTTCTAGCAGGCTGGTTATTATAGTTAACAAATTTCCTCTTACATTAAAATAATTCTTTAAAATCGCAATGAGCGCTGGAATTGAGACGTTGTCGTAGGCTGCAGAGATATCCAAAAAAATAATATCAATTTGCTCCTTCTCATTTAGTGCTCTCTGCACGCGAAAAAGGGTTTCCAGTAAGTTTGTTATTGTTGATCTACCCGAAATAACTGAGTGCAAATGCGGTGGTCTATGGCTGAAGCAGTGTTGATTGATGGTGGGAAGCAGTGCTTTTTCGAATACCTTCTGTAGGGTGCAGCTGACAGAAATTGGTCTGTAATCCTTAGCCAATTTTGGGTGTTTAATCTTTGGTATTGGGGTTACAATGTAATTTTTCCAGGCTTGCGGGAAAGCTCCTGACCTGATGATTTCCTGATAGATGTGCAGTAATAGATCTATTATAAATGGGCTACTTATCTTAAGGATGAACATTGGAAATTTGTCTGGTCCAACAGTGGCCTTATTGGGCAGATCGTTGATTGCTTTCATTACGCTCTCTTTGGTGATTTGTATTTCACTCAATGGAGGTCTTGTTGGTTCCTCTCTTGCCGAATCTTTCAGGAATTCCAAAATTTTGTTACTATTATCAGTGTTCTCAATTTGATTCGGTCCATGCAGGTTACTAAAAGTGTTATTAGCCCATTCCTTGAAAATGCATTCGGTCATATTTTCGGTGCTATTTCTATTGCTAGTAATTCTTTTTGCTCGTTTTAGTTTGTTACGAACAACACTGCAGTGTGCCTGTCTTTTTGCTTTGATGAAATGTGCTCTTTCTTTCTTATAACGAATGTGATCGGCAGGATGACCCGTTCTTTGCCATTTTCTATACAGTTTTTGCTTCCTGAGGAAACTTGCTTTCAGTTGTGGGTTAAACCATTCTTTTGTTCTCTCAGATATTTTGATTTCTTTTGCTGCTCCTTCCAGTGCTGTTTGGTATAGCTTTTTAGTGATCATTTCTAAAGCTTCGTCTACTGGCTTTTCTTGCAGGTCATTCCAGTTGTAACTAGTCAGGTGACTGAGAATGACCTCTGATTTAATATACTTCACGGAGAAAAGATACTTACTTTGCCTTTCCCAGTTCGTGTGGTTACCCTGCATGTATTTGTGTATCTTCAGTGCTGCTTCTATTTCAATGGAATTGTGGTCCGACTTAAATTTTATGCAGTTTTGCGCTAGCCTTATGTCTAAGGAACTATGATACAACAGGTCAAGTTGCTGTATTCCCCTTGTCACTGGTGTCGGAAGCTGCGTTAAGTGCAATGCACCCAATGTAGCATCCAGCTCTTTCTTGGCCTCCCTGTGTTTCGGAAAAGGCAAATTAAAATCTCCCGCTATTATTGTGTCGACTGATGGCTTTAGATTTGCAGCAAGCCAAGCATAGAGTTCGTTTCTTGTCTCCTTTGAGTGCTCAGGTGGGAGGTATATGATGCATAACTGTATTTTCACGTGCTCTTTTGAAAAGGTAACGCAAATCCCTTCAAAATTATTTGAATTGGTTTTTCGTTCTCTTATAGGCTGGTATTTATTTTGGTAGCAAATTATAACTCCCCCTCCTCGCCTATCTGTTCTTCCGGTTCCCACACATTTGCAGTTTGCTGCCGCAGTTAGCCGATCTAACTGTTTTCCATTTCCCAACCAGGTTTCGATTAGGCAAATGAAATCCAGGTCCTCGTACATCATCATCGTTTGTAGGGTGTGGAGCTTATTTGAGATGCTCCTCACGTTTTGTACAAACAGGTGGATGTGATGTTCTGCATTCCCATCTGGGGGTAGTTTTCTTGATTGCTATTGAGCCCGATTCCTTGCATCATTTTTAACCAGTGGTCTGGCCCATCTGTCTCTGTAGGGCTTGACTAAGGTACCTACTGGCCAGGCGCTTACGTCTTGTAGGCGAGTTGCTTTATCTGGTGGACAAGAGATTATAAAGGAGGAGTAAGCTGGGTGTCGTGTTTTCACCTGCTTTACTTCCACAGTTATCCCATGTTCGCCCTCACACATGGCTTTAATGTTTCTGGGCTGTGTTGTGGGTCCCAGCCTTGATACAAAAATTTGCTCTCTGGTTGCAACGGAAGTAATGTTGTACATTTCAGAAAACCGTTTGTTTGTTTCAGGTGTGTTACAGGAAGACACGTTAATACTTTCTCTGTGAACTGGATTACGTCGTCGGCTGTCCTCGGCGAGAGTAGGCATGAAATTTTGGGATGGGCGGGTTTTTCTACCCTCAAAAGTGTTATGCTTTTTAGGTAGCATAGTGATGTGCGCATAAGTGAGTGGGTTTGCAGGAACATGATTTGAGGGGGAAGATGTAACTCTGGAGTTCGTACTCTTGGAATACATGCATGCTCCAATCATTTCAGTTGATTCCTGTTGTCCTAATGTTTCTGAGGCTTCTTTATTTTGGTTTCGACTTTTCCTAGTGGAATGTGTGGAGCCATTTCCTTGTGCTGCCCCTAAAGTTTCACTGAGTTTGGTGCTATTGCTTGCGAGGTCCTGCTGCAAACAGACAGTTCGCGGCTGGGCTTGAGATTCACATATTATTTGGCTGTCTTGTAGTTTTGCAATTCCTTCTGATATGTTTTCCTCCGAATTCAATTCTTTTCTTGTCTTCTGTTTGTGATTTTCAATGCTTTCTGTCCTCCTGTACAAACCATGCATATCACTTCTACTTTTCTTTGGGTAGCTCTGCCTCGCATAGCAAGTTTCGTCGGTTACGGGAGCCGTTGAGCCACCTTGTGCAACGAGGACGGATTCAAAGCATCCTAGCTTTTCCTCCAGTCGTTTAAGGGTGTGCAATATTTTACTGTTTTGTTCTTTGAGAAGAAAATTCTCTTCCTGCAGTTCCTGTAGCATTTTATGTACAGGGATGAAATTGCTCGCGAGGTTTTCAGCGTATTCCACAGCCTGCATCGAAAAGGGGCTGATGCAGTCTGCAAGGATATCCTTTAATTCCGTACGCGAGACATATTCTTTACGGTTCTCTTCCTGCCTTTCATCCGGGCTATGATTGCTCCTCTTTCTAGCGAAACCCCCTTCAGAGTGCTCGCAGTCTTCCGGGCAAATATCGCATCCCAAGGTTTCAAAAATTGATCCTTCAGGATGGCCCAAGATGCCATTTCCAAGGTCAGTCTGCGAGAGGATTTCTCTTGTTGCTTGTTCAAGGTCATTAATCTGTTCTGTGCAAGAATCTTCACAAATGACTTCATTGGGTAATTCTTCATTATTTTTCCCTGTTTGTTGCCTACAGGCGTTACATTCAAACTTGCGTTTTCTAGTTTTGTTTAATTTCTTAATATCTACAGAAGTACAATCAGGCTTATTGCAATAGTTTTTGTGACAAGTAACGCATTTAATTATAAAGTCATCATTGGTCAGACATATACAGCAAGTAAGCGGCACGGCTGATGCGCTGAAATCTGTCATTCTGAAATGCAAATGGGGGCTGGAATTTCAGTAATTTCGAGGAAGGTAGTCTTTAGTACAACAAGATAGGGCACTTCTATCGTTCGATGACTAGCCTATGAAATATGCAGGTGGAAATGGGGGAGGTTTTAATCCCTAACTTTGTCACCGCTTGACCTTGTTCAGAGCTTAAGTGCCGTATTGCCTTAAGCAGAATATTGCTATGTTCGGCTGCACTGAATCGCTATAAACCAACCGTTCCTTTCAACTATTACGCGAAGTATGAATGCTTAAAATCAAGATTAGACATATTACCTGTTCAGGATTCCATTAGTAGACACTATATCCAGATTCAACTTCTCATAAGCTCTCTGTCAATATGCAGTTCATTTATGATCCTTTCAGGTTAACTTAGGTATTTGAGTATTTTTAGGAGCACATAATTCAGTAACTCACTGACCTTCGCCACCTAGCGGAGATAAAAAAAAAAAAAAAAAAAATCTTGTTGCCCTTCTCTGTACTCGTTCCAGCAGCTCTACATCCTTCTTGAAATGAGGCCTCCAGACCTGTATACAGTACTCTAGGTGTGGCCTGACCATTGCCTTATACAATGGAATAATCACCTCCTTATCCCTGCTGGAAAAATTCCTGTATATCATTGACAATACTCCATGAGCTACTCTTGCAGCCCGTCTGCACTGCTCAGAGAACTTCATATCTGCCTGCACAATCACCCCCAAGTCCCTTTCATTCTCTACCACTGTCAGTGTAGTACCACAGAGTTGATACGTTGCTCTGGGGTTGCTTTTTCCCATGTGTAGTACTTTACATTTGTCAATGTTAAACTTCATTTGCCACCTCTCAGCCCATCTGCTCAACCTTTCCAGATCCTGTTGCAGCAGCATAGTGTCAGTAGTGTCCTTGACAACCCTGCCAACCTTTGTATCATCTGCAAACTTGGACATTAACCTTGATATACCATCATCAATATCATTTATAAATACAGAAAACAATAATGGACCCAACACTGAGCCCTGAGGGACTCCACTAATAACATTAGTCCACGATGAGCAGTGTCCATTGATTACCACTCTCTGTCTTCTCCCCCTCAACCACCCCTTTATCCATAGCAGCAATTTGCCTCCAATATCACACTGCTCCAATTTGTGTAGGGTTGTACTGTAAGACTCGTGAACGTGGAATCGCTAATGAAGAGATATATGTGTATAGAGAAAAGAGGCTTCAAAAGAGTAATAAGGGATAATAATTATAAATATTTGTAATTAAACTAAATGGCTAAGCCTATAGAAACCGATAGTGTTTTACTAAGTGCTCTAAAGTTATAATATTAGTAATTAATTGACAAGGAGATAGTTATATTTACTTTTCAATTCTATTGTGCTACTGCAACAGGATCTAGATAATTTGGGCAGATGGGCTAAGAAGTGGCAACTGAAGTTTAACCTTGACAAATGCAAAGTACTGCATATGGGAAGCAGTAATCCCAGTGAAACGTACCAACTGTGTGGTACTACACTTAAGGTGGTAGAAAATGAAAAAGACCTGGGAGTAATTGTGCAGTCAGATATGAAGTTTTCTGAGCAATGTAGACAGGCTGCCAGAGCAGGTCATGGGGTTTTGTCAATGATATATAGGAATTTTGCTAGCAGAGAGAAGGAGGTGATTGTCTTTCTGTATAAGGCAATGGTCAGGCCACGCCTTGAGTACTGCGTACAGGTCTGGAGGCCTCATTTTAGGAAGGGTGTAGATGTACAGAGAAGGGCAACAAGATTGGTGAGGGGAATGAAGGGATCCTCTTACCAAGAGAGGCTTAAGTTCTGCAAATTGCAGTGGCTGGAGACTAGGCACGTGGGCGGTGATCTGATTGAGGTATATAAGGCCTTGAATGGGTTGAGCCCGCTGAATTCTGATGGGATCCTTCCACTTGTTCAGATTACGAACCTAAGGGGGCATAAATTCAAATTAAGAAAAGAGAGATGTAGAATAGATGTGCGGAAATTTGCCTTTAGCCAGCGGGTGGTTAATTGATGGAACAAACTTCCATCTGTCGTTGTGGAAGCTGATAGGTTGAATAAATATAAGGAGGAACTGGACAGGCATTTGGAGGGAATGGTGTGATTTTTTTTTTTTTTTTTTTTTTTGGCTGATGCTGCATAAGCTCATACACTTGCTTTCTTGCATCACATGCCACTACTACTATTAATCACAGAAAATGAAAAAAAAAAAAAAAACATTTAATTTAATTAAAAATCGAACGCACCTGAAATATAACGCACTGCGTTGATTAGCTGATTTGTTTATTCGTGTCTATTAGAATATTAATCGTTTGTTGGGAACAGCCAATAGAAGTACTAAAAGATTAAAGAGAACAACTTCCTTTACAGCAGCAAAGGAATGAATTTGTTCGCTAATTAACGTTCAAGAAGGATTCACAATTTATAGTTTCGATTGAAGGGAACAAAACAGTGTACTGTTTGCCCTGAAAGAAGAGGATTGGCTCAGGGTGTTAGTGTATGCAGTAGAGCAGAGAAGTCAACGCTGGAAGCCCAACCTGCGCAGTTGTCCTAGTCATATAATGGAGAAATGTGACTACCATTAAAGCAACCGCTTTTTAATTTTGATTCGCCTGTGCTACGTCACAGTTTAATGTATACAATATCTAATAAAAATTAAAAAATTCTAAAAATTACCTCAAATAAAGAGCCACACAACAGGTAGAATATTTATGGAGGAATCCGGAGATAATATTCTTCACTGAAAACCCACTAGAACTTTAGGGAAATCACGGAGCACTAATTGGCACAATCGCACACATCGGCGTTCGCTGCGTGTCAATAACATTGCAGGATCTGTATTGCATTGCACTGCACGCTGATGGACGCAGGAGCGTTTCTTTCGTCATATCAGAAGCGACTTCGCTTTCGTGTGGAAGTAAGTCGAGTCGCGAAGTTGTGTCTATGACAATTGCTGCCTCAGTTATGTAACAGGCAATAACTATGCGCGAGCACAAGCGATGCCCGTGCCAACGTAGTGTATAGAAGAGTACACGGGAATGGCCCGTGGCACTGAGGGATGAAGCCGCAAATGGCGCGTGTATGGCAATAAACAATATGCATTACGCGAATGGCTCGATCGCAAGCAAGATAAAACATCTTCACGTGAGGTTGCATGAGCGGCGTTTCCGAAGTACCCGTAACGTAATGTCCGCGGATAAATGAGGAGGATTAAAGTGTAAATCTCAAAATCTCTAAATTCGGCTGGAACTGCTGCCTCCTCGCGCTATCTGCGAACAGGCTCGTGAAACACGAGGTGCGATACTAACATATTTCTGGGAGTCATTCTGCACACAAAACCTCATTTCACAGCATCCATACGCCAATTCCGTTCGGTAATGTGTAGTCAGCGCACCACCCAATAACTCGCGGATTGTACTGTTCAGAAGCGGCACGCATCACAAAGAAGCAATGTCCGGTTCATTTGGTATTCCTTAAACGAGGTGAACATTAAACCAAATTGCGAAGGAGTAACTAATTCAGATAAGATCTACAACTTAAGCTTCTTCGCAGTGCAGTGGTGTCCTGCCGGAAAGCTACATTCTCGGCTGCATTTTTTCTTTCAAAAATGATTTTTCCATTATATGTCTAATTATTTATAGAATACCTGGACCCCAATTATATAGTGCTAATCAGCATTACAAAAGGATAGAATCAAACGAGCGTAAATATACAAGCAATGCCAAAATGTTTATTTTTATTTCCAGCAGGTGAAAACTTCAAATAAGAGTTAGAGAGTTTGTGTTATACAATAGCCTTAGTTGCTAATGCTCCTAAAAACCAAATAACAACAACAACAACAGTTATACAATAGACTGAAAAACCAACCAGCCTGTAGGCACACGAACCACTGCCAGCAGTAAATGTATTTCAGAATAACTGTGTGAGGTTATGGAAGGACTGACGACACTAAATCAATACTTCAACGAATGGCATTACATATCGAAACGAATGAATAGACATCGGAAAAGATATCTATTCTCTAAACCCTACCTGATACCTGCGTAGGGAGTCCCGTATCCTCCTAATAATAACAAAAACTACCTTCTTCGCAACGCAATGTGAACAGTAAAGTGTGAATAAATTCAATTTCCTTCTTCCCTGCGTTAAAACTGATAAAACAGATTCTCTGGCAAGATCAGAAGATAATATATTAGTATTAATGGACCCAAGACGTGAGTTCATATCCAGAAGTACGTTATATTTGAAGAATTGTGCGTTTATGGGCCGATTTACGTTTTGAGGGTGAATTAGCCCGGAACAGCTCACGGGGGAAACCCTGCAACCCTTCATCTGAAATAGACTATCTGAAACTAAACGAATGAAGAAGGCTGTAGAAATTCCTAGAGTCGAAGAGGGAAATCAAACCCAAACCTCTCCAAACGAGGAGGGCAGATTAAAAAAAAATAATAAAATAAATATCCTCATTTATCAACGAATAAAATGTATTAGAACGTTGTATTGTTTTAATATATTTTTCCATCTCAATCTAAGCTTCATTAAAAATTTTAGATACAATTTAGCGTAGACTTGATAATGTCTTCGGAATTGTCCAAGCAAGAATATGCAGCAACAGAAGGCGCGAGGATTTTATATATAGAAAGATTATTACACAAGTAGAGCAAATTCGCAGTTTTTCGTGCAGCATTGAGCAAAATAGGCTTTCCTAATGAGTGAATTGATCTCATGTTTTGGAGGAGCACCACCCCAGTATTGCGCTACGCACTTTTAATAAAATAGCTGCGGCAAAGATGTATACTGACATTTACTTAAAGTGCAAACCATTCCCGTGGGGTTTTGGCGTTTTATTTTCAGTCGTCCACTGGAGCGGTGCTTTTTATTTAATATATCGTCCAATACTGGATCGCAATAAACTTGAAAACGTTAAAAGAAAAAAAATCATTCGGCAAAGTCAGGGATGGCGCTGAGAAGTTTCCTTTCGTCAAGGGAATGTTCTGTAAAGCGGTACATTTTCTGAAAATATAAAAATAGACTTCGAGCTTCTCGAATTTGCAGAAACCCCAAAAAATAATAGTTAAAGAGCACAACTTCTTTCATCTGTTTTCTCTTGTTGCATTTCCCTTTTTTTGATTTGCATTTCTGGCTTCATGTTGTTCTTTTCTTCGCCAAGTTTACTTTGGAAATTTCTGCGACTTTCTTATTTATTGCATCGTCATTTATTTGTTTTTTCCCGCCTCCATCTATCCATCTTTCTGTCTCCATTTCTTTATGCCTCGTGTAAACACGCTTACATTTTAAATTGTAGATTTAAAGTGGATAGGCATTCGCAAATAATTCCTCGGTTTCCGATGAAATAAATCTAACTATCAAATCCAACCTTCTGCCTTGTTTTCGTTCCATATTTTAATACAAAAAAGTATTTTTTCCAGCTTGCAGCGGCCTTAATAAATTCAACTGCGCTGATTCATTTAGCATCGTAAAGTGGTCGACAGCACTCCGGTCTCGCCATGTACGGAATATGTCGTTGCAAGACGTAGAATTCTGTTGCTAGGGTTACAGATAGAAAGCGCGTAAAACTGTTATTCATCGGTAAGCTTGTGAGCGGGGAAACACCGAGTGAAAGCTAAATTCAGTTACAGTAAAATGTGATTTAGAAACCGTAATTTCAAAAGAAAATTACTTCCATGAGCTGCAGAGGCGCTTCCCCGCAGAAGAAATATGAAGCCATTCTAAGCAGAAAGTGTGTTCATATTTTGCACGTTGTAAAACTGGACCGCAGTCTAAATATTCTGCCTGCGTTGAAATGTCCGTTTTAATCCACGAGAGGAGCTTCTCCTCTTCCTCAAGTGCAGCTGAGAAATGTAGAATATTACTAGAGGAAACATTACTACCTTACTATATATTAGGTAGGTAGGTCGTCGACCTACTACGATCTCCGAAGGAATCGGAGAGTGGACTAAAAAACTTCATCTATAAAAAATATATACGCAAAAAAACCTGAACATTACTGTCCCTTTGCTATTAACCAAACGCGCTTCGTCAATCCTTAAAATTAAATACCCGAATGATATTTCCCACAATTTAGAATTTGCTCTTGCGCTTCGGAATTATTTTGTGCCTTTTATCCTGATGTATTCTGGTCACTTTCTCTTCAAAAATTTCGGTTCTGAGAAAGTCAGATTTTGCCACCTGAAAGTCGTCAAACATGCATTTTAATGGAAACCCCTCTACATATTCAAATATCCCTGAACACGAAATTCATTACTTCATTATTCATAGATAGTGATACTACAAATATTTACCAAATTAAATGGAACTTGGAAGAAATCGCACTTTTTTTTAAATAAAAAAAGCACGAGTCAGTTATCGGCTATATCACCCTGACACTGCTTCATAAGATGACTATAAATCATCTCTTAAGTACATTTGCACCACTGATGTTGTTGTAGTTTTTTTTAGGAGCATTAGCAACTAAGGCCATATTGCTCCGGGATATGCGGTGGTCATTCCCTGACCTTTCCGCATCCTCCGTATTTGGTTGTGACGGGCTCGAACCCTGGTCTAATCAAGAAGCGTGTGCTACGCACTGCTGCTCCTTTCCACCTGGCTACGGAGGCGCCTGCACCACTGATGAATCCCCTCTAGAAGCATTCTTGTCAACCAGTCTGTAAATCTTTCCGAGTAGTTTTGGTCACAGATAGTCAACTTTCTTCAATGCGCCTGTACCACCTGAAATTTTCACTTTTATTCTACACCCACTGAAACCTTTATCCAATATATAGTAGGGCTACCTTTTGACAGAATTACATTCCGTACCCGTCGTGGAATGGATTCCACTAGTGTTGAGGGAATCTAACTGCACATTTCACCATTCTCCCATTAGAATATTTGTCAGATGCCGTTTTGTAACCGGTCAAGAAACGTGAAGGCGAATTGACCTTTCCTGCATACTCCAGACATTTTCAATTGGATTCAGATCTGGAGAATTAGGTAGCTAGGATAGATCTTGGGAATATTTCCTCGAACCATTCTCATAAAATTTACTTGGTGGGTAATTCGTTATCGTCTTGAAAATATCATCCCAATTCCGATAAAAATAAAGCATAGCAGGATAAAATCGGCCCCATATGAGAGAAAAGGTGTCATTGACCATACCACGACCTTCTAAAGGCAAGTGATCGGACCCAGTCCGTAGCAATAAAAACATATACCCATACCATGATATCGCCTCCAGCCACTTGAGTACACGAGACAGTCAGTGTGAATGCAGGGCTTCAAGAAGTCAAGTTGGCGTCTTATTGTCGTTCTATCATCGATGCAAAAAAGTTAAAATCGAAATTCGTCACACCACATGATCTTTACCCACTGTTCCAGTCTTTCTTCGTATAAGCAAACGACTACCAAATCTTAGATTTCTGAACTCTCGCATGCAGTTCATTTGTAAGTGGCATTTTCCTCCCCTAAATCGAATGTTTTCACTCATTTTCTGCACACTGAAACTTCCCTTGTGACACACATTTCTCTTTAAATTCCTCGGTCTCGTTTTTGGAGAACAGACTTTCTGCTACATTTCTTCGTTTTAGTGCAGCATTATCCACTCATCTTCCACTCATTGCACACTTTTGAGATGATTGCTTTCGACACGCCAGCGATTTACTTTGTTTTCTCAGTTGTGACTCCTGATAATCGTGCTCCAACAATAATAGCTTTTTGAAAATCGGAAAGATCACTTGTCTTTCCCCATGAGAGGATCGAGTAAGAAGCCCAGGGAAATCGTACATTATTCATCTGATACTAAGGAACTTGTGATCGCACCATATGACAAATTTTTTTGCATACCGTACATTTAATTATTTGCCAGTTGAAAAAGGTTTATAATTTTTTGGCCAACGACCGTAACACTTGTCTCCGTAAACATCTGAAATTTATCTTATTTGACATTTGTCTGGAGTACTCATGCCACCTAGAATACTAGCAACTAACAAAACGTTGCTCTGTTTATCAACTCTTCCATTATGGAGATCAAAAACAGTTCACATGGCCTTAGATGCCAATGCGCCAAAAAACAACAAACATACAAACAAGTTCACACTTACAGCATTTAAGTGAGGGCCACTTTCCAAATATTTTTTGAATCAGCATAACTTGGTCCTGATTGTTAATCATCCAGAAAATTTGACAGCTTCGCATGTATTTCATCATCGATGTTATTTAGGAAGATAAAACACAAGAGAGAGAGGTTTGGCAAGGTTCCTTCGAAGACTCCACTTGCTATTGCAGTCTTTGCTATTGCAAAGAGCGGGTGCCCATAAACGGGCACCCCCTCTTTCTAGTTCTTCAACCAACCCCTAATTCAATGACGATCCTTTCTTGTTATTCCGATCTTTTCTAGTTCTTCCCTCCCTTGCAACCTGTTTACAATGCTCAGAGAATTTCATGTCTGACCGTATCGTAACACCCAAGTCCCTTTCCTCCAGTACTGGGTTTAGTTGAGCCCTAATTCAATGACGATCCTTTCTTGTCATTCGGATCTTTTCTAGTTCTTCAACCAACCCCTAATTCAATGATGGTCCTTTCTTGTTATTCCGATCTTTTCTAGTTAATACAATAAATTCTGATGAGGAACTATATCAAGAGCCTTACTAAAATATAGTCATATATGATGCCAGTTTTTTTCTTATATCCAACTGCTTTTTAAACTCGTCATACTAATTTATCTTACTTCATTTTCTGACAAGAGTTCGTCTTCAGGAAACCATGCTGTAAGGGGTTATTCTTGTTGAGATGGTCCTGTGCCTTTAACATTAGATTCCATAATTACCAAACACAGGTCTGATTTAAATAAAATTTAAAAAATCCTTGCGCTATATCAAAGTAATGGGATAATCGACAATGCATCTCATCTAATAACCTACTCTTAGAAAATGCGTGTTTCTTTACTATTAATTCCATCCACGCGTATTTTTTTCTAACACTTTATTTGTTCACTTAGCCTCATACCAGGCAAATCAGGCATAGTGGCATGCGTTACCGCCGTTGCTCGTGGAGGTGGAACTTCACTATCTTACCATTACTCAACAACAATACGATATACAGTGACTCAAAACTTATACAATCACTATTAAAATAAAACTCCTTTCAGTAAAACCTGAATAACAAAATCTTTTCATATTTAAACTGCAATGCATCCACTATACACGTATCATTGATAGCTCCACGCCAGACTTGCTACAAATGCAACATCGACAAATTCGATAAACTTTTAAGTATTTTCTCTTGCTAATAAAGACTTCTACCTACTCCCAATATGGCTTTCCAAGTATGCTCAGCATATTTCTAAAGAATGTCCTGAGAGTATTCAACATCATCACATATGTAGTTAGGAGTTTTGAACCAACCCCAGTTCGAATAGTCTCAGCCTTTGCCCATGTCTTATTACCATCATAGTAGGATACAACAACCCCATTTTCAGCCATTCCTTCCTTTGAAAAATGGTGTCCACATTAAGCATGAACTCATAGATTAACCGCCTACTGTGCCTTCCACAAATGCTGTATCTCTTATTTCTTCAAGTCTTTTTGGAATATGTCTTGGTGATATCGGGGCATGATCTCATTCTATGGATCTTTATCGACCTGGTTTTCGTGGCAAACTTCAAAGTCCTCCTCATAATCATCAGGTCAATGGGCTCAAGTCCAGAAACTACCTGCTGAGGCCAAGAGAACGTAAATTATGTGCATTTTTTTCGTAAATTCAATTGCCTTTTTCAGTACAACTAATTGTACTGAAAAAGGCAGCAGTAGATCAGTGCACCATCAGAATCTAATGATAATTCATCAGCATCATCATTAGATTCTGACGAATCTCTTGGGTTAGAGATTTGCCAATTTAAAAACGGACTAGCCAATTAAAGACAGCTGAACTTATGTGGTTAGCAAAATTATGGAATGCATTGTTAAATACACAACATAAGAAAATCTTTAAAAGAATAGCACCTTTCAGCATGGTTTCATGAAGGGGAATAGCAAGAAGAATCCTTCAGGGATCAGTGCTCAGACCGCTCTTGTGTTCTATCTTTCTAAGTGACACTGATGAGGAAATACAGGCGAAGCTTTAAAAAGATTGCTGATGTTGGGAAGGAGCTTAACGATCAGGATCAGACTATTTTGCCCAAAAGGATCTGGACCTGTTTATAGTAGATCTGAAAATGGCATCTAAAATTTAGTGACGCCAAAATCAGAGAATTGCATTTGAGAAATGGAAACCTGAAAATAGAGTTAATATTACAGTGAAATAAATTAAAGGCCGTTTTAAAATGAGAAAGATTCAGGATTACGACAGAGAAAGACATTTAAGCTCATAGTTCAATCTAAGTGGGCAGAAAACATGATTTATCTCAATTTTGGAAGTAGAAATAAGGAGGTCATAACCACTCTCGATATTATGGTGGTACGTCACTTGGACCGCAGAATCCGGGTTTGGAGGCTGTATCTAAACAAAGATTTCGAACTTCTGGTGAATGTGCAAAGAAGAGACACTACTGTAGATTACTGAAGAATGCTAACCGTTAATTTTCGAGGAGTAACTTAGAAGGCATGGTCTTGTAGAGCTTAGTAACAATGTGAAAGAGACAATGGATCTTCCCAGTCAATCCCAGTTGTGCCCTCTGTAACCAGAGGGCACAACTGTAACCGCTTAGGGAACAGAAGAATATACATTATAAAGGACCTTCACTTGACTGCGAATAAAAAAATCTTTCATCACAAAGAAAGTTTGTGTAGGTGTTCCTCAGGGCGGAGTTCTTTCAGGGCTCCTCTTTTCGGCTGCCATCCACCCATTCCTGTGCCAGCAAATAGAAATTATCAGTTATGCAGACGACTTGAAGCTCCTCTATCGCATCAACGGGACTGCCCGACCTGATTATGTTTCCGAAACCATTATCAACAGCCTTCTCTTAAGTTTTCTCTTAAGATAAATCCAAACAAATCTGCACAAATGATATTTTCACTCAAATCAAGCACAACGCAACAAAACCTGGAAATCCACGGAACCCCCATAACTCCAGTCACCAAACACAAAGATCTCGACGTTATATTCGACCCTAAACTCAGTTTCAAACACCATGTTGCAGAAATTCACAACAAGGTCTGCAGATCAAGATGGCTTGCCAAACAACACCTCCTTCATGTCACAGAGCCTGAGTACATGCTCTAATACATATACCGGTGTGTGCAGCCAGCCATCACCTACGGGTCAGAAATCTGGGCGTCGGCAACGAAAATGACGCTAAAAACCATTGCATCTGAGGAGTACTGGCTTCTTCGGTGGGTCCTCTTCAAGAATAAACTACCACCACTCACACATACTTCAGATATCACCCAACTTCTAAATTACAGAAAAGTGTCCAAACGGATATTCGCAGTCCGCTTGCTCGTTTCAATTAAAATGATAGCGGGCGAAGTCAATACGCCAAATTTTTAGCAGATTTGCAATTGGAGGATCTCCCGAAGGTGGGATCCTCCAATGTCTGTGGCGTGGAGGCTCAGGATAGGGAATAGATTCCTGCCCATGGAGATGCTGCACAACGTCCAGGAGATGGATGTGGACAACAAAAATTCATAGAGGACAAATCGTACAGAAGACGCATCATCAGGGAACAGCTTTCGTCTTCAACGGAGTGACTGCCATCGTCTTTTCATGTGTTTTCATTTCCCATGTTAATATCAATTTTAAATGTGAAACATGTAATTATACGTTTTATGTCCTAATATATGTTTTATGTAATTCTTCCTGGATTAGTTATTTCATGTTAAACCTAGCATTGTCGCTGTTGTGGGTATAATTGCATCAGGCAATCATGTGACCATTCACTGCCTGCAATAAAGATATTAAAGTTTATGGTAGCGTGTTAAGGATCTTTTGAAATAAATTTGCTGTAAGTGTGGCTGAGAAGGAGAGTTCGGCAAAATTCAACGAAGAATTGAACTTTTTGACGATCGATGGGAACAAAATGCGAATTTTTTTCAGACGCAGAAAATAAATTAAATGTAATATACATAAGTTACAATTTATTTCAATAGCAAATAAATGCATCATTTCTTGTAGCACGATGTATAAATTGAGGACAAACACGCACAGAACCAAACACCCATGCTATGCCTCCTTCCTAGTGATATGCACATCTAACGCGACTGATACTGTCATGAATCAGAAGAACTGGCCTCCAGGAACACTGGGTTAAGCCTTTTAAAGAAATTCGCCCCGTGAGGGCGCACAGACAAAACTCACAATCTAATCCAACGTAGCAACTAATGGCTAGTTTGTAGACTGAATCAAAAACTATGCAATTGCGATATTTCCTACAAAATGTCAGGAGTTTATCTAATAAACTCCACTCCCTCCAAACGCTTTTATCTCTCACAGAAATTGATCTCATCTGTTTAACGGAGACCTTGCTGACAAATGAGCGACAAATTGATATACTTCTTAAAAGGTATTGGAAACAGTAGAGGTAAGGGAAGAGGACGGGGCGTCCAAATATTCTTTCTAATCTAGTGGCAGGCGACTAGAGTTAAACTAAGCCAGTCTAACAACTTTGACGAAGCTTTGTGAGTAACACTGGTGAACCGACCAGTGAAAATACAACTCTGTTTGGTTTACCTCCCTCCTGACCATTCCGAAGTTACACGGATTGAACTCCAGATCTGGTTAGTAACAAGCCTAGCCCCTACTGAACAAACTGTTGTAGGCGAAGACTTCGATATGCCAGTCCCAAGACATGTAAAAGCTCTACAAGACTTAACGCTCACCTTGAATTCTTTAGACCTCAGGAGATATATCACACCGTCAACGAGAAAAGGTCAAGCTTTAGACCTGATATTCCACAACTTCCCCAACTGTAATAACATATCCAACCCTTTCACATTCTCATCAGATCACTCACCTATAACCTGTATCTTCTCCATACCAACGTTATCGGGAAATAAAATTAGAAATTACTATTCGGATACTCACTCTGATCTGAATTTTTCTCCAAAATTCCTGAAACCTTATATAGTTATCAACCATCTCTCCACCATTGATTGCGATAATTTATCTTCACTATCTGTTAAAGAGGCAATCCAGACCCTAGCTGAGCAGTTGAGACATATCGCCTCAATCGGAGCGTCTAAACAAGTCAGAATTACTGAGAGAACCCAGCGGTGGTTCCATTTGTATATGAAAATTGCCTTTAGAAGTAAGCAGAGGGCACATAGAAAATGGTTGAAATCGAGAAGCAGTACGGACCACGAAACCTTTAAAAGAAAGAGAGCTCGTTTCCTTCGCTTCAAGAGAGGAGCACATCAACAGTATATATTATCCCAAATTACAAAAACCTGGAGAATTTTCCCAAAGCGCAACAACCATCTCAACCTGGATGAAAAGCTATTTGAGGAGTGGACTCACATATCTTTCGATCATCAAGATGCAATCACTGAAGTTTCAACCCTACCTAGTGTAAACCAGGACACGCTTTCTGCCATGGATGATGTTATGATCACTAAGCAGCAGCTCATTAACGTGATAAATGGCCTTCCCAACAAAGCTGTTAAGGGCCCTGACGGTATACCACTATTTAAAGTTAAGGTGTGCTCTGTGTACACTGTGGATCTTCTCTTAAACATCGTCCAGAAGATTCTAAAGACAGGCACCATACCGGAAATCTGGAAATCTTATTATGTCAAACCATTCCCTAAAATTGGAAATCCCAAGATGTCTAAGGACTTCCGTCCATTCTCCATAGGATGCACATTATTAAAGATATTTGAAAAACTCATACACCCAGTGATTATTCAACACTGTTTTGCTCACCGACCACCCTACCTCCACACAGTCCTGCAGCATGGGTCCACGACCTCTAATCTCGATACTCTCTTCAGAGCACAAAAAGCTTTGAAAGACAGAGCCCAACAGGACATAATCTTCTTCGATATCAAATCTGCCTTCGATACTGTCTCCATTCCTGTAGGAATGGAGACAGTATCGAATCACTCTTATAGGCATCTTAATAGAATATTTCAAAATATCTAACGAAATTGTCAGCATTCTGAAGTCCTTACTACAGCGGAGACATTTAATTATAGCCAACGGAACTCACCAGAAAACAACCTATGCAACGAGGGGTGTACCTCAAGGTGGGGTGATGTGGACACCCCTCTTTGCAATCCTACTTGAACCATTCCTCGAAAAAAATCCAAATTTTAGTTCCTTCGCTGATTATCTAAAATTATCATTTCAAAAGACCCCAAACAGATACAAAAAATTAATAATGAAACCTCCAAGCAAATTCAACAGTTAACTGACTTTTTTACAGCGAGCTGGACTCCACCTCAACAATGCCAAGTCAGCCCACATGACAATCACGAAGAGGAAGGTCAAGAATGACATTTGAGTTACAGTTATTGGTGAGTCAGTCCCCAAAGTTTCATCCCATACTGACCTGGGACTAACGTGGCATGAAGACTTAAATTTCAAGGAAAAGTTCCTAAAGGCAAAGACGAAGACCTATGCTGCTTTCTGGGCTATCCGCCAGGTGCTCGCTGGCTGTCACAACACCAAACTGATTGGGCAATACATTAATAGATGTCTCACACCCATACCACTATATGCCTCAGCTGAAATCTGGTCCTCTGCGTCTACCTCTCAATGTAATAAATTTCTGTCAATGGAATATTGGATTCTGCGGTGGCTGAACCGTTTGGGAGGGATCCCCTTCACCATCTCGAAATCCATTCTCCTAGTCAACCTAGGCATGACCTCCTGGAAGCTCACTGTTCTCAAAAAAAAAAAAAAATCTGTCAACGCTTACCAAGTTGCTAACTCGCCATATTGATGCCCCATCAATAGAAGATATCATCGCACTAACAAGAGGAAGAAATAGAAGCCATCACCCACATAGAATGAAGCTATCAAACTTGGGCTCCCTAAAAGGAATGTTCCCATGTAACATCATTGAACACTTCAACACCTTCTCCATTGATCCGGAAAAGTTTGAAGAAAACCTACAGAAGCCAAATTATAGACCAAATCTGGACTAAATCACCAGGATCGCTGTGAAAATTGAGCAGTGTTTATTAGAAATTTGATTATATAAACAATTAAATGCAGTAGTATAATGAAAATAAATAAATCTGTTATGTTGGTTGCTGATAAAGAACTCAACCTGTGTATTTAACTCTTCAATTATCAACATCTCTGTTATTTCAAAGTGAATACAATTAAGCAAATGTATATATCTATTTAATAGTTATTATTATATAATAATTATATTGTAAAGATCTGAAAATTTGTACAAAAGTGTATAATGTATATTTTAAAATTTCTGTACACCCTCCTAGCCCACTTGCTGTACAGGGGGTGAAACTCGTGTTACACTCGTTCTGAGAAGAAGAAAGGCGAACAGTAAATGAATTGTGTAGTAGTTGGAGGTGAATTCACATTCGTCCATGCACTCCTGTGTGATTGAGTCTAGACCCAGAGGAGCTCTAGCGAGCTAACGATAGCACACTGGATCTGTTTAGAAGTGTTCTTCATTCATTGGGATAATATCGAATGACACGAGGCTGTCGAGCTTTACGATTTCTTGAATTTGGGGTCTGTTTTTAATCTGACGCACAAAAGTCGTATTGCAGTTTGTAGAAACGACTTCAGCAACGGCACCGCTGAAATCCTGAGCATTCATCTTACTAATTTTGAATCTTTATAACAAGATGATGATGATATTTCTCGTTCATCAGCGTGTACAGCATCCAAATTAGCCCGTACATACGTAATGCACTGGCGCCATAGAAGTCTTGCTTAAAACCGGCAAAACACCTCGAAAAAGCAGTTTCTGTCCACCATGGCGTTGATGTAACCGGGTGGAGGTGGTGGGGATGGCATGTTCTGAGGTACACAGTTGCTGCTTCTGGAATTCTTTCCGCTCCATCAGAGGTGTCGTCCCCACCTGAGCGAAGTCGCATTTTTCTGCGCGTTGAGGAGCCATTCTGCGAAAGGAAGGAATAATTCACGTGCGCACCCTTAATTAATTCAGATATTACCGTTTAATTAACCTCCTCTATCGCTACCGCTATAATTAAGGGGTGGACAAGCGACATTAAGCGTCGGTGGCTTCGCTGTCATTAAGAAGGGCGACAATTAATAATTGCGTCTTTGGGGAGTGAAAAGGGCTGTTTTGGCGTGTCTTCGCCGGCAATCGCACTACTTTGCATAAACTCCGAGTTTTGGGTGGAGTCGAACAGCGTCCGCGGCGTCGAGTTTCTGAACTTTGGCGGACCAACTTTCGGAACGAAAGAATCGGGGGATGGACTGCAGATAAACTTGGGGACAGATTAGCGGCACCCGCAGTGCACTCGGGGAGGGAAGAAAG
Organism: Mastigoproctus giganteus; assembly: GCF_048544385.1. Lineage (NCBI taxonomy): Eukaryota > Metazoa > Arthropoda > Arachnida > Uropygi > Thelyphonidae > Mastigoproctus > Mastigoproctus giganteus. The sequence goes on from NC_143587.1 coordinate 3,410,624, forward strand.
TTCTGAGAAGAAGAAAGGCGAACAGTTGCAAAGCGAGGCGAGAAAGGGAAAGAGGAGTTGTTCGAGGAGAAGCTCCTACGCGAAGTCGAGGATAAACCTCGAGCTTGACGTCAGCAGACCTCGCAATGATGTCGCTGCCACCCGTACAAATAGGACTTCGGATGCGTTGCGAATACATTGTACAAGCACGCACAACGAGTCCGGCGTGTTTGTGCAGCAGATCGACTAACAAAGGACTACCCGCGGTGTCTGCACGCTAAACTTAACCGTCAATTAAGTCTCCATGACAACCTCTCGGTAAACGCATTATTTTGTGTGTGTGTGTGTCCGAAAATACATTATTCAGCAACTTCGGACGCAGCTCGTGCGTCCACCCTTGGCTCGTCCAAATCTTCGAAACTTTCGGCTCTCCCGTGTTGGTTTAGCCGAAGGCACTCAACTGAGCGGGAAAGGATGAGCAAATGAAAGCGAGAGAGAAAGAGAAAGAAAGAATGCAGAAAAACAAACAGAGAGAAAGTGGCAGCTCGTTGAGAGAAAGGAAATTCGCAGAGCGAAGAAAGACGAAAATATCAAAGCCCCGCTTTCTCAGTAAAATCAAATGTACGTCCACATTGGCCGTGATTGCGGGACCACCTGAGACATCCTTTAATGGAGAAGGACGAGACTCGAAATACATCACCTCCTTCAAGAGTTCAAATCGATCTGTGTTCGGGGAGGTGAGCACATCACGCGATGAAACGGTTTTAATCTCACCCTACATCACCCAAATGTCCTTGTTTTTCTAGGAACATGCAGAAAGGTGGATAAGGTGTATTTAGTGTCAGACGGCATCAGGGGTTCCCCCCCATCTCCGCGTAGTTTTCATTGTGGGTGTACCAGTTTGCTGGAAATGCCAGAGATTTAAAAGTGTGTGGATATTGTATATGTGTAGTGTCGTGGATAGGTGGATACTCCCCTATAACCCACCGCACGCACCATTGTCAGTAAAAGTCAACGGTATGAGAAAGACAAAATCAAGTTGGGATCGCAGCATCACGGTCTGCGATTGATACTCCGACCAATGTTGTACATGTCGGATTCTGAGAGATCAAAACCTGTAACTGCTCCAAGACAGGACAACATTCCATAAACCTAAAGTGTAGGGCATTTATTGGAGCTGTTCAACCAGCGCCTTCTTGTTTTTTCAGTGGTGTATCACGGCAAGGTCAGCCTCTTGGAGAACGTAGCAACTCGGAGGATGGGGGAACCCACACCGAGCATATCTTAGTCCGCTATTTGAGCAGAAGTGTAACCAAGTTCCCGGCATCCCCGGCGTCATATCCTCGAGGTTGTGGAAACGGCGACTTCCGTCCAGCCCCGAGCCGAACAGTCAGTTAACGAGAAACAGAATCAGTTGCCATCGCGAGGCTAATGTTTACTCAAGCCCACTGTAGCGTTCGTCTGCACGCGCTGCTAACCTACTCGGGGCGGGGGGGGGCTGCCATGGCAACGTAAGCCAAACATCAGGAACTGAATGTTGTCACCGTCAAGTGAACGTTGCCAGAAATCCGACCTCTCGATATCGGTGTTGTGTGTCGGTCGGCGGTTATTGACGGCACCGCTGACCACAGCTGCGTCCTTTGTTTCGTCCTCCGTCCGGGGTTTCAACACACCGACTTAGAAACCTTTTCACTCAAACCTTTATAAGCAACCCTCGTAAATCGGATTAATTAGAAAACAATTCGGTTCATGCTCCCCCCCCCCAGTGACGTTTTCACACAAGGTCACAATGTAAATGCTAACAAATCAAACGTATCCACTGGGCACCCTGTTTGACAGTCCCTTTCTTTGTTTGTTGCTATGAGGAAATCGGTCTTCGCTCTATTCTTATTTTTACGAGGAATGAACTCAACTCCCTGCATTTAAGAGAAAAGCAAACCTCCCAGACAGATCTATCAGTTGGAGTCAAGTTTCTGAGTTAATATTAGTACTCGTGCGTTTGTATATATATTGCATGAACTGCGATATTTGAACTTGTTTATGAAATGCCAGTGCTTAATTTTGGCCCCATAACTGTCCTTTTATGTGTGGTGGTTACACAATTCCACCTCACAGACAGGTGATCCATAGCGCCCCTTGAGAAAAGCATCTGAGCTTTATTCTGATTGCAAATTAGGTGATCGGGACAAGAAGTGGCTTTTCTTATATGCTACACTAATTGGGCAGCCTATATGAGGAAGTGGAAATCCTTCAACAAAGTTTATGAACATTATGTGGACAACGACAGAGCAGATAACTGTTGGATCTTGAATGACAGTTTATTACATTTGCGATATCTCTCGAAAAATACGCTTCTTCTTCCCATTTTCACCTTTTAACCAGATAATCATGGACACGTTAGTGTTGAACATAGAAAGTTTCATCAAGATATTTCTACCGTGGAGAGATGTTATCATGGAAAATGGAAGCTGATTATGCTGGCAGACTCTTGCCGGACATTGATCAGAGAGGTTCCAGAGCCTTGCATAAAAAAAGAGAAAAATTAAAAAAAAGATATATATATATATATATATATTGTATTTCTAAGCTGCTTATTGTAAAACTTTTGAAAGTTTCATTAAAATTCCAATAAGCGTAACCTGCATTCCTCTCTAAATCTGTGAGTGCTAATATCTGACATCAAATTTGGATTCAGCTAATCAAATTACGTGTACCTTATTTAGGGAAGAAAATTCTACAGCTTAAAATTTATTGACCAGTGTAATGGAAGTGATAGTCCAGCTTCCAAACTCAGAAAGAAACATTAATCAAATCGGCTTATGCGAATAACACAATAATCATTGGCCATTCAAAGTCTTCATTATTTTTTCCCTATTTTGAAGGAGCTCAGTTTAATTTGAAACCGATACTGAATCCTTTGACTTACTTCCTTCCGCTCTAATACGATTATTGGTGTGTTCTCTGCGACTGCGCCAAAGAGGAATGAATTTGGACATCAAAGTCGACAAGTGGAAATTGGATGGGCATCGTCTCGTCTTGAATAAATAAAGTGAACCGAAGGCAGTGTCATATTACTACTCCCCTCCTCCCATCTCACCCTCTGGAAAGTCGGGGAATTTGTTGCCGCATTGTGTGGACGGATATTGGCACTGAAGATATGCCTGGAGTAGGCAATCGATGATTTAGCGCTTTTGTTGATTTTTAGGGCGCGCAGAGCGAGATGAGGTCACGCAAGTGCTATGTGGAGAGCGGTCAAACACGAAGCGCAGAAATGAAGAAATTCGTTTTCAGTAATGCTCTCCAAGTGATACAATGCCATGTCCCATTACCTTCCTGCTCTTTTCACTGAATGATAGCGCAATAAAACTGGGTTTTTAGTTGGAAAATCTTCTGTTAATTGCTAGGATCCAGCCACCAAAACAAGCGTTAAGTTCCACGCAACGTACATTTACCTTAGCACAATAACATAAGAGTGTTATATAACTATGTGGTGAATGGCATGATTACAATATATGTCATTCATCCGACAATGCACAAAAAGCATGCCGGAAGAGTGGTGTTGTTTTGTGGGATTTTCTACGCAAGGGCTACTTAGGCCATATTGCGCCAACTGGAAGAGTGAAGATATATTCGTGGTTATTTGTAAATGGAAGTATAATCAGTTTTGCTGTTTTTTAAGCTATCTATGCGCCACTGCCAACAACACCAAGATGGACGCAGCTACTCTAGTTCCACATTGCATCTTATCAATCAACCAATCTTTATTGTACGTAAGGACACGATACAATCATGCCATATATAGAAAACCGTCGTACATCTCAGACAGTTGTCTAAAGAGGCTATGTCAGACGGTTATATTCTAACTACACACCTGTTTGTTCGATAACACTTGAATCCAAAAATCAGAGTTTTTAAGAGGTTTTTTCAACCACAGATCGACCACTTCTCAGGTTAGCAGATGTTTGTAGCTTTCTCTCAATCCAAAATGTTCCTCTGCAAAACTATTTTTCTACGTCGAGCTTCTTATCTTCAGACGCTGGTTTCCTCCTTTAAGAGGACGATCCATGCCGCCTACTTAGATTGGGTATTATATGAGCTATGTCTGAACAAGTGTGTGTGTGTGTTTCAGGAACGATTTTCTTGTTTTAAAGAGTGAGAAAAAAACTGGAATAACTCATTGCGAGAAATTTTAGAGGGAAGTCGACTCGAGCCAAGACTTCTCTAAATGATGAACAATTCTTATACAGTCAAAAACTCTTGAAATCCTCAGCTATTCCTTTCCACTTCTCCACCGATTCACTGCACTTCCTATCACGCAGATTTAATTTTTCCAGCTGCCTTTTCTAATATTCGCCTTCTTGAGTAGAACAGTTGGTATAATCACCATCCTCTCCACAGCAGGTGGAAACGACCTGAGTTTGTACCCCGTCAATGACCTGAGGAATCTTTATGGATCTTTTCCACAACGTGGCAGAGTTATCGGTCTCAGGCGATGGGGGCATGGATTTTTGTCCCTGAAACTCGGGGTTTCATTTCCAGCAAACAGCAATTCGACCAGCAAAGAACACATGCAATGTACAGACATATTTCATATACAGACATATCATATATGACGTAATATGGCCTAAGATCCTAATGCGCCTAAAACTATTATACAACTACAAATATTTCCACTGGCTTTCTGAATTGAAAGTGATCATATTTTTCTGGTTTATTTAAACCCGTTAAAACAAATGAAAAAGCTGATTAGTATTCCATTGACTGTTGAACTTCTAAATCATCGAACGAATTGTTTTCTTCCTTTATTCTCTCCTTCTGTTCTCTGGAAAAAAAAGTTCAAATCCTGTCTAGGCGAAAATAACTGTTATAGGTTTTTGTTGCACCTTAGCCGAGTTAATCGGTCTCGGCCAACGATTTTATGCTTTTTATTTTGTCTTGGACATTTAAGTTTTTTTTTTTTTTTCAGCTAAACAGACAAACACCAGAGAACGCTCTACTTTACAAACAAAAAGCCCTCAAGGCTTTAGTTTGTTTGGCGAAAAATCAAAATTAAAGTACAAATTTCAACAGAATGGCGTTGTGTAGCGGTGTCTGTGATTGCAATAAACAGCAACAGCCCAGCATTTTCCTCGCGACACAAAAATATCTCTGCTGTCAGAGGATTTCGTTCTTTAAAAATGGCACTGTCTAGCTTACGAAATACAATTACAGACAGGGTTTCTAAGAAGCCCACTCGACGTCTTGTTTTTATTCATTATGTTTGATCTACTAAGATCTAACTGCTAATTAAATTTCTCTGCCTTAAACTGTAGATATGTGTGATATCAGAAGGTACCACGACTGGAAATAGTTTTTACTCGATTACGTTTTTTGAAATTGCGTCAGGATACGTCAGCCAGAAGCGTTTAAAAATACCTTGAGAATTGCTGTTGCTAATAAGTAATGAGCGAAATTTGCAATTCCTGGAGCTGTTTTTAATGCGCTGCGTTGTCAAAAATCAACTTCACGTGAAATAATGTTTTAAGTGAACGTATAAATCAACATACAAAGAAAGCATAAGTTTTAACGCGCAACTTGAAAATATAAAAATGCGGAATACTCCAATCAATGTCACACAAACTAATTTGTGTGCATAACTGCTAAAACATTGCTGAAGTGGAAGCATCGCATGCAATGTTTCGCATTAGTGAAACTACAAATGAAGCGCAGTAATTCGTAATTTTCAAGGTGGTAATAACGCTATGGCTGCCCTCAAACCTTTATAAAAGATACTGAAATATTAGCAGATTAACGAATCACTCAAAAAATACGAAAGGGCCGTTCCTTCTTGCAGGGGAAACAGTCCATACAGAGTTTCCAGTTTTGCTAAACTCGCAACCAGCTTACACAAACTGTAACCAGATTTTCCTCAACTTAATCTCCTTAGAATGTGCGTGCACACGTTTAAAACCACCCGAGATATCCGTACCCAAAATAAGGAGTTGTTAGTGATTCAGAAGACGAAATTTTGAGCGATATTTGAGCCATATAAATTTAGCCACAATAAATGCCTTGACGTAAACACCCGAGTTATTATATATTATTTTTTTAAAGTAACAAAATCTGAATTAATAATATAAATGCGCATATTTTAAGTTTCTTCAACAATTCTGTATGTAAACGCTAGTTTCATGAAGTACAAGCGTGATCGAAAAGTTCCGAGGCTGAATTAATATTTGGAAAATAATGAAGCTTTCCGACTATTCGAATGGATCTCCTGGACGCTGTATATACCCATTCCGATGGTTCTGCAACTTCTGACAGACTTCCTGATTGGTTTATTTTCGAATTGGTAACAGCTCCAGTGTAGCTTCCTGAGTGATTTCTTCAGTCATTGCTAATCTTTCAAGGGAGCTTTATGCTTGGTAAATTGAAAAAAAAATGAAGGTGAGCATTACGAGGGACCACAGTGATTGAATGAAAGAAACGCTTCGAAAGACATTGTGGAATGGAAAGAGCTATGCAATCGCCGTGCAACTGTTTTGTAGTATTTCACTGTTTGACCATGCGGAAATAATTCATAATGAACAAAGCCCCTGATTCATAAAATATGATAAGTAAGATATTCACACTTGAGGTTGTCTTCCTTTTTTGCGGCTTGGAAAAGGAGTCTTCCCCTGAGAAGAATGGACCTTTGTTCCATGGATTCGTCGCCAGTAATGATGGATGTGGGTCAACATTAGCACATTGACAAAGATCTTGGAATACAAGAACTCTGCGCTCTATGATCATCAATCAGGATGCGAGGGAGATACCTGGTGGAAACTTGTCGCATTCCTAAATAAATTTTGTGTTACAATTGATTGATGTGTTCCGTAAGAAACACCAATTTCACTCATCTTTGTGGATAGTTAAACATCGATGCTTTGCGATCAGTTATTGAATGATTGAATTTTGAAGTTTAACGCTGAGTGATGATTCCAGAGTCAGGATCAGTTTCGGCGAATATGGGACCAAAACACTGAAATGTCTTTGAACAAAACCTTCTCCGAGAGTTGTTTTCAACCTTGTCAGTTTCTGTTGCACTTTCACGAGTGCAGATAAATGAGTGGTTCTTTCGTCAGGTGAGTCACCGAGAATGTTACTACGACCAAGTTCAAAATAAAATCAATCCCCAAACATTGTTATCATATCTCCTATCGCGACTTCCGGTTACCATTTTAAAAATAGGGTCAGTTAATGTTATACAAATTAACTTGACAAATGAAGATCATTGTATTCCCTTTTCCAATCGGATGAAAATAAATACAAAGAGCGACCACCTTTCGCCAAGTGATTAGCAACCCAATAGGTGTGTATTGTATCGCAACTGTCTTATTTTGTTAATACATGAATATTCAGCATTGTATGTATATATAAATATTGTTATGTATGTTGATTACTCGCTATTTTTTTTCCTCTGTATTAAATGATCTGCCCCTAGCCATGCGTTTTGAAGCACTTGCTTAATACGCAATAAATGAATATTTATTTATTTTATGTATATATATATTTTTTTGTTTATACTCCGGGACGATCACGCGGTCAGAAGAGTACACAAGATGGAGAGAATACAAGAAACAGCACTGTATTTAGCAGTCACGGAATTGAATTCCAATCACTGAAGGCAGGTGTACTTATGCACTCTCGTGCCTGACCACTCGGCTATGGTGACCTTCTCTGCAGGGACAAAACGCGGAAAGTAATTCTTCTGAACTAAGCTAATGTACTCTGGAATTCACCATTAAATGAAGCAGCATTTCGACTTCGCGCTCTCTGTCGACTTTCACGAAAAAGACACACCAACGACTCTAGTTGTTTTCTGGTTGGTGCGTTGAAAAAGAACAACTAGATGACTCTAGTTGTTCGTTTGAAAAGAAAACTTTTTAGAGTTGGATCGTCGAAGTTCATTCGGAAATAGCTGTTTAGGGGACCTCGATGAACGCAGATTATTTTGAATGTCTCCAAAGCAACATTTTTACGGAAAAAGATATAAAAATTTTGATCGCAAATTGCAGTGAGGATATAAAATGGAAACCTTCAACGATTACACGACGAAAATTTTACTCGGTTAAATAAGCGGGAAAAAATAAGAGGGCCAGAACTGAAACCATTTGGATCCAGCGAGAAAAAAGTCATCCGGCTAATTGCAAAAAGAGGGAAAAGAGATTCAACGGCGAAGGTAATCCGATTAAAAGTGGAAACGGGTGAAGTATCCGTTCATTCAGACTGAAAGGGTATGGAAAAGGATCGCTTGCGAAGAGAGTTTCAACGCAATTGCCGCGATAAATAAATAAATATTAATGACAATGCATAAAACCTAGGATTAAAATGAAACTTCGGATTAATAGTTCAGAGTAATTGCGAGTTGGATTTTTTTGTTCATTTGGACAGAGATGGAACGCACACACGAGGCGATCTTCATTCGTTCGTTTCGGGGAAAATGGGAACTGCCTCGCGAACGGGAAGATGAGCCCGCTGGCTGTAACTGAAACGGGAAGGGGCGGATGCATCGAAGAGAATAAAAATTTGTTTGAATAATTACAGTTTTGACAGCGTTAAGTATGTGGGAGTCTTAATTAAAGCGATAAGGAAAATGAAGGAGAAATAGTTGAGCTCGGCTTCCAAAAGAAAGCGGTTCTTGTTTTTAGCGTGCAGAATTGATGGGATAAAACAAATTCGCATCAGAAGAGCGCCCCTTTCTGCCTCGTGGGAAGCGCAGCAGCAGTAAAAGAAAATTCCAGTCGGGAACTTCCAAAGTTCCAACTGAACCCTCTGCCACGAGGTCGCACGCGCCATGACGTGTATATCCACCACCACCGACCACCGGGACGTATTCGAGAGAGGATCTGCGGCGGCACAACGCCCGGATATGCTTCGCAATCTCTCGATGTCCACCGGCACGCGCTGTTTAAGTCGTAATTCGCTACCCGGGGAGCACAACCAACGTGTTGTTAGATGGGTGGGCATATTTCAGCCGCGTTTGTGTACACCACCGCCTTCCTTCGTCATTCTGCGGAATTATGGGACACTGGCGGCAATGTGTGAGCCACGACTCGCAAACCCCACAAAGCTAATATTGTGTCACGTAACTGTCGCTGCCTTCGGAAATGGGGAATTGATTGATTTCGAAACGTTGAAGGAGAACACAAACATTAAATGTCCGCATTACAGACTAGCGCGACGTTAAGTAAAACTGCTCGTGCACTACAAGGAGACGCTGAACTAAATCGATCTTCCGTACTTGTACGAACAAGCCCTATTAAATTTTATATACTCGCATCGTTTTCGGATCTAAAATTGATAAGAAAAGGAGAAGATTGATCAATTCGATATAAATTAGCGAATGAGTGGAAGCAGGAGTGGGTTGGCGCACTCTTCTCGGCCTCGCGTTTAATTTCTGGCCTTGAAGACTGAAGCGGGGCTCCCTGACAACAGCTACAACCATAAAAATTTAACTGAAATATGCAAACGTGTGCGCGATGTACTCTATTTTTATCGCGATGTTTGGCACGCAATCATTGATGTACACGAGTTCATAAATAGACCCGAATACGCTGGAAGAATTACGGTGGCAGAATTTTCTTGAAATTCTACGCACAAAAATCACCTGCTTTTGAGCATTCTTTTTTTCTGGAAATAAAAATCGTACACTCTATTATTTGCAGCGTTCAATTTAATTGAATAAAACAATTATCGCTGAAAATATTTAGCAAAGTAATAAAATACATCAATAAAACCGCCACTGCAATATTCGATTACTTCAATATTGGAAAAGATCTTTCCAAAGAAAGAGCGATTTTTGTAATAATTTTACAAAGAGATCGCCCGTTACTTCTATAAGAAGTTTACACGAGATAAGTTAATCAGAGATTGTATTTCTCCAGGAGAATTCACGACACGCACATTAAAATAAGCAGCGATTAAAGAGGTGCTCATAAACTACCCCACCCCTAGATGCTTCAAGTAGGAGCGAACTGCCCTAAAGTAAGTTTCTGGTAAAAGACAAAAATTGCACAAACGAGGCGAGATAACACTACTACTCTCTGAATGATCGTGGTTATATCCACTTTAGAAATCGAAATACAGGATGCTTCTGGATGATATTGTTTCCACATAAGTTTTCCTGAAAATCATTTCGGCATGTTTATGATGGAATTCGAAACCAGTGGCATTAAATATGCAGCTAATTCGTAAATCTGGTTCCACCCTCTCTCTGTCTCTCTCTCTCTCTCTCTCTCTCTCTCTCTCTCTCTCTCTTGGAGATTTATACAGAACTGCCAGTGTCCTAACAAGCATATTCCAGTCATTGGCATAATAGTTGATGTTCTTATTTTGTGAGAGACCTGCAACGGAAAACATGGCCCTTTTAGGACGCATCTATATTATGGAAAATATTTGGACACAAAATTATGAAAGAAAAATATTGCCGATTTTTTTTTTTTTTTTGTTTCAGCGTCAACAAGTTTGAGTTGACGTCCTGTTCTGTGTTCAATGAATAGAAGCGATGGTTTCCATTAGGTTTTTTTATTTATTTTAGTTTACAAATTAGGGACTTTTCATCAATTTTTACGGCTCGATTGGTACAAGTATGTACAATGGGCGTTGAGCGTCAGTTATTGAATTGTGTCCTTGCAGATTTCAATAATTGATGCAGGTTACTGAGATTAGGAAGTTTTCCCGAATGTTTAACAAACGGCATCAGTTGGATGCCATCTGTTAAAATATTTAAAAATAATAATTTTAAATAAAATATACTCGCTATCAAAAAGACACGCACGTCTCCATCCAGCGGAGATGAGTGTGGACTCAACACGGCAGTTTGAGTTCTGGAACTAGAATTCATCCTTTCCAAATCCAAAATATTGGGAAGATTTAGCGATTTTGATTCCCTTCCAGAGAGAAGCTGCAAACACGCCATGAATTAGAAAATGTTGGTTGGTTTGGGATAAACGTCTCACGTCCGCATAAACATTCTGCTCACACACACACACACACACACACACGTGTAAGATTAATTGAATATGCAGGAGATGTACTGCTGTCAACTGGCTATCGCACTAGAGACATGCATAACTACATGCGTATATCCCAAGTCTGCTTCTAATAACGAGGATCAAGTGCCCGTCAAGTGGATGTGCACTGCATTGGTATGCACCCTCCTCATAACGACACTCATCAAAATACGATTTTAGTGAGTGTCGAGTGGTGGTGTAATAAATACACCATCACTCACTTTTGGAGAGTGTTGAGTGTAACGAATACGTCATCGCATTTGATGAGTGTTGAGTGTAATAAATGCCATTTTGAATGAACGCTCCACCGTCAGAGGTCAGGCATAGGAGTGCATTCTTCTTCAACCCGTATCGCGTTAAGCAGTTCGTTGTTTGAAACGTCCTTTTGACCCCAATAACTAAATTCGTCCCCCGAAAACGCTCCTGCAGAAAGCGACAGGATAATCGGGTTACTATTGATTGCGATGGAGTTTTCAAAGATCACGGAATTGACAAAAAGCCAAACTTGGACAGCACAGCTTTTAGCGGAACAGCAAAATTAAATTTCGGTTAATAGCGTTTGGCGTTCTGGGAGGAGGCAGAGGAAGAAAAGCAAACGCTGCACGAGCATTTCGGTTAGTCAGCGAGAGAGAGAGAGAGAGAGAAAGAGAGAGAGAGAGAGAAAGTTAAGACGATGTGGAGTAGTAAGGATACACCCAGAAGATCGGAGGGGAAGAGGTGATCGATTGTTCTTTATTCAATTTATCTGCCCTTAATCAAACGCTCTGTGGAGTAGAGCAGTCTGCAAAAACAGCTCGATGAGAAGATGGGTTGTGGTCTGCGAAGATATCGCAAATTATTGCGCGAGACAACTCCGAAAAAATGCCATTGCAGCTCGATAATCTGATTGCAGCTACTCACTGCCGACAGGTGATTTTGCGTCTTTATTTGGAGGAGATTGAATAATGGAATGCGCCACGATGAACAGAAATCCTCCATCGTGGAGTAATAAAAACCTTTTACTGTTGCCATTTCAAATTTTAACGACGTCAACTCTCTCTCTCTCTCTCTCTCTCTCTCACAGGACTCGATCACTGGTTTGGCCTCATGTTAAACCTTTCGGTGCCACATCTTTTTTTCAAAGAAAATATTTTGTGAAAATTTCGTCACTGTATAGTTTTGGCTTTCTGAAAAACACCTGTACGCAGCGCACAAATAAAACATACAACAAGAAATCAGCAGGCACATATCAGAACACGAAAACTCTGCATGCTGTGAACGGTGGTTATTATTTTACAATTACACGAACTCATTCATGACGGTTTGTTCGTGGCATAACCCATGCCTGAAGGTCTGTTTATACTTGAACCATGATTTGTTCAAAATCGTGTGTGAACATCAAAGCCGAATTTCAAGAAAAATTTCCCGATTCACCAACATCAAATAAATGAACAATTTCGATCGAGAATAGAAAGTCGTTTTCCTGAAAGAGGAAGTGCTCCTGAAAACAAAACTACCAGAGGTCCTTCATTGCTAAGTGAAAAATAGAAACATTAATCGATTTTTATTTCTTTAGTCCAAAAATTACTGAGAAGAATGTTATTTTTAAGCAAGATTGGGCGACTTAATTCTAACATTTTTTAGCCCACAACATATTTAACGTCGCGCGATTATTATTTGTGGGATAACCTGAAAGGCAAATATGTATAAGTATGAATAATTATGAATGTAATCGACCACACACGGGAGGGGGGGCCTGGAACCCAGTATAGAGAATAAAATTGCAAATTGAACGTTCAGTCATCGCAAAAGTCGATATCGAATATGATGAAAACATATTGAATGTATTTATGAAGATGGTAGGTATTTTCAGTATTATAATTGCTTATTATCATTACGTTTATGATAATTTCTTGACTACGTAATTTGATATTAAAAGATTTAATAAAATTAACATTCGGGTTTCGTTGAGTTTGAATCACATCACTCATATAGTTCTTCCAAATCCGTGATTTGTTACCAAGACATACCTTAAAATATGCGTGTGTGTGTGTCCAGGTTTAGATGCATTCAGCGCAAAGCAATTTGGATATTTTAGAAAATGGGCCCGCGAGGCCCCCTGAAATGTATAAAACTTTGATCAGAAATTTATCGAGTGTTCGCAGTGCGTCAAAATTAATGCATCGATGGTAGTTGAAAAGTAGGGATGTCTCTCGAAAGTATTTGTGTGGCAAAAGCGTAAGATGTCTCAGAAGCTACTTCTCCCCTTAAGTGGCGTCATGCACCCAGGGAAACGAAAAGAAGCAGAAAATGCCTGTCGTCGTGGCAAACAAGAATCTCGACTCTGGGCAAGTACGAAAGTTCCACCTGCGGAGATCAGAGTGAAATGACTGTTAATGGAATCCCGCGTGGCACCTCATACGTCACTACTACATTACTTCTAAGTGAACGTCCCCAGCCCTGTGCAGGGATCCCATCTGCGCACACCTCGAGATGTTGCACTTCGCCATCTGCGGCTGGTAAACAGAATTTTCTCTGACGGACAGGCGAGGAGCGGGTCGTCATAAATTGAGAAGGGCAACTTCGTTTCGCTTATCTTATCGCGACTTAGCATTTCACACAAAGTATAACGGCACGCGCGAATGGCTGTCCCCAAGAATCGAGAGATAGACGCTTCGTTCACTAGCATCCTCCATCGATGTCAATTTAATGTCCGCCAGTAAGTTTTGCGCGGAGAATGACAGTGCCATTGGAACGGTTTCATTCACATGGAAATAAGCCATCTCCATGTCAATGTCTAGTGTCTTACATTCCAGAATAGCCTCGAACCCAGCGCCATTATACGGACTTGCCTACGTACAAAAACATCTCTAAAAAGGGTCAGAGGGAAAGCGAACTTTAAAAGGAATAAATGTGCAGCTGAGGCTTTCGACACAGATGATTGGTTAAGAAAGATGAAATCGTGGAAGTGATACCACGAACGAAAGAAATTTAAAATCGAGAAATAGTCTCGGTTGAACGATCAGGATTAAAGGAAGAGTTTCAAAAACCCTCAGTCACTTTGAGCTTAACTAAATTCACAGAATCAGTGCGTGCTCTGAATGCAGACCTAATACAAGATCCTTTCTCAGATCTTCTTGGATCACTAAGATTGCATTCTGTTCGACTGGAAGAAAGTTAAGATAAGGATTACATCTTACAATTACCGATATCCATTTCGGTGTTTCTGCATCTGTGGATTAAAATCAATCCCCACGGATCGTTGAGGAGAGATCTGGATGTTTTGTATGACTTTTTCTTCAACTCTCTTGACCCAACAATATGCACCAACGTAATCTTTTCCTTTCAGCTTCATTGCCATCTACATGTTTCCCTTTACTTTACTTCAAAGCTGTTTTAAAGTAAACAGCTGGCCAGCTGTTTACTTTAAAACAGCTGGCCAGCGTAAAAAATTATTTTCAATATTTTCGGGAAACTCATTTCCTTCAGTTATTAATAAAACACTCAGAATTTTTGGTTTCTTTCGACCTAATATTTTGGGTTTAATCCAATTAGATCAAAAAGGACAAAACCTTTTTGTCAAAATACTGTGGTGACGTCGATTACGACCAATGTACAGGCCTTCCGGCCTGTACATTGGTCCTAATCGATGTCCGCACCGTATACAAAAGTCCTGGTTCAAGTCCTCTCTCTGTGGAAGGAAATTATAGGCTTTCAATGGCTGAGTTAATCTCTGTCGACGTAGTTTTTGTCATCCGGCAGATCATAAAGAGGCCGCAAAACAAACCCGATTCACAGACACGATATACCCATGCCTTAGTTGCCTTGCTGAAAAACAGCCCAAGCTAAACGTAAACAAAAATTTGGGTAAACCACAGTCCCCGCCGTTGATTCACTTTCTTACACCCCTCCCAGGCTTACTCACGACAGCTGCTTTTGTATTGCTCTATAAAATGATATTGGCCTCCAGTAAAAGGAAATATCCTGCACACCTTGCAATGTTGAAGCTGCTCATAAGAGCCGGGTATCCGAAGACAGAGTGAAAAAATTAAGCCAATGTTAAGAAATTTCGTTTCTCTCCGAAGAAGAAGCATCTCAATCGATATCTTAATCATCTGCAAAGTGTCTAAAGAAGATGTGTCATATCTTAAGGAACAAAATTCCAGGTGGCTTTGTGATAAATCCGCATCCCACTGTCTCTTTGAACTTCACGCTGAATCTCAGATTTTCAGTACTACTTTAAAATTGCTTTGCCTTGTCGAGTAACAAACGTCCAGCTGTCACGCTTTGAATTAAGGATATAATTTCGTTTTTTTAACAATCAAAGACATGTTTTATCAGCGGTATATACAGTAGTAACTAAAAGCTAAGCAAAGTTAAAGTTCAACTAAAAATACCTATAACTGTATGATGAAAATGAAGCGCTGCATTTTCTACCCCTCACCCTTCGTTTGGGTAGAATATAAAGTGATAACCATGTCCTAAAATTCCATGAGGAAATTTTGCTGACTTCAAAATGCAGTTTCTGTCGTCTCAGCCTGAAACCAGACCCTCCGGATAATAAATGATTTCTTTCTGTACAAAATCATGAGAGCTGGGAGAACTCCACTCGAGTTTTGAGAAATCGTCCAATTGATCAATTCATCTTGAAATTCCATTCAGCTCTTTTCTCAGCTATTTTTAACTTTTTAAGCGACCTCTGTCCCGTAGCACTCGCCAAACACTTCATCAGCTCTGATGCCCGATTATAATGCAACGAATACACAAGATGAATTTCGGCCTACCTTTACAATTTTATCAGTGGAAAATTAGTCATTACAAACCTCATTCAGACATTTTTCAAAAGTGTCTGAATGAGAAATATTTACGTTTAAAACCCACCTGGAAATAAGAACCCTAGGCATAAAAGCAGAGTATGACACATTATCAAGGAGACCAGCTCTTCTCCATACACTGAGATGCCCACTCTTTTAGGTACATCCTCATAATAAAGAGTAAGTTTCATTCTCCCTCCCCATTTTATCCCTCAGGTTGGTTCAATGCTAAAATGGGAAAAAAATACCTGCTTCGAATCCCGTCAATGGAGCGAGGAATTTTCGCAACGTGGCTCGGTTAGTCGGTCCCTCAAGCAAAGGCAGAATATTTTTTCTCTCGGAAACTCGGGCTTTTCGTGGAACAAACTGAAAATCGACCACGCGCAATTTACGAATATATATTAGGCGCAATATGGTTTTACGCACATCAGCAATATTGCTGATGTGCCTAAAACTTTACAACAACCAACCAGTACACAAGCAGCATCCATGTTTATTATGCCCACCTACTTTTTATATCGCGTAGAATTGCATGATTTTGCTAAAGCAGCACCCCATTTCATGGAAAGGGTATATGTACCTAATAAAGTCCACTACGTGTATATTCGAAAAATCAAATTACTTATAAATATTTCTGGCGACCTTCTGATTATTATGACTAAAATCCTATCTAATCGTAACTTATTGATACCCATAACCATCTAAAAACAATCTTTGAAGTCTCACGCCTGCTATGTAGGTGAAGTTCTGTTTGCTACTTTATTTTCGGAAGCACTAGCTATTCCTTTCCTCTCAGCTAATATATTTTTTAAGTTTATGTTGAAAATTTGAAGAGTTTCATTGAATCAGATACAGAATTAGGCCCAACAGTAAATCAAGAAATTACACAATTGGATTGAAATTAAACATAATAAACAGAAATTGCAAAATGCTGCTTGGCAATTGTGCCCAAATATGGCGACCACACCTAAAATAATCGAGTTTCTTAAGGGTCCAAAGAAGGAAAGGACAATCAGCTCGGTGAGATCTGAAAAAGGACGCCTATGTGAGAAAATGTTTCGAATATGTCGAATATGTGAGTTGTACCGCGAGTTCAACCAAGAACTTTAGAATGGATTTGACTGAGGTCTATAATGCTCTTGATTGAAGTGAATGTAAAACCAATGAAGGCGAAATTCACTATTTTAATGATTCCAGTACTGGGGCCTATACATTCAAGATGAATGGTTGTTCGTGCAGTGTCTTCTGGAATGCATCAACTAACTCCAATAAACCTAAGCGCCATTATCATCGGGTCCTTCCCACCACCGTCATACTTCCAGTAGGTTCTTTCAATTGAACGTTTGTCGATGAGATAGTTAGGCCACTAATTCAGAAACCAAGAACACCTCAAAGCATTTATTTTTGTTACTGGAGGTAAAGTCATGGAAATTTCTAGTCATCTGTAGAAATATTAAAATTTTACAATATCTGATGGTAAATAAAATTTATGCGCGACATCTTAGCGGTCATCTCCTTTCTTCCTTGTAGAAGAAGCCAAATTGCATTGAATGTAATTTCCCTACAAAAATTACCGAAATTTGCAACGGCCTTAAAATCAATCCCTGCAGATTCTGTTCGGACGCTAAATGTAGAACTTTTGCTCTTAAACATAAATAGAATTAAAGACCATCGCAGGTTCTTAAATGAGCTTTTCTGGGCAGCGTCATTTGGACTACCGATTTGATGCATGAAAGCTGAACTTGGTTGTAATGTATCACGATCGATTTGCATATATTTATTCATAAAATCAACAAGATACTATTGCAGAAGAAAAACTGTCAACGTATAAAGTAATGAAAGACCTCAGAAGAAAATTCTATCAACCTTCTCAACTGCTACTCTTCAGATCGAAGAGTAGCAGCTGAGTGGATTGATGAACTCTTCACAATGTACTTACTATGTTCACGATTGTCCATCATCTGACTGATTATCTACAATCGTGAATGTGGTGAGTAGATTGCATTGTACTTTAAGAATTAAACAAATTAGGACCAATTCATTCAAACCCGAACAAGTAACTTTACTAATTCATCTCTACATCATTACACAAGAGTCACTGAATGTAACCGAACCCAAACTGTCGAAAGTTTATTAATTTAGAGAAATAATTCATTCCGTTAATTGCACACCCAATAGTAATAAAGTCATTTCAAAATGCTCCCCACATGCAAGAGATAAATCGTTTCGTATCGCTCTCTTATATCATGACTGCCCTTGGCTTGTATTACAGTAAGATGGGCGAGCTGTGTGCAGCAAGAAGGGTAAGTTCCCCCACTCGTAGAAACCGATGCAGTGGGAAGGTATAAGAATTTAGCTACATTAAGGCAAATTTGCGTGAAGAAAATAGTTTGTATATGCTGTTGTTGTATATCTGGAACTGCCACTGCGCAGTTATTTTGATGTGGCGCATAAACAATGCACAACCCTTTTTAGTACTTTTGAACGTTTATAAAAGTTCAAAACAACTCTCATTAATCCCACATCGAGTACAATCGTAATATGACTTCAAAAAAGAAAGACATTAAATGCAACATAATTCCAGTTATCCGAAATAATTTTTTTCGTTTTCATTTTTCCTAACTTCGTTCAAAGAGTTTGACATACTTAATTGTACAAAACGAAACCATCACACCGATATAATAAAACCATGTTGTACTCATACAAACATTATGAATTGAGTAGGAAATGGGTACTGCGAAAAACAGCTAAAAATTCATTCATAATTATATAAATTAATACTCGAAATAAAATACTCTTATCTAAATAGCCGATCTGAATTACAGCCCTCGATTTATACAACTCTTTTTCATAAACAGGGATTTTCTATGCCGTAGATGAACTACGCGATAAATTCTTAGTTTCGGATAACAGGGCCCACCTTTCTGTATTAAGAATCCTTAGCATTATTTGCTTTTACACTTTGTGCAGAAAATTCGTTAAAAATATTTTTTTTCGTTCTTGTTTGCGATATTTCGATAGGAAACATTTGCCAGATGTTCTCGAGGCACCAAAAACATCATTTTCACTTTCGATATCCGTGCTACTGTTCAATTTGAAGTGCTACCCATACACGGGTAATAAATTATTGTCAGAGATGCCGTCTGATAATGAATATACATTTCTTGGTAATATACCTAAACTGAAACAAAACCAATGTGAAAACTTCACTTCGCACTTCATATGTAATTGATATACCTTCACGTGTAGAAACAGGTTCAAAATGTGGCCAAAAGTGAACTGTATTGCGGCGTAAAATATAATTCAGGGCTCAGTAGAAACCATCAATGTTCATTTTGACTGGCTGATGGTTTTATGACGGTTATAATCGATAATAATTTTGCCAGCACTGTGAGCATGTTGGTTCCTTTAAAACGCATGTTGGTTCCTGAAACTTGATTTAATTTTTAATGCAAATAAGTATTCTTTCTTTAAAAAATAAAAGGTTTCGATACTGCAAGATCAAACGCTTGCAGATCGCAAACTAATTCCTTGACTGGTTTGCCAGTCACATCTCTGTAAAGTTAGATGTGTTTCTATTTGGGAGTTCGTGGATTGTAACATTGCCTAGTGAATTCCAGAGCGCAACCTGGTTTGTGTCCCTTTCCAAAAGGATCCAGAAAATGGGCACCTTCTTCAGGAATGTCGTTCCTCATTAATGATTGCAAAAAATGTAAAGATTCTAGATGGATTGCAGAGTGGCTGCAGGACAGCAGACAGAGAGAGGGTTGTGAATAATGAATATTCTCGATATTGGTGTAACATCAGAGGTGGGGTTCCCCAAGAATCGATTCTTGTACCTTGTTTCTGATTTTCATAAATGAATCATTGAAGGAACAGATGACATGATGTAAAACCTTTCAGCCACTGTAAAGATTCGGAGAGCTGTTAATGATCAGTAGACAGCAGAGTTCCTTCAGGATAATTTGAACAGGCTTCAGGAATGGTCAGAAAAGTGGCAATATGTTTTAATGCAGCAAAATTCAAGGCCATACACTTGGAAAATAGCAACCCCAAATAACTTATACACTTGAATTAAAACATTATTAGGTCAGAAAGGGATGTGGGGGTTATAATATCGCAGATATAAAGTTCTCTGAGCAATGTAAAGAGGCGGCGAGGAAATCCCATCGTGTCCTATCGATGATCAATTGAACCTTTCTATCCTGTATAGATAAGGAGGTTTTAATCCCACAGTATACGGCAATTGTAAGACTGCATTTGGTATTACTGGAATTTGCTCGATTGCTCAATAGCTTCCAAGTGTTCACAGATCTTGGAATCGGTTTCGACTCCAAGCTTTCATTCATCGATCGCATTAATCTCGTACATTCGAGGCTGATTTCTCTACGCTGGATTTGCCAAGCAACAGCTGCTCCCTACAAATGACTCGCACCTGCTAAAAATATATTTTGTATCCAATCCATGCCTGGTACTCCTGTACGCCTCACAGATATGGGCTTCAGCTGCTAAATCCAACCTTAAACAAGGATATTTGCTGCAAATTCTGGCTATTAAAATGGGTCACCACTACACTTCATCTTCCCCCAGTTCTCAGAGCAACACAGTCAGCAAATGCCCTTAAACTGCGTAGGTTCTGATCCTACCTATTTGGAGAAAGAAGGCCATTACTGAAAGTCATGATGGCCACGGGTAAAATTACAGAGCCGAATTTACAGAGATTTTTGCACAATCCTTCTGTCATCTTCAGCACGGCTATTAGCAAACGAAAAGCATTTAAATTCAACCCTACGAAAAGGCTAATCGTTTTATGACTCCCAGTACACAGGAATTCCTAAGACACTGGACCTTGAACTGTGGATGGACCACGTTGCGGTTCTCAAACACTGTGGCCCCGATGCACCTAGGCAACTTACCCATCAACAACGTCCCTACTGATATGCTCGCCACCGTTCGCGTCATCAGGAAGCAGCTTATAACTGCTATAAATGGATTGCCACCCACTGCAACTGCAGGCCCCGATCTTGTGCCACAATTCATGATTAAATGCCTTAGCTCGTTTATCATCGATCCGCTACTATCAATTTATAACCGTGTATTAACGCAGCACTACTTTCCCCCTCTCTGGAACAGATATGCTGTGAGGCCACACCCTAAATGCCAATCTGCAACCCTCATTAAACAGTTCAGGCCAATCTCTCATTCTTCCAGCCTCTTGAAACTCATGGAGAAGACATTACTCTCCACCATCACCAATCAAATCATACCTCACAAACCCCCAGATTCACTATGGCATTCCAGGTAGATCCAGTCACCAATTTAACATCGATAACCAAAACCATTCTCAGTGCACTAGAAGCTAAAGCAGAGTTTTCTGTCACCTACATCGACCTGGAAGCTGCTTTCGACTCCATCAGTATCCCCTCACTTGTTGACCTCCTAGAAAACTACTTCTACATAAAAGGTGACATGTTGTGGTTTATCACAGCCCTGCTTTCTGACAGAACCATTCTTCTTAAAGCGGATCAAAACACAATCTGGAGAAAGATCACTGCGGGAGTTCCCCAAGGCGGAGTTCTCTCCGGAGCATTATTCACCGCAGTTATTCTTCCGTTTGTGCAACAGAGAGAAGACATACTCTGCTATGCCGATGATATTAAGATATATACTCAGATTAACCCCGGCGAACATCTCTCAAACATCAATAAAAAGATCTGTGAAAAGTTACATAACTTAGGATCCTATCTCCATCAATTTGGCCTCCTCATTAACCCTGCCAAATCAGGGTTAATGTCTTTTCTATGAAGCGCCAACCCACTGAAATCCAAGCCTCTCTAGACGGCATTCCCTTCCCAGTGGTCAAGATGCATACAGACTTGGGAGTCGTCTTCGACTATAAACTGAGCTTCAACCCCCCACATTGACAAGCTCACAGCAAAATTCTGTCAAATGCGCTGGACCACAAAACAACAACTGCTCCACGTTAGAGATCTGGATGTGACTCGTCAGTACGTATACACCTTAGTATACTCCGTCGTACTGTATGCCTCGGAAATTTGGGGGTCCGCGGCCCCTACCAACATCAAGCGCGTGTACTCCGCCGAATACTGGCTCCTTCGTTGGATCACGCAAAAACATCGTCGTCCACCCCAGCAAAGAACTGCGATGGCGACTTCATTTTGCCCGACTTCCAGACCTTGTATTTGAAAAACGCCTCGTTCTCACTGTCAAGATGACAACCGGAATATTCTCGGAGCCAAGCATCTGGGAACTTGTGGCTGGAGGATCCCTCTACCCGGACTGAGGTCAGATCCCACGCTCACAGCTCACTATAACAGACTATCGCTCTGTGACCGCTTTCTCCCCAGGGAAATGCTCCCCACAATCGTTTCAATTGACGGCGACCTCTGTAGGTTTGTGAAGGATCGGAGGTACCGAAAACAGATCCTTAAGAGCCTGATCTTGGCCAGGCAAAGTGCACATTGATAAGGGCAGCATAATAATGCACAATATATTGTAAATAATGTTCAAAGCACGATGTCTTTATGAATGTGTTGTAAATAAAGTCAACAATATCTTTATGAATATAAATATTAATATAACATAATGTAAATATGAATATCTTTATTATTTCATTGTAAATACTGTCAAAAGCATAAAATGTCCTGTAAATAATCTGACACTGATTCCATTTTATTGTTGGCTCTGGGGGATGAGCTCGAACTTCGATGTGGGCCCCGTTCCCCCAAGGCTATTGTCCACCAACCAATGTAAAACCCCTGGCATTGCTGCTGTGAAGGGTCTATTGTATATAGCATGTTTGTATACAATAAAGATTATATATATATATATATATATATATATATATATAACCAGCTAGCACTCACCGACAGTCTTCTGATTAAGAAAATACGGCCCTCACCGCAAGTGATCAACGATGACCTCCAAGAAGTGGTAGACAACAGGAGGAAATCCTCGCTACACTAAAAATTTAGAACGCAAGTCCCAGCCAATTGAGCTTTTATCCTCCAATAGTGACACCCGTGGCCACCACAGATTCTCGAGATGCCAAACGCCGCCTGTGACCCTGGTCGACCACGCATGCAAAGCTCTATCACCAAAATAATATCTCAATGCCATTTAGGTGCTTACGTATAGTTTAATGTAATGATTCAATTATATATGTATTTGCATGCATATATGTATGTATTTGTAGTTGTATTTGTAGACGGCTGGCACCATCATGCCGTAATGAAATTAATTGTATATATTTTACACTGCAATTAAAGATTTTCTTCTGTTCTTTAAGAGTCTTAAACTGCTGATTGATTTATATTTTTTCAGTGTATTATGTGTTTTGTGTTTTCATTGTGAACTTCCTAGAAGATTCTGTATTGCTGAACTTCCTTCTTTTTCTCGAAATTACAGAATTTATATATGAAAGGTTGATTTAATGAAACAGAGAAAAACCGTCAGTCATTTCTTGGAAGTGAGAAGCGCCCTTGAGAATGCTTTGCCCGTTTTATTCTTACTCGCGAAATTTTGCAGTCGACGTCCACTCTTTGGGCATGTTCAAATCTGTGTTACAGAATGAATCCGCTTTGCGAAGTCCATATCATGTTACTAAGTAATGCGATGCTGTGGCCCATTCCATGCTGTTGGTGCTTGAAAGCCGCTCAGCAGTAGAGACATATTCGCATGTGTTGATCACGCAAATCTGCCTTTACACCTGAATCCCCAGAGAAATAAATAAGAACATTACTCTCAGTTTTTGCTTCAGAATGAACTTGAACTTGCATTTTGGTGTTGAGAAAATAATGGGCAAATGTAATTAGTGTATATTCCTATAAAACAAACAAAAAAAAAATGCCCGCCTCTCCAACTGCTTAGTTGGTTCAAACAAATCGGTAAAAACTCTTTCAAGCATATCGCTGGAATCCGTGGAAATATTTGGCTGAAACGTGACGAGCGGATGACCTTCAACCTTCGTGATCTTTAAGTCATGGGCCGATGAACAGAAACTTATAATTTACGGTATGAATAGAAAAGCACAAATCATGAACCGCCTATTTACATTGTAGGTTAAGAGTGAAGTCCAGATAGAATGTTAACTACTGGTCAACAGGAAGCGCGAACCGCTGGAGACATTGTCAATGGAACAATACGTTTCCCAAGGGCATTCCAAACATAAGCTGTGAGGCGACGTTGAGAGATCTAAATTATCATTGAACGCTTTGATGCAGGATAAACATTTTTGACCATCCACATCATACAAGTGCATTTTGTGTTCTGCAGTTTTAACTAGAGCAGAAATTCTTTTTCATTGCATATTAAAATCTGACTTCAACGAGGAAATCTAATTTATTTCTTATATTCTTCTTTATCTTTCTCTGGTTTCACTTATACCAGAATTTTCATCGTTAAAGTGGTCAGTTTTCATTTAAAAATGTAGCAGTTAAACAGACATTGCTTCTGGAAGGAAATATTCGCTTCTTTGAATGTAAATATCACGATTACAGAAAATGCAGCATCGGCTACTTTCGAAAAGGGCATTGATAGCCGGATTAAGATTTTTCAGAAATTAATGTATAGTTAAAATTTTATAAAGCTTTATTCGAGCTAAAGCATCAGAAATGACAATTATTTGCATTTAAATATGAAAGGGACCGTAAACATTTGTATATTTTTAATGATGCATTCTATCGGGATTGTAGGAACTTGTAAAGTTTTATAAATCGTAAAGGTTTTTGCATTGCATTCTCATAAATTATTCATTCTGCCTCATTTTAAATACTGGATGAAATTTAAAGCCTATCAGTTCAAGATAGATATTTCTAGGTTATTTATGTATATATATGTCCTGCAGTGTCTGTTATTGCTGAAGTCGTTCAGTTATTTTCAGCCAGTCGTTTATAAACTGAACAGTATTCTCAGGGAACATTCTCCGTCCGAAAAGGGATTGTGATCAGTTAATTTAAAACGAAAGGGACAAAGCATATAGCTATCAAAGTTCCATCTAAACCGAGGGAAGGTCACGAGCGTCTCCAGCCTCGCCACAAGTGTCTTTCAAGAGTAATTTATCAAAGAAACAAACATTTCTTTCGTCAAGAATTAGCCCGTACGACTTCCAATTAAGTTTATACACAGGATTCCCTTATTCCCAGGATTACAGATAGTGAATGGGTTTATCTTGTTTGGCTATTATCTAGTATTTAACATTAAAAAAACACAAAAAAAACCGATTTAAATGTTGAATACTCGATCGGCTTAAAAAATAACATTTGAGCTGTGTTGGAGAGGAAGACTGGGGACGCCGTCTTCCTCGCCAACATACCAGTTTTGGGTTTCGAATCCCAATAAATTCTTGATTAGTGATCCACACCGAACCGAGAACCATTTTCTAGGCAGCAGAGAAGTGTTGACAAAAAGAAAGACTACATTTCCATACCAGTCCTAAGTCTTTGTGGTATGTCCCGTTTTTTATTGATCGTTCCATTCTGTAGACTAGCAAGAGTATTTGATGTCGTTGAAAAGTATATTAAATACTGTTGCTAGCTACTGTCAATATTCAGTGAACTGTTGATCTGGGTCAAGGAACTATGTACGCCAGTAAGTTGTTGGATAGCATGTCGACTGTTGATGAGAGTATTACTTTTATGACCTGTTTGGATAAACAGAAAATATTAGCAATATTTGTTGAACGGCAAAACAACCAAGCCTATCAGGATCTTTATATTGCGTTTGTTCTGTGGTTTGTCCGTTTGCTGGACGAAAAACTCAAAAAAAGATACATTGTGAAAAAGGCCTGTAAAAATTCCTCGTATCACTGATGGATTTCTAACTGCGAATCTTGTACACGGCTTAGGGAGGTCTGTGATCATATCCACTGTGCCATCCATGAGTGCATTTTGATAAATATTTTAGTCTGCATACTGCAATTATTAATTTATTTCATGAAACGGCTCAATATTACAAATGCATGTGGAAAAAATGAATGTAATAAAAGTGTTGCCAGCTTAAGGACAGATTTCACTATAAAAGACATCACTTGAGAAGAGAGATAGATTTGCATGCCCGAGAACAAGAAATATAGCACAACAGCAAATAATTTTCGGCCTGAAATCTGTACAATGAAATCGGCTTATCTCAGCGAATTATCATTTCATTTTAAATACAGTATTCCAAATAACAACATCACAAAGTTGGCCATGATTTTACATATGAAACCGACCTCATCTCCGTTTTGGATGAACCAACTTGAGCTTCATTATGCAGCTCAAGCTGGTCCATCTAAACATTAAAATGCATTTCTGCTTTGTAGTTTTTTTTTTCCTCAATTACGCCCTTTCAGAACTGAACTTTTCGTGCAATGTAACCACCGCAACACAACCACACTTTTGGTTTCCATTTGCTTAATTCAAGACTGCGATGGCATTGCCTTGTTCTTTTAGGGGTATTTTGTGCAGGTAAATCGAAATAAAGAAAAGTGAAAAGCAAATTAACCATTTTAATTTAAGAAATTCAACTTCTACTCATATAGATGTTCACACCGACAACCCCATATTTCACTCGGATCATTCACCAATTACTTTTGACATCACAGTGACTTCTCATAACTTCAAATGCAGCTCCCGTACTCCTCGATTCAATTTCAGAAAGGCTGACTGGCCTCTGCTCAACCTAGCTCTAAGAAACGTAGACAAGCAGCTCGCTTACGCTATGGATGACATCGATGTGCTCACCAACAACCTGATTAACTGTGTCCATTCAGTTATATCTGACATTGTTCCTCAATCCCATCTTACCGCACGCTCTACCTACCCGCACTGGTATAATAGTGAACTAATACGTAAAATTAAATCCAAACAATTCTACAGAAACAAATATAAGCAAACAGGTGACAGTCAATACTATGAAATATTCAGCCAACTCCGCAAAGAAGTGAAAACTCTCATATTAAACTCCTACAACATGTATACAGAGTCAGTTCAGGATAGTCTGCTTACTCACAGAGATATCAAACCATTCTGGAATTTCATGAAGCATAAGAACATAACCAGTAGAAAGTTACAACTCCGAAACGCAGATGGAATTCTCTTATCTGACGAATTCAGTATTGCTCAAGAGTTTGCCAAACAATTTTCTAGAATTCAAACAAATGATACATTGAGACCTGCCTCATTTCCTGACTTCACACCTGTTAAAGATGATATCCTCATTAATCTCTTTATCACTGATGAAGATTTAAACTCGGCATTAAAAAGCATGAAAAATGACTATACTAGAGGCCCAGATGACATTCCAGGCCTATTTTGGAAAAGGACTGTCACTACATTGAAACCCCTCATACTGCGGATCTTCAACCTGTCTCTCAGGCTGGGGAAGTATCCTAATCACTTTAAGCAGGTCAATATAGTTCCTATTTTCAAAAAAGGTGATAAAAATGACGTATGCGATTACAGACCCATAACCTTGCAAAACAGCCTGGCTAAACTCTTCGACACAGCAGTGCACAAACATCTCTTCGAATTCTTCAAGCCTTTTATCGATCAGAATCAACATGGTTTCTGCAGTGGCAAGTCAGTAGTCACAAATTTACTTCCTTTCTGGCAATACACCTCTGAAGCTCTTGATAACCACCTACAAGTTGATGCAGTCTACACAGACATATCTAAGGCATTTGATAAAGTCCCGCACGAACAACTTCTGGAAAAACTTAAGCTGTATGGCATCCGTGACCCTTTGCTCTCATGGCTACGCAGCTATATTACGCATCGTTCCTTGAGCGTTATCATCGATCAAGTGAACTCAGACTGTTTTATACCACTAAGCGGAGTACCACAAGGCTCTCCCTTAGGTCCTCTTCTCTTCATTGTTTTCGTAAATGATCTTCCTTCTTTCATCTACACCTCCAATGTTCAAGTTGCTCTCTATGCAGATGATCTTAAGATCTACTCAGCAGTGAAGGAGACTACCGATTCTCAACAACTTCAATGTGCTCTCAATAAATTCTCTCTGTGGCTATCTCTGAATGGCTTGTCTGCTAACCCCTCGAAGTGCAAAGTTATCTCTTTCTCATCTTGCAGATCTCCACAACTAATGAATACGGAGTATAGTATTAACTCTGTGATCATCGAAAGGTGTGACCAAGTTAACGACTTAGGGATTCTCTTTTCCAGCAGTGCTAAATTCGATGCCCATGTCCTTAAAATCACCAGCAAAGCATTCAAAACACTGGGATTCATCAAACGGAACACATACAAGTTCAAAAACTACAGATATGCGGTTATCCTTTATAAAACTATTGTTCTGCCAATCCTTGAATTCAGTTCACCCATCTGGAATCCTCACACAAAGACTTTAACTAACAAAATTGAAGCAGTCCAAAAAAACTTTATCCGTTACCTTACGTACCGCAATCCTCTATTCTATCACTCAGTGTATTATGAATCGCTGTGTGATTACTTTCATCTAAGGCCTCTGTGCGCTAGAAGAGTTACTGCTGACATCGCCCTCCTAGCCAAAGTAATCACTGGAATTTATGAAGCATCTGATATCCTGAGTAAAATAAACTTCAATGCTCCCTGTAGACAAGTCAGGAACCTTACACCGTTTCGCCTTGACTCTGCCAACACGGACTTAATGAAGTTCAGTCCACTGAACAGAATCAGCAAATCAGCAAATGACTCTCGCATTGACTTCTTTGACAACTCCCAATCACTGATGAACTCCATCCACAAGTTTGCCTCTTCACTTAAACTGCAAAGTGACTAGCTCACATCTAATTATTATTATTTGTTATATTATTTTTCTATTCTCTAACGGATTAATTATTACTTGTTTTACCGGTAACTTAACTTAATACAATCCTCTTTTGTACATATGCTTTATTGTTTGAATTTGTATCAATGTTTATCGTCCTGTAGGATTTCACATTATTGTTATTATGTTTATTGATCTGATCTCAGATACACTGTTAATGGTTACCTGTTGTGTATCTTTTTATTAATAAAATAAAATAAAATAAAAAAATAAAAACTGAATTTAAAATACAATCTTTTAACTTATTAGAAAAAACAGAGGAGTTTTGTTCTTAGTTCATCGTGAACTGCATACATAGATAGTTGACGGTAATTAAGAGAAATTCATTCACTGAAGCAGTAGTAGAGGAATTAAAACATCTGAAAATTATCAGTATTCCTTTAAAAAATTCGACGAGAGATTTTATTCTGCGTGAGTTGGAATATTTAAGGTTTCGCTTTTCTCCAATGGGAGGAACTTGTTGAGGGATGATCCGACTGTCATCAGCAATAAAGGGCATTCATTTTACAGACACGAAACCCGTCATTACCATCCCCATGGTGTAAAGCCCTTTGGTCCTTATTGAAAAAAGTATCCCTCTTTGTACTTTGTATTGCTAATTGCACTTGGATTATTCAAAACCATGACAAAATCAAACTGTTGAATTCGTATGTAGTTACTGACCAGCGCCATCTCTGCACTATAAATAAATTTCTGACGCTTGCGAAAAATCCATGGTAAAATGTCCCGTACATTTTACCATGGATCTTTAATTGCAGCAATGAATAGAATCTTTAATTGGATGTTACAGTATTCCTTTAAAACATTATCAGTATTCAGTCAGGTACTCAGAAGGAAGGAAGAGTTCATTTGTGTTACTTTCGATGTTTTTCTTGGACAGGAAATGGTCTTCAAGGCACAGAGCGCCCAATGTTACCTATCCGATCAAACATGTGGAAAGAGAAGAATGTTTGCCGTTATAGAAATAGACTCCTTAGCGTGTCAGTTTCTTCGTGGTCGCTGGTGCTTGGGTCACGCATGCGGAACAAAGACGCGAACATTGCGTGGAATAACGGTGGACAGTTATCTTTCGGCTCTCCCCAACAAAGAGATTGGACCACGTGACGACCATAAACTCCCTTCGCGTGCCTGATAACATCTCACGGTTTGTTCCGTACACAAGGCCGCATATGTGTTCCAGAACAACCCCCGCCGCTTTGATCCCTTCCCCTTTTTGTGGTGTAGCTCTGCTACGCGCAATTCTGCCTCTATACAATGTAACAGAAGAGAAGTTTTGGGTGCGTGTGTGTGTGGAAAGGGAGGTAATCGGATCACCAAATGCGGATATCGCTCCCACCTCAGAAGGCATCTGATTATAAACAGAAAATTCATAATTATTACTAGAAAACCTTCAGACAAATGAAATCTTCACCAGTGAACTGCAGTTCTATCATCTGACGTGTTTTTCTTATGAGTACTAAGTTAGCGGGAAGTGCAGATCGGCTCCTAGAGGCCACAATGATCATTGGGATTCTTCAAGCGCAATATATCTGCTATGTATTTTTAGGGGTTATATTTTGAATATTCACGCATGAACAGAGGAGTTGATTTCGGGAACTTGAATGAAAAGCTTCCCTAGTCACCGTGGTATACGAGTATGAATTGTAAAATCTAAAGCTTAGATTCAACTCTGAATAATTCTCAACGGTACCTTTGCTCCTGCAGAAATGTTGTCCGCAAAAATATGGTGTGAATAAAGAAAATTAAATTATGAGTTACTAAAGAGAACGCTGAGTAAAACAGAAGGAAGTATTTTGAGTACTGAGTGTGTGTGTGTGTGTGGTTAGGAAACCTGCAGCGCAAAACAAAATTCGATGGTGTGCATTTCTGGAAGCCATTTTGTAAAATGCAGGCTACTGTTCGAATGTATTAAGGGCAGGTCCACTAAACAGCATCTTTAAACACGTCTCGCAGCAGAGATCAGCAGAGATCTGTAACTCACGTGTATCAGCGGTCTTCAATATGGAAAATAAGTGTTGATTCATTCCAAAAGTTAATGTGCATGCGTTTCATATCGCGGGTTGGATCTGAAACCAAGCTGTAGACATCAAACTCGTTCTTATGTCGAAATAACCGGAGCTTTTTTAAACTTCTTAACAGAGGTCCTATTTTCGGGTACATTTAGGAAATTTAGATACATTACTGCTTAAACAGATTGGATCCACTAAGAAGGAAAACGCGGTTAATGGTAGATCGGTTACCAATCGATAAACATACACTAACTGAACGCGTGGACCACCTCTTTGGGGAAAGAGCAAGGTTCAGCTCGCGACTTTTTTAAAAATCCGTAAGTTTCCGGCTATTCTCAGTTGCGGCATTTCCTTTATTAATGTAGAAGTCAGCATTTCAAAGCGGGGTATCGAAGGGACGAGGGAATTAATGTCTAGTGGGGAGCATCGCTGTACTGACGACATGCAGCCAGAACGCGAGACTAACCGGCGTCTCTAGCTGGATACTCTCTCACGCATCCACAGATGAAAGTAACATGGTTCCCCCGATATATTTAAAACATCTTTTTTCTCCCCACTCCGCTGATATATTTAATGTCCAACCTTTCGCTAATAACCTTTTCTCGTGCAACGCGTCGCTCAATGGGAAGGAACGCTGCTGCTGCTGCTGTTCCTGCGAACACCTGCGCCTTCAATTTTAAATTTCGCAGCCACTCAAGATTCTAATATCCCCTCGTCGACGGGGGTATGTTTCAGTGTCGCTGGCACCACCTTCAGATCTGTAATATCCGGAACATGCGATGTAATGCACGAGCTGATCGATAGACAGATGGGCTGAATTGGAACAGACCAAGAGAACGGTGGATGAAGCAGTTTTTAGCCAGATGAGACTTTTTTTTTTCATTTGTACCGTCTTTTAGTGGAACTCACGAAGCGCCTTTATCGACTCAGATATGACTGAGAAGATTTCTATTCACTGTGAGCCATTGATGCGGTAAACCAAACCCCTTTCATTCCCCACCCATTCAGAGCATCAATTCCTAAAGTTAAGTATTTCTGTAATTGAGTTTTTCTCGAAACAGTCGGAGGCCATTGTAAAGCGCCACTACTGTAATATTTATTAATGGACAAATTTCTGCCAAGTGTAATTCTTAACTTTAAATTAGTCCATGAGCTGGTCCATGGAAAGAAATGCTTCTTTCCCATTACACAAACTGTCTGTACCATTGAGACGTTGGACAACTGGCTGAATCAATCCTCCGTCACTTCGAAAGTCCTCGCTAAAAACACATTCTACTGCAATAAATGTTTTATGTAACATGACTTAAGATGGCAAGATTCAATGCAAAGTATACTCTTTAAAGACCGCTGTCGTAAATAGTTTAGAAAAACAATTACACTTTCTGCCATTTGCTGCAATTTAGATTCCGTGGGCAAACACTAAAAACAGTCCATTTTGCAGTAATAATACAGAATATTAAACGTGAGGTGATCCACGTATTTGGTCCATCGGCGATCAAATTTAAAAAAAAATAATAATAAAATGGAAAGAAACGTGCCCTTAGTACCGTTTAGTAGCAGAATATGGAGCGGAGAGCACAACCATTTCGAATATTAACAAAGAATGAGACGTGAACTTTTAAAATTTTCTTCGAGAAGGGATCAGTATTCAGAACAGCTGAATCCCAACTGGTTGTGATAATCGATGGATCCCTTTATATTTTGTGGTTGATGACCGATGATATGCCATGTGGTGGATGACCGGAGACGCACCGACTTTTTGATCAAAAAGTGCGTATACATTGCCACTCTCAGCTACTCGATTATCCGGGATGTCAGTTATCCGATATAACTGAGGACCGAACTGTTCGCTTAATTAATCAGATTGGAAAAAAATTGTAAAGGTTGACTACCCATTCTTTTTAATATCCCAAACAATTGCAAGCTGCAAAAGAAAGTTGGTTGAGGGTTTCTGAAGATACTGTCTGTAGTTTCCCCCTGCATTTCTACGTCCTGCAACCAGGTTATCGTTTGGCCATGTATCTGGAAAACTCGCGTACACAGTAACGCAGCTTATTCAGTAAAAGAGAAGCGGTGAGTGACAGTACGCCATTCTGTGAACAAGTTGAGCCAAAGTGGTCTATCGACCGCTTTCTGCTGATTTAGTTCTTAATGGAATCTGTCTGAAACTGGCTGAAAGTTGCAGGCACCATTCCATTAACCATTAAGCAACAAACAACTAAGTTAGAAACAAAAAACGGAGTAATATTTATTAAATTTATGACTCCCGTCATCTGATTCGTGTATCTTCAAGAAATTCAGGGCATTACGAAGGGACAGAATTATATAACAATGCCAAAGGAAAGCTTGAAAAATTCCTGAAATTTTTCCAGTCCAATGCACCCCTGACAACTGTCTCTTAACCAAGAATGCGATGAGAGAAAGAACGGGAATTCAGATTTTCCAAAAACGAAACATTCCCAGAAAACACGCTCCCCTTTCAGCTAAAACTGCACTAAATTTAATTACATGTAAAGGAAATGAAAAGAGTTAGGTTTAGAAAGGGTATCGATTTCCTCGCTGCTCCAGGATCGACTAATCAATAGACACAGACGTATCGCCTTTGCGTTATTAGGAAGAACGCAATCTACTGATTGGATTGGCTTCGATTCATGCGATCACCTTTCAAGACATGCGATCTGAAAAGTATTCCTCTCTTAAAGAGACGTACTAATCTGACGATATAAATCATCCAATGGAGTCGCAGCGCGAGCGGCAATTCTGCTTAATGAAACTTAATACCTCCGAAGACAAATCAACGACCAACATCCGCAGTAACGTGTTATTTAGAAAATAGCATTTTAATGGGGCTTTGCTAGAGGCCACGACAGATGCAAAATTATTACGGACTTCTCTCATTTGATTCAAACAGCCGCAATTACAAGCAGATGACGTCTGGACTTTTTCTTAAGAACGTTCCTCGGGAAAACATTAAAGGCAGGACATTTTGAAGGAACGACGCAAAATAAAAATATACGGCGATACTAGATGATGTAGTTCGCTAATTTTCTCGCTGCAAACATCATAAATGAATAGAAAACTTGTTTTATGAAATAGCAGAATTCACACGTGGATATTTATACTTCAAAATCTGTACCTCTTACTATTCTATTTCAGAGATTATCAATTGAAATGAATTACGCATCGGCAATACATTCTTAAAAATTTAATTTTGAACAAAAATATGAATGCTCTGTTTATTCCCCAAGGGCACAACTTCAATCAATCAAAATGCTGATTAAAATATACTCACTTTGAACTCTACTTCTCGTGTTTTTGATTCCTTGCGAGCAATTTCTGCTTTTAAAGCTTAAAACTAATCTATTCTAAAACAAATACAGCAGCATTAAAGACATTAAGCCGAAAGGAACTAGTTTAGGTCAATGTTGACTGTCTTTAAATTCACAGGTGTATTTATTCCTCTACAGGCACTTGAAACAGCAGACTGCTTCCATTTGCAGCATCTCAAAAGATGTTTTCAGGTCGTACTCGATAAGTGAGACATTTATAACCTCAAATAAACCTAGATTTCTTGCGAGCAACAGGCCTTCACTGTAATTAGCGAAATAAACAACGCAGGTCCTCTCTAGGTGAGGTGAGAAATCAGAAGCTACTTACGCAAGCCACATTTAAAATTCTTGTGGGGGGAAATCCACATTTCGAACGCTTTGCACAAGACGTGTGGCAGACTGTGCAGCAGCGAACACTCCACGCTGAGCGTTAATTCTAGACAGCGGCGGTAGCAGCCCTCGCACAATGGCTACCGACGTGTTGGGGGATACCAGATACCGCTTGACCTCTGACACATCTCGAGTCGACGATGCCTCGGTAATTATTTATAAGGAAGAAAGCTTCAGTTCGCATTTCCCACCCACTAATAGCGTTCCGTGCTGTTAGTTGCCAGTAATCCGCGGAATCAGTGGCGGCTGAAGCATCCCACTCCAGCGCATCATCGGGAAGTCATTTGGACGTGCAGCATCCGGTGAGTGCATTGCGGAGATTCGGCTTCACCACTGTCGTTCCCTTTATCGCCTTCATTATGGGGGTGGAGGGGGGCTGGGTTCACGCCAACGCTACCACGTTCGTCCTCCAGCAGGAACCTGTCTCAATGTCGCCATACCGAGCAGTGCCGTGGTTCTCAGGACACTTGGTAAAGCAGTCTGCAATGGCCGCCACGAGTCGGGACATTCTAAGTGATTTGCCTTTTAGAGACGGCTACTCCGCAACACCTGGCTTTATCCGAGAAAACTACAATTCCAGGGGCTTCTGAAAAACTCTAAGAATCAAATCTTACCTCAGTGGACGTCGATGATTCTTTGGTCTGCTTGTATACAACGCGGAACGGTAAGACGTGCCAAAAGGGAACTGGTACTTTCCAGAGTTCCTGAGAGGCGTCTGATCTACACATCCGGGATCTGTGCACTCCTCAGCACAGGCCGTCGGAGGACGGCCAATCACCGTTTTCTTGGCTGGTCGAGGTGGAGGCGGTTCCCCGTCACGCTACGACTGCCAATCGATACTAGATCGTAGTTTGCTCCTGCTCCGAACAGTGTGTCCTGCGTTCCGCCATCCCTGGCACCAGCTGGCACGTGGAATGCCGTTGGAGGTTTGCTCCGTTCCTGGATGTGCGTCGCTACGATCTGCGCATCTTTTCTCGAGTCTCGGCGGCGTTTCTTGGATACTTCTGTGCTTTCGATCGAGCTGCCTGTCGGGAAGTGGACCGACCGCGAACAAAAATCGAACGACTGAATAAAACAGATTAACGCACAGCGCGTGCAAAATAGTTTTAACTACACGCACAACAAGGGGCTCGAAGTAATGTCATTACAGAAATTAGAAGAAAATTAGCGGCTGCAAAGGGAAATGCTCGTAATGAAGTCGGTTTCCGGATGATTGTCGTAAATTTGTGTGTGTTTAAAAAATAGAATGGTTTAAAGCAGCTATAAGCAAATTACACTCTGCAATTGAAAGCATATTCTTAAAATAAAAAATGGTATTTCATTCTTTTTTTTTTAATTTCATAATTAGAGAAAATACCAAAGGGGGAGAATGAGGCTCGTAATTATAATTTGTGCGCTTTATATCCGGATATGAAAAGAACGAAAAAGACTAAAAATGTTATGATCTTTTCAACATAACTCTAAACTTAATCAATGACGCCTAAATCAGCAGATCAATGGAAATGACCTACATATTAAAATTAATCTTCTTAATTGGAGCAGCAACTATCGAATAATTCAGAAGTTTCGGTAATTACAGTAATTTGATATTAGTTTATATACGAAGGATAATTAAAGCCTTGGTGAAAAACGAAACTGGATCCAACAAAAATCATGATGATATGATCAGGCAACGTTCGCAATTCGTGGTTATTACACATTAGGATAACTTCCTTTAAAACTCAAATGGAAAACCTTAACTGGTTCATTATTACTAATAATATATTTCGATTGAAGTTTAATAATAGTATTACTATTAGTAGGCAGAAATTATGCAACGAAGCAAGCTTAGACAGCATCAGCTAAAGAAGAGTTCTCCCGCATCATCTGTCCATCCTCTAACAATTTGTCGATTCCTTACTAATTTAATGCCTCTCGGCATTAAAACATATGTAGCTATTTGGGCAGTGAAACAGGAGATCTGTTTCACTGCCCACATATCACAAGACGAATCGACGCCCCTGACATTACTGATCTAATAAAAACTCCCCGCATTGCCGGGAGGAATCAATTGGACCCAAGGCTCCCACTCACAATCAGTTTGAACAACCTGAAAGGATTGAGACGCATGCTCCCAGGAAACACGGTAGATTTGATGAACAATCTAGCCATCGACCTGGATAGATTCTGCGAGCAGCATTCATACAGACGTCAAAAGCTAAAGGACACATATGCAAATGTACACTTATGAGACGCCACCAGAAGGAAAATGCCACGACAATGCATCCCGTTAAAGAGAGGTGGATAGGAAAATAAAGTGAAGCCACCACTGGTCCTCTCTCTCTTAGAATCTACTACTCCAAAGACGCCTGGCTGTGAGCACTATTACAGTCAAATTTGAAGAGATACCACGTGCAACAACGGGTGAAGTACTGCCTCATCTCTCTACATTTTGTACATTTCTCTCATGTTTTTGTAATTTATAGCACTTTTGAGAAAATAATATCCTATAATTCGAGGCAATTCGGTATTGCACAACTTTCAATTATGTAAAATAATAAACACTGTAAGTTCTGTACCTTCCGGGTTAAGCGTCTCTCATCAACCGGTGCAATACCACCACTTTGCTTATTGGAGGCTTGAAGTGGTGAAATCTATGTTTAGTCTCTAGAGAAAAGTTTCCGGCATCCTCCCCCCCCCAAACTTCTCCTTCAACCCATGCACGGTACTAAGTAGTATAGGTTTTGATACCTTTCATGTTTGGGATTTTCATAAAAAAAGCGTACATGTGCTCCATGTAACCGCCGGACACATGTCCCTGTCTTAACATCTGTATGTAAATAACACCCCCTCCCCTAGCTTCCTGCTGTCCAGGGGATGGCTCTTCGGCAGAGCAATAAACAGATTTAATAAATAAATAAATAAATAATCTCCAACTTCCATAACCCACATCTTATCAGTAACTATATTCTCGGTTGTATAACCCCAATTCCATTGCAGGCCTCAACGATATGGTCCTCGGCACCTCCATCTTACCAAACCAGGTTCTTATCCCTGGAATAGTGGATTTTAAAATGGCTAAATAAGATCGCACGCCTACTACCTACAATTTGAAAATCTCTCCTGCGCTCTAATCTAAATATACTGCCTTGGAAGTATCACATCAACTCTAGGAACCTCGTGATCTTCGCCCAGCTTCTCTACTGAAAATTAAGCTCACCTGATATCTGGGATAGCATTACTAGACCGTCAGATCGTAATAAATGTCATACCAGCGCACTGCCATACGGCTCCAAGCTGCATAGCATGGCCTCCTTGGATAACATATTTCAATTGAATTCCACTGAAATATTTAATAGATTATCCATTGACTGTCAGAAGCTGTGCATGGGCAAAACGTACAGATCTTCTCTGGCAGATATGTATGCCCTAGTCAAACTCTAAGTGATATAACTTCTGCGATGCTATATTATCCACTTATTGTTGAATTTATGTAATCAGATGATGTTTTAGGCCACTTATTGTATCAATTCATTTGAGTATACATAGATTGTAAATAGTATGGCAATATTTATTCATTATTATCATGCAACCTGTGTCCTCTAGCTATAGCTGTAAAGGGACATTTCTTTGGTAATGAATTCATATTATTAATAATAATAATTTAATCAAACTAACCTCTTCCACAACATCAGTTATTTCCAACAATCAACTCTCTAGATGAGAGCAAATCTTGTACATCTC
Organism: Mastigoproctus giganteus; assembly: GCF_048544385.1. Taxonomy (NCBI): domain Eukaryota; kingdom Metazoa; phylum Arthropoda; class Arachnida; order Uropygi; family Thelyphonidae; genus Mastigoproctus; species Mastigoproctus giganteus. The sequence goes on from NC_143587.1 coordinate 3,448,702, forward strand.
CCCTCTACCGATGTCTTTCAGTTTATCTCTCGTTATAAATGAGGTTTGAAAAAAAAAGGTTAGGTTGAAATCAGCATTTAGTTCACTCTATCCGTTTAAAACCGTAAACACTTTAGACCACTGTATTTACCTTTATGAAAGAAATTCCCCTCCGTATACCTTTGAATCTCTAAGAATACATCTCTAAGTAAATCCCAAATTATGATCACTGCTACCTAGTGGTTCCTTTATCTGGATATTCTTAATGCATGAAGAGTTGCTTCTGAAAATCAGATCAAGAATAATGCGTCCTCTTGTGCCTCTCTGATGAACAAAACAGTCATTCAATAAATCTACAAAAGTATGGCTAGTGGGTTCCCTTTGCAGATGACTGAAAAGTGAAAATTACGCACTCATAAAAACAGTGTAATTTACTGGTCCACTCTATTTGTATGTATACTTGTCCTTATACTCATGACAGTCATTAGACCAATACTAACTGGGGTGTCTAAGGCTTTGAAATATCGATTGAGCAAACTCAATGATAATGGGATTCTTCCTCTTGCTCAGATTACTCACCTGACGGGGCATAAATTCAAATTGAGGAAAGACAGTTGTAGAATAGATGTATGGAAATTCTCCTTTAGCCAGCTGGTGGTTGAACAAACTTCCATCTGTCATTATAGAAGTTGATAGCTTAAATAAATTCAAGGAAGAAGTGGAGAAACTTTTGAAGCAAATGGATGGGTGAAATGGGAAGAGTTTTTTTTTTTTTTTGGCTCATGCTGTATGAGTTTGTTTTCTTGCATAATATGCCCTGCTAATGGTAAATGCTAATGCTAAGTACACTCCTGTCACTTTTGGATTTCCAGTGCTTATGTCAACAAAACTTGACTCAGCATTGCACTGCCTTAGCTTTTACGTTCTTTTAATTAAGAACATAATTCCCCCCTCCTGTCTTATCTGCCCTTCCTCTAATGACCCAACAGGCAGATGCCAACACAAATTTATGGTCTCTACATCTAAAACATGTCAAATGCTGTTCAAAGGGAAAACAGGCATGCACATATTTCAGACAATGCATGACGCAGTAATATGTACAGATTAACAAATATTTCTACACAAAAAATTCAGTTTTCTTCAACGCACACAAAACCTGAAGGAAAAGGCCAAAAATTATATGGCCATGCTAAATAAAGTCACCAGAAAAAAACTGAGGAAACTGGGGCCTTAAAGGTCTATTATGACTGTTTTCATACCCATCATGACTCAAGCAGCAGCAGCACGAGCAGGCAGAGTGACAAAGATAGCCATACAAAATGATGTCTTTGTTACTCTGTTACAGGCGCAAAGAGCAAAGTTATCGGCCATCTCCAGGGGCCTTCAGATCTTAGCGCCCAACCCTGCAGGTCATAATCAGAAAACTGCCATTGTATTTGTAGGTATAGCAGAGAAGCCTTGCATTTACATTCGCAGGATAACTCCAACCACAACTGATGGCATCGCAGCACGTGTAAGAGCACAACCAAAACAGGAAAAGTCAAGAAAAAGGGCAAATACACTCCCGCCTAAAAGTTTGGAATCACGTTTCATTTTTATTAATTTTCAAAATTTTTATTAAAATATTTTCTATTATGTATAAAAAATAAACAAATAATTAAGAAATTTCTAGAATATTCCAGAAAAGTGCAGAAGACTCCTGAATGAGGGTTGTGGAAGATTGTTGAACTTTTATATTATTCTTTTTTTAATGTAAACCCTAAACACGAGAGGTATTAGAACCTATAGTATTTAGTACCGTGCTTAGGTTGGAGGTTGAGAAAATGAAAGAAGATATTTGTTGACATTTAAACTTGAACTTCTGTAGATTGTAATTTTCAGGAAATACGTATGAAGGAAGGTTGCTCCAGAAAACGGCAGTTGAATGAATAAACGAAGAAGATGAAAAGTTGGTTCTGTGAGTTTGAAGTTGGACAGTAAATGGATGTTGGCTTCGGACTGTTTTGAAAGAGAGAGAGAGAGAGCGGGAATTATAGTAGCCAATTCAGAAGAACTGTGCCCATGATAGTATCTGTAGAAAAGGTATGCAGTAGAAACAGTACGTCTATGAGACAGAGTGGAGAGACCTGTTAGAGACTCTAGTATATTCTATAAATTAGGAATATGATTTCGAAATCATATTGTTTTTTGTATTAAACTTTCCGGTGTCATTAAATTTCAAGTAAATAAATAAATCACGAAAACTGTTATTATACGCTGTAATTCTGAAATTTAGGTGGGAGTGTGGTTAATGAGAAATGGCAGCAACCACACTTCGCAGGCTGACCCACAAGTTCATGCCACAGGAAAAATAAACAACAAAATTCCAACCGTGATGAACCTCAGGTTTTAAAGCAAGCTACCTAATTACAAGACATGGAAATCAGAATAGTAAATTTTATGAGAGGGGAAACTTATTACTGTGGAGAAAGGAAGACCAGGACCATGCTGTCTTAGACTGCCACATCTATACAAGCATCAGAAACAACCTGGAACTGGAAAGAGGAGAACTAAGAAGAGAAATGAAAACAAGATTAATCGATACCAAATCCTATTATACCGCCTTCACAGATTTTGCAATAGCGTCATTCAAGAGAAAGAAGTCACTCTTGCCAAGGTCATAAAAGTGAACGGAACCCCTAAAAGAAAAATAGTGCCAAGGAACAGTAAGGGCAGAACGGAGAAGGAAACCAGCACAGAAAAAAGAAAACAAAGTGAACTATACCCTACCTCGGAATTACTACTGCAATGACACGTTTCCCAGAGCCCACAGTAATGTCTATTAACCAAGACATTAACAAAAACCTACTGAAAGGAAAATAAACCACTTCAACCAAGATTTATTATTGTTGTAGTACGGTTTTAGGGGGAAACCGAGTTTCCGGGACAAAAATCCCTACTACCGTTGCTTGAGACCGACTAAATCAGCCACGTTGTGAAAAAGACCCATAAAATTCTTCAACCAAGAAAATACAATAGAAGATAACTATCACCAACTACTGACTATATTGACAATTATCACTGACAAGATCCATAACTGGAATAACACTGCTGGACTTAGCGCATGTAAGGCGAGATGTAACAATTAGAGGATGCTAACGATGCAGAGTATCTCTCTACCACTACTGGCTCTAGTACTTGGGCCAGGAAGAATTACAGAAACCCTCTGTAGTAGGGTTTCTGTAACTTTTGACATGAATTGGCTCTCTTTCTAGAGGGGTAGGACACCACACTGTCCTACTATCTCTCTATCTCATACCGACCCCCTTCTTTTCTATGAAGAAGCTTTCCTGGAGTCCCCATCTGTCTGTTCCCTTTCTCCCGACCCCGATTCACATTTTATCCCACTCCTTCCTTATGAATTATTTTCCGGTCTGGATTCCCTCAGTGATAAATTGGCACTGAAAGCATCCCAGTGAGTGTACAGTAAATGGCAGCCTCCTCGCGGCAAGGAGGATCGCCCAGGTGATTACTTCCCCAAGTGGCTAACAGGAATCGATTTCTTTCCTCTGAGCCCGTAGTTCTTATCTTTGATTAAATGTCAAACCCTTTAGGAAACCTTTTTAAGTCAGTCAGAGAAAGTACAAGAAGTGATTTTTCTCAGGTCAGCACTGCTGATGTCCGATTGTTATTCCTTGGTGGTGTACCCCAGTTCTAGGGGGAAACACGTCCTTAAAATTATTTTTAACCTTAAGATGAAATTGCGCTTGAACGTCGAACAGCTATAGACTCGGTTTAGTAGTTTGGTTCTTCATCGAGACATCAAGTCAACTAGGAGGTACATTACCTCCCCGCGCTGACCATACCGAATACCCATTAAATTTGGGTTCGAGCCCGTGATCACCAAATACGGAGGATGTGGAAATGTCAGGGAATGACCACCGCATATTACCGGAGCAATATGGCCTTAGTTGCTAATGCTCCTAAAAACCAAATAACAACAACAACCATGAAATTTGGGAATTAGCGATCCCTTCTACAAGGATCAACTGATGCGAATCCTTGCTGCAGATGCTGTCCCTTAAAATGGACGTCATGTAAGTTCCGTCTGCCTTCCAAAGACATCCAACAGATTCTGCAAAAACATTTATACTAGGAGAATCAGGCGGCTGCATTTCAGGATCCTCTCTTTTCCAGATTTCTAGAAATTTTTTCGCCGACATCACCTCTCCTAACATCACTGAGGCCATCCGTCCTGGTACTTCAGCAACAGTGACTGAAACTAGATGACAGGTTCCTTTCCATACACGCCCTGTATTGTATTCCCTCTTGGTAATAGACGTTATCATGCGCTGGTTCTCAACGGAGAATGGTAAAAAGGAAGGATCCTAAAACAACTGGCGAATCCATTTTAAGTGGTCCTTAATTAGATCAGGACATGCTTCAGACTGCGACGGTGATCGGAAAAGGAATGCTACGTGCACGATAATAAATATTCATAAATGGGTGCATTTCAGAGGATGGTTCGCTGTTTTCATACGGTCAATGTTGTAACCTCTCAGTTGTCGTCCCTTTGATAGATGACTAAACTTTATTTCTGTATGAGTTCGCTAACGACTTCTGATGAACAGTTTGCTCACGAAATATAACACAATTGAATGCAACGAACCGAGTCGATTACAACTGAAAGTCTGATCAAATATCAAACAAACTTGAACGAAACGTTCTAAGAATCGCTTAATATACCGAGAAACAGTTAATCTGCACATCGCGTCCATTACAAACAGCAATGTAACGCTTTAATTTGAAGTGTGTTAAAATGCAGAATAATTTATTACCACTTCAAGCTGATACCCCAAAGGGAAAAGTGTCATAAAATTTGTAATTCAGAGAGAGAGAGAGAGAGGCTCACACTAATGCTTACCATTCTCTGGGAGTGAAATGCAGAGATATTTATGAGAATTCGCCATTGTGGGATGCACACACCGGAGTTTATGATGCACATAAATTAAAATTAACAGTCTAACTACAGAAATGGATTAACAATCAGACCGCGGTACATCTCTTCGTTACCAGCCAGGGGTGTGAGACAAGTATTTCCGCGTAATGCATCAATTTTAATCTAAGAAACTCGTTTACAATCGCATTAATGTCCCAGAATTTTAATTCTTTACATTTTTACGCTCACTGGATGAGCAACGTAATGCAAAGTAAAAGTTTTCCTAAACACCCACCATAACGCAATTTCGCTTTGGTTAGGATGCGTACTTTACACCAGCGAAACATTCTTCTTTTGCTCCACGAGCAATTCTGCGATTTCTTCGTTCATTATTCCATCGACAGCTGTTCAATAAAAACCGTGTCCAAATTAACAAATATATTGATCGAGCTGAAAACGTAATGGATGAGTTATCAAATTTCACAGTTCACAACAAAAGTATTGTGCCAGCTTCATTAAGAACAGTTCACGTCGTTCTAATTGAATTAACTTCTCCGAGGTTGTTAGTGAGGAACTGATAGAAGAAGTAACTGACACCATTCCATTTTTTTTTCTGATTTCAGTAATGTTTTGATAAAGTCCCAATCGAACGTGACATTAGGGCGCTGCTATACAGGGATTATTTTTTTAATGGTGTCCCTCGGGGTTCGCTGTTGAGCCCTTTAACGTTTTTAATATTTATTAACGATACTGATTTGGGAAATTCAAGTTTTATGTCTATGTTTGTTGATGGTACAAGATGGATACAGTTGTTAATGAGGGTACGCTTCAAAAATATCTAGATAAACTAAGCAGATAGGGCTGAAAATCAATTGGGAGTAATTGTTCAGTCAAGCATTGATTCCCTGAGGAACATGTTTCCAGCCAATTGTCTTCGGATCTTCAATAAATTTAGGATCCACCCTGATAGGTTCTGTGAAGACAAGCCCTACAGAAAGGAAATCCTCAAGAACTGCTACCAGATAATGAACTTATAATACTCACCTGCTCCTGGACATGACAGGCTGTTGTATATGACAAACTTTTTGTCTTCATGCAATCATATATTTTGTATATTACTGTATATGTTGTACATTATTGTATATTTAGTCCTGTAAATGTCTCGGGTCGAGCACGCATGTACCCTTGTTTATTGTACATTGTGTTCCTCGCACCTTAGTCTGTAAATATTCACACCCTTCTGGCACAGAGCCGTCCCGGGGTGACCCAAGGTTTCTTGGGAAATAAACTGATTTTAATAATAATAATAATAATAATAATATGAAGTCCTCTGAAATAGTATATGTAGGCTGCAGACTCGGAGTGCTGTATTTCCAAGACCAGAGGCTCTGTAAATATATTATACAAGCATAGATATCAGATCCTATTCTATTTGTGAAGAAATAGTTAGGTTAGACCTTGAGCATTATAAAGAGGCGTGCAATTCCCATTTTAAGAAATATTTGTACCTTTTGGAAAAGGTACGAAGAAGAAAGATGGGTTGGTTCGTTAAAAGGCACAAAGGGGTAATGTTAAAGTGGGTAGAGAAAAAGATATCTGTGCGCTACAGCGATTGGAAATCAACCATCTGCCTATGGAGGTGTTTGAATCTTTGAAACGTTTAAATAAACTAATCATTAAGTGTGTTTTTTTAATTTAAGTTTCTGACAATAAACTTAAATTTCTGTTAAACTTCTGTTAATAAACTTCAGTTTATTCTGTCCTCCCTTATTCACTGATCAATCCGTGAGTTTCGAAAAAACTCCTATATTGCGCATAATTTGGCCATCTCTGTTTTTCTTGAATTATTAATCAAAGAAACCGAAACGCACAAGTTTTGAGTTCTTTGAGTAGAAAGCAAATAAGTGCTTACTTTCGTAAGATGAATAAGTACATATTCACTGTCTTACCTTGCTGTAGAAGAAAGTGATCAACGTCATTTTACTTTTCTGAATTTTGAAGGAGAATTTTTTTTTTCATAATCGGACAGCACGTTGAATACTATTCCATGTTTCTGGAGCTATACCATCCTCTTCCTTCATTCCACTGATTTTTTTCCTACTGTTCTGTTTTCCAAAATGGAATCCATTCTGAAAAAGAAATGGGACAGCGTTCAGTTTAATTGCAATTTTGTTCTCTTTTTTCCTCCATTTGGTTGTCATTAAATTGATTAATCCTGAACTCTATTATCAAACCTTGTAAGTTGTGAAAGTCTGAAAGGATTGGAGCTGCTATTCCGAATTTAAAACAAAGTAGTTGTTGCAGGGTGGGAGGTGTTTGTGAAATCCCAATTTGACTTCAACCTTCCATAAGGATCAAGAAGCATACATAGAAATTTCACGTCAATCCGACTTTTTCCTTCTCTTGTAATGCCAGAACATTCAATGTGGTAGTGTCCTGTGAGGGTGGACGGACAAATGTAGTGAAGACAATAAGCATTTTACGCATTTGCGAGCGTTCCTATAAAAATGATTGCGCAAAAATCCGAAGTTTTGAAATGTATAATGGATCGCAATTCTTATGTTGGTATAAAAGAGCGTAACGTATAAAAGATGCTTTCTATCATTCTCCTTACTTGCACTGTCAGTAGGAAAAGGTAAAACAGATCGTGTGGATGAAACATAAGCGTGCTAAAGAAATGTGTCCAAATTCTGTTGCTTCAAAATAAAGTTGAGAGGAAAGACGCTTTTTCATAAAGCATCGATGCAGGAATAAAAGTTGCGGGTCTTACAAAATTTTTGAGACCTTCCTTCGCAAAAACAAGAAACGGATAATATAAAACATTTCGCGCATGTTCCACTACAGAATGCAATAAAAGCATTCCAAACTTAAAGCCGACAGATACTTGTCTCGTCAAGAAGCATTAGGTGTTTGCTTTTCGGGACTGTGACGTTTTCATCCAACTGAAAACAATTTTAAAGGGAATTTACTTAGAAAGAAATGGAATGAAGTCCTTCCTCCCCCTCCGGGTAGTAGCGTGACAAAAATTCGATTCCATAAAAAAAACAGAAAAATAAAAATTAAGTGATGCAAAGTATTAGGCGTCATTACACGCAAGCCAAGTCCTCATTAGGAGAAAATGAAATGGAAACTGACGTTGGTATTTTTTTTTTTTTCTGTACTTTCATCGCAGGCATTTCTGTACTTTCATCTCATCGCATGGGAAATAAAAAGAGAAATTTGTATTTTATTTAATTAATAGAAATACTATTTTCAAACTGCGAATGAGGCTGCTTCCTCACTGAATGCAGTCGAGTTGGATTCCAAACAACGTAAGCTTCACTATCTCAGTTGTTTCTCGACAGATATTTGTTGACAAAGACATAACACTTTCCTTCTTACAGGAAATCAGATCGTTGCCAAACTGAGAGGATACTATTCATTATGGGCGTATTGCCGATAAACGATTTAAATAAAAAACTGCCATAATCCTCCTACATTAGTTTGTTTACAATCTCGAAATCAAATGGTACCTGCGATGGTTGAAGTGGACCACGAGGAAGCCCTTCACAATCTCCAAGGCGGTACTGTTCTCAAACTTGAACAACCCACCGTGGAAACATCTCGCCGTTAAACGGAATGTTATAAGTCAGCTGGTTGAACACACTTTGGATGTCACGGACATTGGAAACAGCCTATGCAGAAGGAAGAGAAGAAGAGATCAAAATTACAATTTTAATATCTACAGAAGCGCATTTCAAAGCCTAACATGTATTTCATACATCCCCCCCCCACCAATACCATCAATTTCTGCAACATCCTTGAAATAGACCTAAGGAAAATATGTTTTGAAAATAAATACAGAAAACAAAATAAATCTTCTCCGTGGTTCAATTCTGACGCAGCACGAGCGATTCTGGGATTGGTTAGCTCTACAAACCAGAAACCTCACGTCGTCGACTGACAGGGCCAACTAGGAATTCTGTTTCCTTCCTGGGATGTGCCAATGGCCACTTTTTCAGATGGCGTTCAAAATGGACCTCAGACTTTCTTCTACTAATCACTTTGATCAATTTCTGCTCATGTTTATAGAATTAATTTACTAATGTTGTTATACATTTATTTTTTATTTTGTTTATTCCCATAAATCTCCTATTTTATTATTATTGTACACTAATCATTTATCTCTTGAGTCTTGTAATCATTATGGTAATTGCTCACTTGTCACTAATGTAAACCCGACTAGCACTTTGCTGTCCAGAGGTGAGATTATGATTTCCAGCTGAAGAAATAACAATAATAAATAGACCTGCATATTGGCTGAAAAAACTCAGTCAAATGTTCGCGCAGATTTCCTGGCCCATTGCTAAGCCACAAATTGGTTTATTCTGGAATTTAAAATACCCACCTCTATTAAGAACAGGGTAGTGTTCACAATTTCATTACCATCCACGCGTAAATAATTCGAATTAAGAATCACCCCTGGGTACTTAATCTATCTCACGCCTCCCGTCTGATATTCCAGAGTCAAAATCAATATGGAATGATCCGGCACATACTCTCATCATTGTACTCTATTCCAAAGTCGATCTTAATCTTTTTGAAGTTTTAACGGCAATTGAAAGAGATATCAACAAGTTAGATATATCTTGTTTCTAAAACTGGCTCTGATGGATCGATGGATGGATCTATCGGAGGGAGATATTCGTGCTACGGTTAATTCTCTAATATAAGTGCACGTTCGTAATTTTTTTCTTAAGTTTTGTGCAGCTAAGAACTGCACTTCTTGTCACAGACTTCCTTCCTAGACTTAACTAGGAAGAAAGCGACACTGATATTCGCTAATTTTTGCGGTCAATCATATTATAAACAACAACTTTTATGTTATCAATTGAACCCCCTCCCTCTCTTCCACCCGTATGAAAATACCCTCTTTGCACTTAAAGAACTTGTTGCTTGTTTTTCATTTCTAGATGAAGTAGACTTTCGCCTCATGTTTCTATTTAGTGCTTGATTAATTGCCCAAGTTACTCTCGTTTTTTGTCCATTTTTCTCATTGCCTCTTTCAGTTCCAATAATGAACTCATTTATTTTAATTTTTTCGGAGGACGGAAATTTATGCCCTTCTCCAGTAAGGTAATCTCGCGCCAGTTTAATTCGTAGTCAGAAAGATTAATTATCGACTGACTTCGTCTGGTGGCAACAACCGGTCAGTCGTAACTTTTATGATGGAATCCATCAACTTTATTTGCGTGTTTGCCACCCAAATATTCGTCGTCCGATTTTATCTTTGTGCTTACAAGTTCCTCAGAACTATCCACTTAACCATTCGTTCACACCTAATAATTTACGAGGCGCATTCTTATTTTGTTTATGATATTAAAGGGAAATTCTTTCAAGCGATGCGTCTGGTTCGAGGGAGGCATTTTTATAATCCTTAAAAGACGCCAGCTTAATGATCTTCTCATTTCCCGTTCTTTTCTAATTTTTATTTCTCGAAGCGTGCGGATTATTCTTCCTTTTAAACACCTCTCTGATAGCGCTGTTCATAAAAATATTACAGAGGGAATAAAAACGACGCATTTTTAAAGCTCAAATTTCATTGGGAAGGTCAGAGATTCCGTAAAATATAACATTAGCTGGTTATCCCAACCGCCGTTACAGATGTAGTTGATTTTCCTAAAGCGAGTGAATTAAAAATAAATACTAATATAACTTTTATATTCACGTTTAAAGTTCACATGATTTTATTTAGTATTACAATAATTATTGATTCTTCATCTCTTTCTTCATTATTCAACCGCTGATCAGCCATATTATCTTCTCATCAATTTACAATGGGAGTCCTCAGAGTTCCTTTCCCTGATGATGTGGTCATTTCATCCAATAAATAATATCCTCTCCTCCTAATTACGGGTTAATTGGACCGCTTCGACCACCTTAGCCAGTAATTTATTGAAATGATCCAGGGCACCCTGCCCGCAGGTAAACGTCACGAAGTCCAGCCTTCAGTAACTGCCTAAAATTTTATAGTTGTGACTTGTAGTTCTTGTTTCTTCTATTACTGAAAACATGCATTTCACTAATCCCCTGCAAAGCTATGCCCTACCTTGTATACAGATAAGATCTCGAGTTGCCAAACTTTGCATTCCGCGTTTTCTAAGTCTTTATTAATATAGACATCTATTAGCATTCCTGGCCAATCGGATTGCTCTTCTTCGAACCCTTTTCAGAAGTTCTGTTTCCCTTCAGGTGGGGTCTGTAAAGCTGAACTCAATGTTCTTACTATGACTTTACTATCGTTTTATTATAAAGAGACGATGGAATATATTGTAGTAGAGCATCATGGGCTTTCCTAGCATCCTTACACTGCATGGAAGTTTGGCAAAATTAAATTTAAACTTACAATTAATCTTACATTTATTAGCATTAAATTGAATTTTAGAGACCATTTCTGCAACCGATCTAACTCATTTTTAAGTAGAATGATCCCATTCATGGATCACCCATCCGGCTAGCCAGGTCCGCTCCATTCTGAGGAATTACCATTTGACTATTCTGTGTCTGAGGAATGACCAATTATGATTACTCTCCTATCTATTGGCCATTTCACGATCCAACGAAGGATCTCATCAATAATACCATTTATAAACTTTCATGGGGGAACTGCATTTTTGACATTTTTTATCTGACTAAAGTCAGATAAAAAATGTGATAGAAAATTGTCACCAGCTTTTATAGCTGTGCGTAGATTTAGTGTTTGAATTGAGTATGTCGAGTAGGGACAGGCTCTGTCTTTTTTATAGCAATTCTTTTGGCGTGTGTTTCTCGATATGTTTACCAGCTCCTATTCTGAATTCTTTGATGGAAGATATTCTTTAAAATATCTACCATTTTGGAGGCCAGCCGCATTTTAGAGACATTTCAAAAATGGGGAGAGCTTACTCAGTGTTCAGCTTATTCAGTTGTTCTATGGAGGAAAATAGTATTAAAAAGATAGGAGTAAAATTCCATCGAATTTGTCTCTTTGCATGGGATATATTTAAGTCGTCAAGTCTCTCTAAGAGATCTTGATCAAAAGATTCATAGATTTGGATCAAAAGATTCACTGTTTTGCGTTGCCAATTGTTGCTCCTTTTATTCCTGGGAGGGTGGCTTTCTTCTCCTAGGTTCCCATCCCCACCACTTGGAGGCAGGAACAGTGCCACTAATGAGCGAGCTATAAGAGAAGGCTAGTTATTAGTGCATTAGTAAGGAAGTCCTATTATACAATCGTTCCTATCTGATAATTGAGCTAAATTCTTTACTTTAGAAAAGAAAAATTAAATAACTGTGGAAATTAGAAAACCAAAACTATTTCAATCCCCTTATTTTTAAAAAAATTGCTTGAAAATTACTTCGGAAATCGCTATAGTCACTCGAATTTTTTTTCTGATCTATTACGTGATAATTCTGCAGATATCGAAATACTTGATCATTAATGCACTTGGGAGTGACACCATTTATAGTAGCTTGTCACTCGCTGTGATACCGTTAAGATCGGACATCGTTGCTATTTTTCCTTCTCAGAGTATTACATCGAAAACATCTGCACGTGGACTTTATTTCAAAAACTACTTGATTTTCGACATCATTGAAGAAGGAAATTTACTGAATGCGAGATCGTTCGAGTCGTTGCACAAATTCTGAGAAAAGCCTGAAAGAATTCCCCTCAAGACTGGGTGTAGACAAAGCAGAAGACTTAAAGTCTTACGACTAATGGCCAAAGAAAGAGGGACTTTCTGACTTCTGTCATATTGCATTTCAAGAAAAGGCATTCGTTTTCATGGAAAGTAACTTAATGCAAGAAAACAAGATTACATTCTCTTTCGACTTTTTGGCTGTTGTTGTTGTAATTTCTGACGCAAGGGCTACTTAGGCCATTTTGCGCCTACCGCAGTAATTGAGGCTACGCATGATAAGAGCCAGGGGAGCAGTCAGTGGTGGTCATACATTTGAATTTGTTGCAGGCAGAAAAAAATTCGGAGAGTTCGCATCAATACCCATGATGCGGCTGAGGGACAAAGGATCTTGCCGCACATTCTGAGAGGAAATTGAAAGTAGACTGTCGGACATTGTTCAACAAGGTAAATTTGATGATAATATGCTTTACTGTTATCGGTGCTCAGTAGCGCGTGCAGTACGATGGATCATTTCCTGTAAGCAGGAACAGATACAGATAAGTGAGGTGAGAGTGACACTTATTGTGATTTTGGTTAGGATTATTTCAGGTTTCAGTAGAAACAGCTTGCATTTTCCACAGAAGTGTCCATTGTTCTCACACATATTCTCTCCACATAGCACACTAAACATGTATACTTATTCTGTAATCAGGATATGGGACCAGATCATTTGTTGAATGAAGCTATGCTGGAAGGTGTTTCACGGTATCATCTGCATATCCATTTCTCGGAATACCACTGTGCCCTGGAACCAAAGAGAAGATAACACTTTTCTGATATTCACGGAGACGTATCATCTCACGTCTGATGATTTTATTAAAGGATTCACACACCCGGAAATATTTTTCACGGCAAGCTTAATGGCTCGGACTTCAACAGGATAACTGCTGCTTTCGCGGCCGGAAGCAAAAGAGAATCTGTTATAATATGGAAAACAGCAGCTGAACCCACTTTATTGCCAGACTTTGAATCATCAATTAAATTTAAGTAAAGTGAGAATGCAATTGTTGGTTAATATTCGCTACAGCACTTTTTTCCATTGCACTAAGTAATCATCACAAGAAAGTGAGAAGGTGTTCCACGGGGAATCCGGATCTCTTAAGTCTCTGAGGATATCACGAAGGTTGCCATTCTAGCTATCTGTTAGATTCCGTAATATAATACTAGTACGCGTATTGCTCTCAGTTAGTTTGCCCAGTGAAGATCCTCGACAAAATTAATACAACACGAAGAAAACGTGGTGTTTAATTTATTGCAGCTTGACATGAAGTGGGACAAAATTTGGTAAGGTGGTATACCATAGAATAACAATGAAATGAGGAGGCAGCAAGAAACTGCGGAAAGGTATAACGGACATTTATAGGGGTTCTATAACAATTTCCAAAAAGGTCACATTACATAAGTCAATACTACATGCTTCACGATATGGTCACATAAACAAGACTGACAGCAGTGAACCATGTTCGATATAAGGATGCCTATAAGATCCTGTAGTAGCAAATCCCATTCTTTCAACAGCGCAGACCACAGTTCACCGAGGAGTTGGAAGTCGGCGTTCCACACATGTTCGATCGGATTTAAGTGTGTTGATCGTGCTGGCCACATCAGTCGTTTCATATCTTCAGTTTCAAGATATTCCTACATCACTTGAGCATCGGAGCTGTCTGCAGGGTTTTTTTTTTTTTTTTTGTGTTTGGCGTTCAGAGAGTTGTCACTGCAGAAATTGAATGTAGAAGCATTGAGGAATTTTTTTCTTCTTTTTTTTTGCGGGCTTTCAGGCTGCCTGGGAGTGGGATTTGCTGGCACATACCAGTCTTGCACTTCACTGGTATGTGAGGGATTTTTGGTGCTGTTACGCACAGACACTGATATTGGAGCCGGGCCTGGCTCCTGTTGCCAGGGATGAGCTGGGCAGGACATTTGCCCATGGGTTGGCTGCTCCCTAGTGGCAGAATGGTCTGTTCATTAAACACTCAGGCCGTTCATAAGCGATAAGGATTTTTTTTTTAATCTTATAATTGGATACAGGTGGATATAGGCGTAAGCCTGGGTGCCACCGTCAACAGGATTATATATACAGTACTATACTATGTACTTCTATACTACTACATCACTTGAGTTCTTTGTAGTGGTTTTGCCGTGCATGAAAAGAAAATCTGGGCCAACTGCGCCCCTAGAAGTCTCACATGGGGTTCGAAGATCTGTTCTCGGTACCTCTGCGCAGTTGCGGTACCCCTATTAAAAACATAAAGAGGGGTGCGGCCGTTGATCATTATTCCACACCGCACGAAAACACCGCGCCATAAGTGTCCGTTTCTCTGATGTTGGAGGAACGGTATCACTTTCTTCGTTGTGTCCAGATAAAATAATCTAGAATCTGTAAGCTAAAACGGGACTCAGATCAGTCCCGTTCCATCTAAATAATGTTGGAATTGTTCTGCTGGGGAACAGTTCTGTTGTCTGATTCCCGGGAATCAGGCAACAGAATTGTTCCCCATTTGTCAGGGACTCCAAGTCGCATGTTCATGGAACCAGTTTCGATGAGCTCTGCGGTGGTTTGAGGTTAATGGGATATAAACCAATGGCTTCCTTGTGTATAGTCCATTCAATTGAGACTTCTTAACGCAGTGTCGGTTTGAAATGTTTTCACCTGTGGCTGCAGCAGCCTCAAGAAACAGTTGATGGCAGGACACCTTGGATTTCGTCTTGCTAGAGCCAGATAACGTCTGTTCTGTTTGATGTATCCTCGGGAGACCTTAGACAGCTCTTCTTGCAATGGTTCCTCTCTCCTGACACTGCTGCTTCCATAGTGCCGAGACGACATTGCTTGACACATTAAACCAACGTGCCACTCTGCCTGCGACTGCACAGTTCCAAGTCATTCAACTGCCCGAAATCTCAGATAATCATCTAAATAATGACTTGCCAACCAGAGTCCGGAGATGTGTCTATCGCACTAAAAAGAGAAAAAAATGGGAAGGAAGTGATATGCTGGCAACCCGTGTTTTCAAAGGCAATAATAATATGCATAATGTGTGGCTCTGTAAGGTGGTAGATCGATTTCTGTTGGATACTCGGAACTTGCAGGTCATGATGCCTATTGTATCAAATATTCGCCTTCAAAGACACTGTTCACAATAAAATATTCATGAAAAACATTTTGTTCTGTTAATTTTGTCGAGCAATGTAGAAGTGGTGAAATAAGATTAGTGGGGAGGCTTGTAATTTTAGCTGAGTAGTTCACCAGTAAGCTCTCTCTCTCTCTCTCTCTCTCTCTCTCTCTCTCTCTCTCTCTCTCTCTCTCTCTCTCTCTCTCTGTGTGTGTTGAGTGGCGGTTCGTGAGCTTCAATATATAGACTTTTATTTGGGGACGTTCTGTATGCACCCAAGGCAATCCAAGAAGCAGAGTGCGGATGGAGATAAGATATGCTAAGGTGCTCTCCTAGTAGAGTCATAAACACGTGCCTGTTAGTCTAGTTGAGATTTAGAGACCTATATAAGTGGAGCAGGGTATAAAGCAATGTACTAAAGATGACCTGGATTATATTCATTTTCTTAATGCAAGTAGTTCATGGATGTTTAATGTGCTCTCTGACGTTTAGTCCTTAACAAAAATTAGCCGTAGGAGACGAATGCTATTCACGATTGGAAGAGGATCCTTTGACATCGGCAGAATCGAAATCTGCTAATATCAGGTGAATTGATTTCTTATAAACAAATAAATAAATATTCACTTATTGCATTCTTATGTTTGTTTCAATCTTCACCACGAAATCTAAGGATAATTTATTCTTCGAAAAGGCAAACTTATTACTGCTGATTATGTTTCGGAATTCAAGGTGCATCGATGGAACACTGTTTTTTTTTTTTTTAATCAAAGTTTTAAAAAAAGCAACTGGTTGAAGAAATGCGTCTGTAGTTGCGATGAATCGAATGATCTTTTCCTGGTGTAGGGACAGCTTTCTGAATATGCATTCCCCAGTTCATGGCAACATTCCTATTACATACGAATGTCGCCAAGAATTGGCGAACTGTATGTTTAGAAAAGATCCGATTGTAAAAATTTAGCAGTGAAGATTAATATTTCTGATCTAGATGTTGAAGCATCATACAGTAAATTCTATGAGGGCCAGCTGTTCCTTAATGTGCACCAGACAAACCATCATATCATTGATCAAGCGCTTGTCCAGGAATGTGTACAGTGCAACCTCCTGCAGGCAGATTTTCCAGATCCAGATTCCTCCCCTCTCACAGGAGGACTGGTTACCTAGAGCACAGATGAACGATATAGAAATATCTAGGGAGACCCTGATTGATGTCATCAACAAATTACCTAACAAAGCTATGTAGGACCAGACGGTTTCCCATTATTCATAGTAAAAATATGCAGCACATACATTGTTGACCTTCTACTCCACATTTTCAGACGAATCTTACAATCTGGAAGAGTTCCATCAGTTTGGAGATCTTATCATGTCAAACCTATTGCAAATATCAGGAAAGCTAAATTTTCGAAACATCTGCGACCAATTTCCATCAGTTGCTCTTTACTTAAAATCTTTGAAAAAGTGATTCAGCCAGCAATTGCCCAGCAGACTGCTTTGGTCACAGGCCGGAGTACCTAAGCTGCTCAGGTCTGTCTCAGATAAGCCTGAAAAAATTATCAAGCACAGCACGCGCGAAATTCACTGCTTACTGCTGTCGGAAAAAGCCGACGAATGGACAAGTAAGCCCTTTCCAATCAGTACCGTATTCCCCCCCGAAATTGCTGCTCGACTCCCACCTGGCGTCGCCCAGCCCACTGCAGCATAGTAGAAGGCGGCACGCCAGTGACAGCCAGGTGTATTTCACCCAACTTGATCAACACGGCCGCGCTGGAGTTGTTTCTGTTCAAGGAGAGCGAACAGACCACGAAAATGGAAGTTCACACCAAAACGCACACACTAATCCGGAAGATTCAAAGTCTAAAAATACAGTACAGAAAGATACTGGCACAGTTGGTGACAAAACAGAACCAACAAATCCAGAAAATACTGAAAATATTAGCCCCTCCCAGACAACAGGGGTTCAAAGCACGTCTTTCACCGATACCTTGGATCTTGGAGCTTCTTTGGATCCAACTATTGTACACGCCACAGTTGTAAAAATAAAGAAGGCGCTCGGAGATTTTATGTCAGCAGATACCAGTATGGTTACGAAAATTGCATCAAACTTCATTCACAGCCTTTGGGCTGACATGGAGGCACTAACAATGGCTCTAATAATAGATAATGAGAGGCTGAAGGCCAAGACGACCAGCACAGAATGTCGGGCAGATATTTTTGATCAACATATACTCTCCCCAGGAGGTTCCCATGGAGGAAATCAATCGTTGATGAAAAAGACTTTTGCAGAGGCTGCAAAATCAAAATGGGGCCGACTTGATCCTGAGCGATCCCATCCATTGGAGAAAGTTAATTCCGGAAGACGGGGCGAAAAGTCTAGACAACTATCAACAGAAATGTCAAATGAACCACAGATGGTGGCCCATTCAGAGCCTGCCAAAACCCCCTGGATTTCTCGACCTGGTGATCCACGCAATATACTAATCCTAAGACCCACTGCTAACTCAGTGATACAGTCCAGTCAAGACATTAGGAATGCGGTGACAAACACACTCAAAACCGAGTATAAAGAAATGAAAGTTAAGAACATCAGACTCCTCCGGAACAAGGGTTTGTTAGTAGAGACTACAAACTCATCTGATGCCACCAAAATCTGTACCTTGCCTGCACTCAAGAATGCAGGACTTTCAATAGAAAAGCCAAAAATGTCAAACCCAACAATTTTAGTCTATGGAGTTCCAAAAGATTATAGTAAGGCAGATATCTTGGACGACCTGTATCATAAAAATTTAAAAGATTATTCCTTCTCACAACAGGAGGTAAACGAGGGTACAACATTTAGGTTCAGCTCAGGTTCTGGAAACAGTATTACTAACTGGGTGATTGGATTCAATCCTGAACTTCTCCACTGTTTACTTCAAAACAATCGAATATATTTAGGCTTTACATCGCATAAGTTCAGAAAATTCACCGTAGTTAACAAATGTTTCAGGTGCCTGGCCTACGGGCACTCTGCACAAAATTGCTCTCATAAAACCGTGTCATGTAGTCACTGTGCCAATGGGGGTCACATCTTCGCAGAGTGCCCCAACAGAGAAGAATCACCAAAATGCATAAACTGTAAACGCAAGAACAAGGACTCCAATCACTCAGTCAGGGATGGCAAGTGCCCCGAGTTTTTAAAAGCGATGGAACTAGCAAATAAGCGTATCGTTGATGGATAATACAACTACAAGCAGAAATAACTTTGGCTATTCTCAAAATACAGACACAATTAGAATTTTACAGATAAACGCACAGCGCTCTCGAGCCGCAGCTGATGAGATCAGAAACGTAGCCATAGAACATAATTATGACATTGTCTGTCTACAGGAACCATATTATTCATCCCAAGTAGGTGGAACGGCGCATAAAATCATGGGCTACCCCAATTCCACTAGAAACATAGCAACTTGTGATCCTCCACCCAAAACTGCAATTGTTGTGTTTAATAACGAACTAGTTATTACTGCGATTACAGGAGAATGCTCAGCGAATGCTACCTGTATCCTCGTATCCTCTAGTTCCATCTCTTTCTACCTAACTTCACTATACTGTCCCCCCTCAGAAGATGTGCATATAGCATTGCACCTACTGGACAAGATCTGTGATAAATTCGCAAATAATAACTTGGTGGTGGCGGCGGACCTGAACGCCAAATCGACGTTCTGGAACAGTGGCTTCACTGATCCTCGGGGAGCCCAATTTGAAAATTTAATTATGGCTCACAGCCTTTGTATTAAAAATGTACAAAATAAACCATTTACTTTCTCCACTACCAACGGAGAATCAAACATTGACGTCACACTTACTTCCATAAGGATGGATGACAAAACTGGAAACTGGGACGTGAAACCCTCCTTGGTGAACAGCGATCACAGGGCTATCACGTTCAACATATCAAAGAACTCCCAACACAATGACTTGACTGTCCCTGTCCATGACTTAAGAAGATACCGTACGGATAAAGTCAACTGGAAAAAATTCCAGAATTATCTGCGTACAGTATTTAATGGGGAGGATGCAGAAGCATTAAACCAACTATCGGCTTCAGAATATGTAGACACTGTTCAGCAACATCTATATATAGCTATGTCAAACTCAAGTAAAAGGAAACATATAAGAAAGCCTTCAGTGCCATGGTGGAACGCTCAGCTTTCTGATTTGAGGCTTCAAACTCAACAAGCCAGACGCTTATATCAGCGTAGTAGACATCTTTCTAACGAGGACGTTGAAAGGCTGAAAAACAGTTATAGAGAGAAAAGAAAATTATTCCATCGAGCCATATCTGAAAGTAAGAGGACCTGCTGGCAAAACTTGGTCAAAGATGTTGGGAATACCAACCCCTGGGGGATCATATATAAAATAATGAGGAATAAACTGATAAGTGGAGATATCTATCAGACTGTAATTAGTAATAACCTAGAAACAACAGACTGGCACTCTACTGTCGGAACGATCGTTGATAATTTGTTTCCAAAGGATCTACCTCACTGTGATACTCCAGAACAGGCAGAGATCAGGAGGAAAAACCAGAATTATGTTGGATCTACCGATGTTTGCCTTTTCACTCTCGTGGAACTAGGAGCTGCTACTGCTAAACTCAATAAGAAAAAATGCCCTGGCATTGACTTGCTAGAGAATTTGGTAATTGTGAAATTTTTTAAACTGTTTCCCAATATACTACTGAATATGTACAATAAATGCTTCCTCGAAGGACTTTTTCCCAAACCCTGGAAACTAGCTCTACTGAAAATTTTATATAAACCTGGAAAAGTCAAAACAAACCCAAGGGCGTACAGACCAATATCCCTCCTGGCTAACTTAGGGAAACTTTTTGAGAGATTAATTTCTCCCAGAATTGCAAGCATGTTATCGGACCAGCAATTGTGCTCAGATCATCAACACGGATTCAAAAAGGGTCACTCGACCGAAGATGCTATAATTTCTCTTCTGAAATACATCCAGGATTCTCACAGTAAGTATGTCTTGGTGGTGTTCGTGGACTTCGAGGGCGCATTCGACTCCCTATGGTGGGAGAGCGCCCTCGGGTCGCTACGTTCAGCCATGTGTGATAATCATATCTACCAAATTATGAGATCATACTTTCAAGACAGACAGATCAAGGTTTGTGCCAAACACCTGACTTACAGCACGACTGCTTCCCGAGGGTGCCCGCAGGGTTCAGTCCTGGGGCCTCTATTCTGGAATGCGGTCTTAGACCAATGGCTGACAAAGAAAAATGGAGATTGCAAAAAAATTGCATATGCAGACGACTTGGCGGTTGGCGTTACTGGAATGTCAAGAACAATCTTGGAACAAAAGATCCAAACAATATTGGATGATTTATCCAACTGGGCGAATCTAAATAAGCTCAAAATTTCCCCTACAAAAACAAATTTCATGGTTTTTCGAAAGCAATTCAATTATGCCAGACCTCCCAGAGTTATCCTAAATGGCTCACAAATCCCCTACGTATCCAGCACTTGGGACTTACAATAGATGACAAACTAAACTTTCATACTCACGTATCCAAAATTTCTGAGAAAATTAAAAACTTCACGGCTGGAATCGCAAGGATTTCCAGAAAAGAATGGGGCCTCAGCAAAAAGACGTTGTCTTTATACCATAAGACTATCTTCCTACTAATTGCTGCGTACGTAGCAGGTGTTTGGTTCTGGAGGGTCTCAAAAACTAAGACCAGGACTAAACTTCTTTCATTACAGCGTTCGGTGTTGCTCACACGTCTACAAGCTCCTCGGACGGTGTCGAATAATGCCCTACAAGTTCTAGCAGGAACCCTGCCTCTGGACCTTTATATCTCCTACAGGGGTATGATCTACAATCTCAAAAAAGGAATTTCTGTAAATATTTTCAATATTGTAACAGACCCTACGAACAGAATAAAAGAGGAAAAAGGAAGACTCTGGAAGGAACTCACCGCTGTTTGGCAGCAAAGATGGGCTGAAAGTGAACACGGTGAGGTTACACGAAGATACATTTCAAATGTTGAATTCGCGTCATTACTCACAGTCTCAAAATGGTTTGTGCCTAGCATGACTACCTCATATTTAATGACTGGCCACGGATCGCTCAGGGCTAAACTTTTCGAAAGGAGCCTTGAGCCTGATCCTTTCTGTCACTGCGGAGCATCTGAGACATGGCAGCACGTTCTCTTTGAATGTAACGATTATTCGAATGAAAGACAGGTACTGCTGAGTAAAATAAATAATCTCTCAGAAAATAATGTACATTTGCTCATCGAAAATTCTGATGTCTTCACTACATTTCAACAGTTCTCTGCGGCAGTTTTCAAGAAAAGACTTGCGGCTAGAAACTCTACTGCGGGGTCATAATGATCCAGATTAACTCACCTTTGGGAAGAACATATCGGAAGATAGCCATCGACGCAACAGGAAATGACAGGTAGACCCCTTTCTCCTCTAAGTGATGCTGGATGGGATTCCAAGAAGCTTTGTGTATAAACGGGCCTAAATTATTAGGAAGCTAACCTCGAAGAATTGTAATATTTATATGTAACTTAAATATTTATATGTAAATGTAAATTTATATGTAACTATTGGTAAGTAACAACTTGTGTTGCTGTAAAACCGACTGTAAATAATTTTCAAATTCTGTTGCTAGAACTGTCAAACAGAAAGACTGGTAATTCTCACTGTAATGTAAATAGTGTAATCAATGTTAACAGTTTATTTCCTTGTTAATGCTAAACTTAATAGGGTAACTGATATATATAATGCTACTGATAACTGCAGGTCTCTTTACAAATGTTTGTCTTAGCTGTGTGACTTCAATGGGTTTTTGGAGCTCCAGCCTTGTTTTTTTTTTTTTTTTTTTTTTTTTGCTGGCTCTAGGCCTGGGCAGCCTGTGAGCGGGATAGCGGGCACCCACTGGTATTGCACTACCTCCAGTGGGTGCGGGATTTCGTGCACTTTGGCGTGTAAAAGGTTTAAAAAAAAAAAACCCAGGCCTGGGTATTCGCGCCTGGGGACAGGCACCAGACAGCAGCTGCACAGGTGTTGGCTGCTCCTTTGCAGAGGTCCTACATTCAATACAGATCCACTAGGTGGAGATGGGTTATGCCTAGGGGCCACCTTTGATACCAGGACACACACACACGTGTTTTGTACTGTTTCCTCAACTGTACTGTGAACAAAAAATATATATATATATATGCTAGGGTAATTATATAAATGAGAATGTACATAAAATTGTATATAGATTATTGTTTATGTTTCTTGAAATTGTACATAATATTTGGGTGTGTAAATAAATGAAAAAAAAAATGAGGCCGGAGTACCTTCATACCGTTCTACACAAGAGATCAACAACTACCAATCTTCTAGATACCCTCTTCAGAATCCAACAGGCAATCAATAACAAATTCCAGATTGGCATCGTCTTCCTGGACATCAAATCGGCATACAATAGGATATACCTATTAGCTCTCTTTACTATTCTGAAGCATTACTTCAAACTGGCAGATAACTTGCTACAAATCTTGAAGTCCACCCTACTTCTCAAACATCTGCCTGTTGCTGTCAAAGACTTCCAGGTAACTATCGATGTCACAAGAGGCATGCAGCAGGGGAGCGTCCTTTCAACCATCCTCTTCGCAGCAGTTTTGGAACCTTTCCTAGCACGTAATTCTAACTTTGTCTCTTATGCCGATGATCTAAAGTTTTACGTGAGTTCACGTAAAACTTTAGTTTACGTCTGTAAATTGCGTGTGTTCTCTGGACGATTTTCAGTTTGATGGATGAAAAACCCGAATTTCCGGAATAATAAAACAATAGCGCCCTCGCCTGAGGGCGTCATAGTTACAAAAGAATAAAGGAAAGGCATCTTTTCTTTCCTCACTGCACTTACTGTTTGAAAGGGCAGAAGTCTTCTGAATATGATGTAACTTAAATACGCTAACATTTAAACTAAAAAAAAATCCTTGCTAAGAAGGCGCTTTTGGGTCACTTGACAATGCACAAAGAGCGCCTGGAACCCTTGGAACCAGGCGTCGACTTCGTGGACTGGATTAGTTCACAGTTCTAAATCGTTGTCATACAGCACCACTGGCTACGAATTTTTAGTTATTTAGGAGCTTCGGAATGATTTTTTTTTTTAAATTTTACACTAAGATTACATCCTGCCTCTCCGATCATTATGGTTCCCTCTGATCCAGAAATTCTAAGTTTTTAATCAATCGGCTAAGAACAAAATGAACATCTAAGATATTTGATGCCATTCAAGTCTGCTTATTAAAATTCCTCCATCCTGAGAAGTTTCTTCGACGATAAGGGTGTCCCACGAACTGTCTTTCACGGGAGAAACACAGTTAAGGGTCGCGACATCTCGATCTATGTGAAGAATGATGCCTTTCTGTCATAACTCTTCTATTTGGAACATAAAGGCACCAAACAGGAGATTAGTAAGCGTACCATATAACCCATGACAGCTAAATTGATGGCCGAATCTTGAGCTGTTCGCTGCAGTTGATTTGTTAACTTCTCTGAACATCGCAATAAATGTTCAGAAAATGAACGAACCAGATATTTATGAGACTGCATTATCCATCAGAAAACAGCGTAAATATTGTCCTAATAACCATCTTTAATTACTTAACATTCTGAAACTCACAATGCACGCTAAATCAATTGCTTTGTTCCATCCAGTCGTAGCCTGTTTTTTTTCAAAACACAATGCGCAGTTTATAATTATCGAACATTTTCCGGAACTTGTCGGGGTGCTCATTAGTTCAACATTCATACCTTTAAGTATGTGCTGACACGGTTCCACCTTAATGTAATTTCTGCTTAAATCTCTAATGGCCGCAGCAGTCGCTTTCAATCGCACTGAGTGGGTCATTATGCAACTCTCTGGAAGGCGTTGCGAAAGACATAATCTCCGAAAATAATTCTTTTCTTTTTAAGCTGTACTTTTTTTTTTGCTTTGTTTCCTCAAAATAATGCATCGCTTTCCAGAGGGCACGAGTGTTGTGGGGTTTAAATATTCCGAGTTAATGCACTTTTTTTTCGCTTTCTTAATGGTCGCATCCATAATGGTTCCACGTAACAGCTCGCCATAAATATTGCAGAAGGCCAGGCTAATAATGGGTGTATTTTTTAGTCCACCTGCAAATTTGCTGATCACTTTGGGGTCCAGATTTGTCTGAAAGGCAGCGGTTTGTCACAAATTTTTCAAGGTCCGAATGCCTCACTGAGCGAATCTTTTTCAGATAAAGACTCCACTTAAATTCATTTTTAATAAAGCGCCGAAGTCGAAGACCTTGTCGTTTTGATGCAACGAATCTGCCCAGATTAATTTGTCCAAAACTACTGTTCTTGCGTTCAATTAACTCTTCTTCACGCGATATTTTTTAAACTACTTTTATTTAGACCAGAAATCGACAGATGTATCGTGAGAAGTATTGGTCAAGAAAGGTCATGATGTGATCAAAAAAGAATTTCGTTATCAGGTTGATTTTTTAACTGCGTCCATTGTAATCCATTCTATTGATGAGTTATCGGGTTTTAGACGCATCTGCGATTGAAACAGTGCTACGCCATATACGTATATTATGGCTGTCAACTGAGTGTGTTCAGTGGTCGATTTGCCTGTTTTATGGACGAAAATCCCGAGTTTCCGGGAGAAAAAATCTACTAAGTGAAAAAAGGCCCATAAAAATTCCTGTCTCAACGAAGAAGTTGGAACCAAAGTTTTTCTTTTTCATCCGGTGCGGAGAGGACGGTGATTATATCAACTACACCGCCTACAAGGGCCTTTTAATGGTACCAAGTTTAGAGCAAAATAGTTAGAAATGAAACTGTACTGAGAAGGTAAATATCTTCATTCCTGGAGTTCGTGTGTAAGTGTTTACCCGAATTTTACTTTTATAAAGTTGTCACTGTTCGTGTATTCTCCCTCGTGTACGGAATATAATTAACAAGATTATGAAATAAACCGCAGCCGGTTCAACCAACCAAAACCACGAATAAAAACCGAACAACTTTCTTAAAAACTGCTGAAGGGAAGCGATATTTCATCTAACATTTCTAAAGACGTGAAGTGAGGGCCTTGAAGACATTCGGGAATGCCACCGAAATATCATTGACTACCCCATCCCCGCCACAACCTTGACCTCGTGTCTCTTAATCCGTACCAATCTGCTGCCCACCCCACTTACCATTCCAGTTATTGCCAATCTTTTCGCATCAAAATAAGAAAGTTTGGGTAGTCTCGAAGACGGCTCTGTGAACATCTGGAGCAAAGTGCTTCGTGAGGGCCATTCTCGCGCTGTTTACGATTCCCTCATCCCGTCGTGTTCCCGCTAAACACCGCTTTTATACGAAAAATGTTTCCTCCGCAATTTTCCAAAGCTGCGAGCGGCGCACAAATTATTCCGAGCATCCGCTGAACCCCTGAGTCTGTTGTGCGCGGAGTGTAAGCAATTTCTTAGCAATGAGTCTCCAGAAGTAAGAATTCACTCGGGGCACCGAAAAAAAATAAAAATAAAAAGCTTCTTTTATTGCCTCAGTGCACGTGCGTTTAAACCACACGCAGTACGGATCAATCACTTTGCCGCTGCGCGATGAAAATGTAGACGATAGATTAAACGCAACTTCGGTCGAGATTGCTTCTCGATGCAAACTGAAGCTCGAGAAGGGGCGGGTGAATCAACAGCACGGACTCGTACTCGCAGTCACCTTCGATCCTCGGTTCAACGCGAATATCAATACGCGCAAAACGTGACACAGGAAATACCGAGAACATACGGGGGGGTAGGCAGTCGCTGGTAAAACCACAACGGGGAGTTCTTCTGATGGGCACAAAGACGCTAATCCGTCTCGGAGAACTCGTTCCTCAGCAGAAGCATTTCTAAGGAAGCTGCGTAATCAGCAGTTCTTTCTCAGAAATCTCGAGTGGCGGACATTTGTTTTCATTGCTCGTCAAAGCCATGTATCGATACCACATCCGGCTAACGGGCCAAAATGACTTCCCCTGCACACAGCGGGCGAATGATCACGGAGATATCCACACGGCGAGAGTTCTTCCAGCGACAATTCAAAGGCGAAACAAAACCATCCACTCCATTCGCTGCAGCTTTTCAGTGGACATCATTCAAAACAATTCAGTTCTCCCCACTATCGCTTTCGATCCCTCGACCGCTGCGCAACTGTCCTTATAAGCACTCGAAGGCAAGCTGATTGGAATCACGACGATATGGGTCTCGCGAGATATCTCTGGGACAGCGCCCACTTGACACGGAAAGAGTAACTTCAGTCTTTTATGAACTTTTTTTTGTTAAACTTCGTTGTGGACACGAAATCGGGGAAGCCATCTCTCCTCTGTGCCGATATGAATTGTTAATGAACTGCGTGAAACTGTTGTGCTGCCAATAAGATCGTGCGTTGCGTGACTTTCATTACGTCCAGGAAGTCCTCTAAGGGGCAGAGCGGCAACAAAAATAGCAGGCCGAAAGAAATGAATATTTGACCAAACACGGCCAAAAAATTCTAGCAGTACAAGATGCCTTCGGAAAGTGGCCCCCGCCCCTGCCCCCCTTACAAAATGATACAACTCCAAGTAAGCGACGTTATAAATACCGGATGTAGATGCACGCGACCTTAGAAAGTGCAATTTGTTGATCGAATAATCATAACAGAGATCTGTTAAACAGCAGGAAAACAAGAGAGAAAAACTCGTGAATCTATTTTCAGAAGAACGAAGCTTTTATTTCTTTTTTTTTTTCAAAAAAGTTTTATTTATTTATGTAATTGGAACCATTACACGTTTCACCTCCGGTTAACTTTTCAATTAGCGGTCGTATATTTGATAAATGTGAGATCAGCCTAGCATTCAATTATAATCCGATTTGTGGTTATGATAACATACACTACACTGCCAAAAATAAGCAGATACCCGCATGCTTCGAAGAACCTTTTATTGAGACAACATTTAACGACGTGTTGGCCCATCTTCGGCCTCAATTACACGGTGTAATCCCGTTGGCAGATCAAAACCAATTTTTGATAACAGAAAGCCGGTCGTATTTTCCTCTTTAGAGGTCAACACCAGGTCACTACAGAGCGTGCAGCACATGATTCACTGTCACGCTGATGCGTGGAATTGCCCAGAATTTCAATATTCTCCATTGCGTTCTTTGTTGCAGAATGACAAACAATGGTGCAATCTCAAACAACACCTCTTCTCTGTTAATATCATTCTCGAGGTATCCACCAGTCCCAAACATGGCCATTAGAACCGGAAATCCTGTACCGCGATTCGCCACTCCATAACAGTTTTTTAATGTTCAAGGGACCAATGGAAATAGAGTGTATACCAATCAGGTGGACGGGTGCTACGATGTGTGATTTCTGTGCTGCAGATGTAAAATTCACATTCGCAGCTCTCATGCTTGTGATAATATCAGATCCTGTGACTTCCCTAAACTCCTGATCGACAGTACGGTATACTTATTCTCGCCCTCGGATCTCTGTTCCAACGTTTCTTGCCTTCCTTCAGTTTCATAAGCCGGGAAACGTTGTAGGTGGTTACACAGTGAAGATGGCGTGTTGATCAGGCAGTTCCTGTGGTTGCCACAAATCCGTTTTACTCGTAAGTTCTCTGTGGTGCTGCAAAACTTTGCAAAACCAGTTGATGTTGGTAGTGAGGGTTAAGTAAGCAGTGTGTTGTTTGTGTTGCGTTGTTCGAACGGCCACAGTTACCGGAAAGAGATCTCAGCATGGGGATCCGGACCAAACAACAGTAGAAGAAAAACGAAGAGAGCCATTTCCATTTAAAACACCTTGAGCCAACCACTACCTGTGCATAAAGACATCCGTGGCTTGTCTCATCATAAAATGGCACCAGAGTCTAGAATTTTGAATTTAGTATAACAAATTAAAATTGAACTCTAAAAATAGTTTTACGGCCACTCAGCCCGTCCTTAGAAATAACACATTTCAATCTCTTTGTGTATCTTAATAAGTACGGTTTCCGTCCCTGCCTCGGAGAGGCGGGCCTCTATTATCTACTAAACTATTTCTTCTTCTGAAAACCGCACTTATAAATTCATTAAAATAACCAAAATTCCTTTTATATGAAAACAGGACACTAAGACGATCTCTCTCCATTGATTCACCAACTGAGCTCTCTAAATTATTCCTAAAATGACAAGATTGTACACAATCTAACATAATATGCTCAGAAGTCTCCACCCCACCACAGGTGCATAGGTCAGAATCCCTAAGTCCCAATTCGAACAATCTTTTAGCTAAACCATGACCTGTCATCAAGAACATAGCATTTAAGCCAAATTGCAACCATGGTTTAATTTTTAAATTAATAATTTGGAAAGATGGTTCGTCTGTCCACAGAACAATTTTGTTGCCAAAGGTTCTCTATCTCAGAGATGAACCTCTTCTTTTCCAACTTTAAATTATTTCGAGAATATACAAAGTCCTCTACAGGACAAGAGGAAACTCCGAGAATAGTTTTCCTTATATTATGCTGGGTGCAATATAGCATACCAGCTAATAAGACATTAGCTAAAGCCGGAATCCTTCCTGCAACCACCTGTAAGGCGTCCGTAGAAACCGTCGGACATGCCCAAGTAATACTCAATAAAACAAATCTTTGAGATTGAGCCATATATTTTTGAATAAGTGAGTTTTCAACTCGATGTACCCAAGCCCCAGAGGCATAAGTCATGATTGGGACAAATACGCAATCATACAATAAGTTCAATGAACGAGCCTTGATGCTCCAATCACTCCTCACAACCCTCCTGAGCTTAGAGTATAGTACTCTCACCTTATTTTTCAAGTACTTTATATGTTCTGTAAAATACAATCTTTCCTCAAGCATCAATCCCAAGTATTTTACAACTCTAGCATGTCGAACAGCCCCACCAGACAGCCGAACAGTGGGAGGACGACTTACACTTAGCTTACCTTTAAGCAACATTTGGACAGTCTTGGTCAAAGATATTTCCAACCTATTTTGCTTACACCATTCATTCAGCGAGAACAGAGCATTTTCAGCTCTAGTCTCAAGCTGAAGACGGGAATCACCTTGGAACAACAATGCTAGGTCATCGGCATACGCTATACTCTGAACATCTTCAAAGTTACCCTCCAGAAATTCGTCCATAACGATATTCCAGACAAAGGGGCCAATCACAGAGCCCTGAGGACATGCCCAATTTACTTTTCTAATTACTTGACAATATTTATTTCTGACCATTATAACTCTATCAGAAAAGTAATCTCTAAACACATTAAAAAGATTCATTGAACAATAAGCTTTTCTTAATCTAACAAGCACGCTCTCCCACCAGAGCCGGTCAAAAGCCCCCTTGAAGTCAATAAAGATTGCAAGCACATATCTAGCATCGCTCAATTCCACAGCACGGGTTAGCCCATATGCAGCATCTTCTGCACTCTTTCCCTTCTTGAAACCATACTGGTTCAATGAGGACATGGACTTATTTTCGTATTTAATCATGAAACGGTCTCTAATCAACCTTTATATTTTACCCAGCACTGATAGAAGAGCGATGGGTCGATATGTACCTGTTTCATTTAACAATCTATCTGTACTTTTTATTATTAACCTCACACGGGCCTCCTTCCAGGTCCCTGGAAAAGCGCCATATATCAAACATCTATTATGCAAATTCAGGAATGTCTCAGGACTTAACATAAATGCCTGCTTCATAATTTTCACCTCAATTTTATCAGGCCCTGGTGATTTACAATCCTTTGCCCGGTCCATCGCCAACATGACTTCATCCATAGAGAATTCCTCTTCAAGTAATTCAGAGTTATATTGCGCATTTTATTCCATCATCCACACCTGCAACGGAGTGGAATTATTTTCGTTAATCTCAGGAAAAAGATCGCCCAGCGTCCTGTTAACTGAGTCTTGCAAATTTAAAGTTTGGTTGCCTTCTAAACCAATAGTACTAGTTATATCTTGAGCTCCTTTTTTGTTAATAATAATGTTAAAATTTCCCCAAGGATCTCGGAATCCTTGCTCCCTGACATAAGTCTTCCATTGAGACCTTTTAGTTTCATTAATGATCTTGCAATATCCCTTCTTTTTATTTATATAGTTTGCCAAATACCCTGCTAATAAGTCAACATCTCCGAATCTCCTGTGCTTTTGATATTGTCTTCTCAAATTATTGGTCTGTTTACGTGAAGAGAGCCAGCTGGAAGGAGAATTTTACAGAAAAGATGAAGGCAGGGAGGGCCTAAGGAGGAGGAGGAGGAGCAGAGAGGAAGGAATCACCAAGCCAAAAACAGTGGGTGGAAAAATAGTTAGCGCAAGGTAGGGAGTTCCTAAAGATGGCAGTGGGATAGGGGAGGAAAGAGAAAGTGCAAAATCATCAGTAGAAGATCTGCTTGCTCCGAGAGGTTGAGTTTTTTTTTTTTTTTTTTGTTATGTGAACCCCAAACACGAGAGGTATTAGAACCTATAGTACCTAGTACCGTGCTTGGGTTGGAGGTTGAGAAGACGAAAGAAGATATTTGTTGACATTGGACTTCAACTTCTGTAATTTTCAGGAAATACGTATGAAGGAAGGTTGTTCCAGAAAACGGCAGTTGAATGAATAAACGAGGAAGATGAAAAGTTGGTTCTGTGGGTTTGAAGTTGGACAGTAAATGGATGTTGGCTGGACGTGTTGGGCTGTTTTGAGAGAGAGAGCGGGAATTATAGAAGCCAATTCAGAAGAACAGTGCCCATGGGAGTATCTGTAGAAGAGGCATGCAGCAGAAACAGTACGTCTATCAGAAAGCGAGTGGAGAGACTCTGTTAGAGATGAATCATTAATTAACCTAATTACCCGCTTCTCAATGGAATCAAGAAGCCTGAGAGAGGTTTTGGGGGCACCACCCCAGATGTGGGAACAATATTCCATGGTAGGGCAGATTTGTGATTTTTAAAGAGGGAACAGCAGTTTGGAAGAAAAGTAACGTCGACAGCGAAAGAGAAAACCAAGTTTTTTAGATGCAGAGGAAGCAATATTTGTAATGTGCTTGTGCCAAGAGAGATTAGAAGTCAGGGTAATCCACAAAAGAGATATATCATTTTGCCTAGAAATCGGAGTGTCACTAAAGATAAGCATAGGAGCAGAAGAATCCTGTTTGCGAGAAATAAGACAAGACTGAGTTTTAGAAGGGTTGAAATCAACTAAGTTGTCTTTGCCCCACTGGAGAATTACCTGAAGATAGGCATTTAAGAAATTGGTAGCAGATTTTCGAGAAGTTGAAGCTGATTGAGCAGGACAAGGTTTCTCAAAATGGAAAGTGGAATGCAATGTGCTATAATCGGCAAAACTAGGGATAGGATTTCCAGTCAATGGAAAAAGGTCATTAATATACAAGAGGAAAAGAGTGGGGGAAAGAACGGAACCTTGGGGGACACCGGCATTAGTGGAGAAGTTAGAAGACAGAGAGCCATCTACCATCACCCTCAGTGAGCGATCAGAGAGAACACTGGATAACCAATTACTAAAAACAGTTGGCAAACCATAAGATGAAAGATTGTTTAGAAGACCAATGCCAAACACGATCAAAAGCCTTTGAGATGTCAAGAGCATCTGCTTGTGTTTCACCGAACCTTTCCATTGAATTAGTCCATAAATGGGTAACATAAGCCAGAATATCACCAGTGGATCGACACTGACGGAATCCATACTGGCGATCGTTGATCAGACGGAAGGTTTCTAGGTAGTTTAAGAGTTGGCGGTTAATTGATTTCTCCATTACTTTATAAATAGTAGAAGTAATTGCAATGGGACGATAATTGGATGGGAGGAATTTGTCACCCTTTTTAGGAACTGGCTGGATATGAGCAAATTTCCAAGCAGAAGGAAAAACACCTTTGGAATAAGAAAGTGAAAAAAGGCGGCAAAGAATAGGAGTAAGTTCAGGAGCACACGTTTTGAGAACAAGTGGAGAAATACCATCAGGACCAGGAGCTTTCTTAACTTTCTTAGAAACAAAATGGGATGCTAGCAGGTCAGCTTTATCCTTGGCTGAAATGACAACAGAACCATCTGGTTTGGACAGAGGTGGGAGCAGAGATGGCAAAAGTTGCGGCCAATAGCTTTGGCAAGAGACCAGAATGCTCGGCTACCATTAAGGCAAAAAGCAAGGTTTCTACTCTTAGCCTGTTCAAACTCTAGTTTGGACTGATTAATAACTGCTTTACAATTGTTGCGAGCTTTGGTGTAGGCAGAAAATGAAACTGAAGAATTAGAAACAAGCCAATTACGATATGCAACATTCTTCTCTTGAACAGCCTTAGCATATTTATTGGAAAACCAAGGTTTAGATAAAGCACGATATTTTAAAGTGGAGTGTGCGGTAAAGGATTCCATTCCTGCAAGAATAATTTCACTGACACGATCTGAGCAAACGTTGACATCAGAAGTTTTGAAACAGTAATTCGAACATGGAAAAGAAGAAAAGAAATCTCGCAGATCATCCCATTTTGCATTCTTGTAATGCCAAACAACACCAGCTTGGGAATAGCCATGAGATAAAGGTTCCATTGGAGAAGAGACAATCACCAAGTTGTGATCTGAAGTGCCTGAAGGACCTTTCACTTCAACCGTGTACTTAGAAGGGTTGTTTGTGAGAAAAAGATCAAGAGTATTGGCTGTATGATTAGAATTGTCCGGTATTCTCGTAGGTAAATGAACAATCTGTGCTAGGTCATTAGTAATTGCAAAAGCCTCAGCATCTCGACCTGCTGGGTGGTTGTGACTAGGAAACGGAAGCCAGCTGGAGTTGTGAACATTAAAATCACCAAGGAAAATTATCTCACTGTTAGGAAAATTGGACTGGAGAAAGTCAAGTTGCAAAGAGAGGAAGTCAAAGAGCTCCAAGTGATTAGTGGACTTGGGAGAACGGTAGAGACAACGGATGAATTTGACACAATGAGGCAAAGAGATTTTAAGCCAGAGAAGATCAAAGAGAGGAGATTCCAAATTGCCAAGTCTCTGACAGGGAATATCAGAACGGACATATGCACAAGTACCACCTTTGAGGCGAAATCAATCATACAGTGAATAATTTGGGCATCTGAGATGAGCAGTAGTTGAATCAACCGATAACTGAGATTCTGTCAGAAAAAGTACATGGGGTTTGGCAGAGTGCAAGTGGAAATGGACATCGTTGAGATTAGAATTGAGAACACGTATATGTGTGAAATGAATTAGGAAGTCCTTGGGAGGTTTAGCTCTTTTCGCAGATAAGCTTGCTCTATTATTTTGACAATTCATGGTATTCAGTAGTAAGAAAAAGTGGGTGGGACAAGCTGTATGAAGTAATGAAATTTTTGGATATGGTGTACACGTGGTAAGAATATACCCAGATCCTTGACATAACGTGGCCTCGATAATGCTCCCCGCATACACACTACTCGGACTCCCTCCAGTACCGTCACTATCTGGCAGAGTAAGGGGTTGAGGTCCAACTTCGCTATGGAAGAGCTGATTCACTGGTGTTGGAGACTTGTCTGATGAAATGATCAGGGTGATGCAGGAGAGCAGAGGTCGATCGTCAAAAGACCCTTAAATCCCAGCAGTGTATTCCCTGGTTTGCTGGAAGAAATAAGTACGAAGTTACCATCATTTCCACGAGGAGTGTGCCCTTTGTAGGAGGTTACATCAGCCGCCATCGATGTCAGGTTTATTGTTTGCTGCAATGATAAGAAAAGATTTACCGCTGATAAGACACGCTCCAATGACTTGCCGCTGAATGCCCCAAAGCACAAATCCGCTTTAACGATAAACAGACGAATACTTCGATTTATCTAATTTATTTCGTCGATCTGCTTTTCAGGTTATGAGTGAACGCAGGTTTCACTCATACCTATTCCTGATAGGTCCGGATTTTTTTGGCAATATAGTATATGTACAAATGCGTGCATGTGATCTCTAGAAACACTGTTTTTCATTCCGAACTAGCCTGGTAAACGCGATATAAACAACGTACAGCATCGCCTCAAGCTCTCAGTTGCCTAAAAGAAACTTCTGAACATCGTACAGAAATTTCTGAAACTGCGGAAAGGGGGGCTGTTCTTTCTGGGGGAGGACATTTAAAGTTATGTAAAGCACGTGCTGCGAAGTCCAGTAGTCCGTTGCAAGTAGAATTGCGTCATCACTTGCGCATTGAAATCGTGGTGTGGCAGAAGGAACGAAGGGAGGGGAGGCGTCTGAACACGAGTCTAATCGGGTCTAATTTCCCCCAAAATACGATCACGCAGTATGAATAGTTAACGCGTCCCTGCGGGGAATACGATTTGCTCGAGGAGAGGTGAAATGCCATTTAGGTAATGCGCTGCGTGCAAGGCGGCATTACGGACGAACAAATGCCGCTAATTGACCCCGTTGAGGTGAGGTGAGCGATGAAATTATTATTAGCATCGTCGGAACGCTCACTTCCGAAAAGATCCCCGCAATTGTTTTCAAAAGGAGATCAATCAGCGGTGTCTGCTCGTCGGGATCCCACATCGCGTTAAGCAGAAATCGCCGGCAAACAACCCCCTGTCACGTGGTGTGGAATGAAATTGCCGGCCGCGCTGAAAGTCGCCACTTTGAAACGAACAACGGGGAAGGAATGAAACCGCGTGGTCGATGCATACGGGGGATGGTACGCGGTGGCAGAATTCGTTTTGTTACGGCGATGGTGGGCAGTGGAGCAGCGGCACCACCCCATCGATATCTCATCTGCACCGTCAATTCTCTAATGGATTTGTTTACGATCTATGCTAATCGGGTCAACAACGAGGAAACCAATAAAAATATATCGTCAGAGACCTGCAAAGAGCTCTCGTTCTGACTTTCGACACACTCCTCTGCCACGAGTGGAAAGGGCTTTCCACGCTCATTTGCTCCAACAGAAAGGCCCGAGAAAGAGGGTCGACAGAGTGAAGACCTTCTCGGTGTAACCGAATGGCTTCGCTGTTTTAAATCGGGAGACCGCTTCGATCACATGACTCGCATGGTAGCGAGACTTCGATCTCTTGACCCAATGCTCGTTGCACTCCGTGGCAACAAGAATAAAGCGCCTCTGAACGAAACGGCAATCTCGAAACCCGGGGGGGAGGGGAGGCGATTCCATTAAATCCCACGTTCCTGTCTCGCAACGCGCCCAAATACAGACGTCGCACGTGAGAAAAATTTCATCTTTTCTATTTCTCTCGGTCCGTCTTGTTCTTGTTCGAAAAGATAGAAAGAAAGACTCAACGGAGGTCTTCGTCTGGCTTTTGCTTGCTCGAGCAAACAGCGTTCAGAGCCGCTCGTGCAAATCAACGATCTCCTCGCCGGGCTTCGATTGACGCGCCGGTCTGAATACAGAGTGCCGCCTTCCACCCGGAGAATGCTAATGCGTCGTTTTTATGTTTATTTTAGAGCGCGAGGCTGCGAAGAACCCTCGCGAGTGGACTTTTAATAAAGTTAACAGTCTGCTCCGCGTGCGGATAGGTCACGCGCAGATGGAGGACCTCCGAGGGTAGACGGTGGAAGGGGTTGGACCCGCATTTGCGACCAGCACCGCCACAAGTCTACTTACATGAGCACCTGCAGCGGATGCTCCGGAAAGAGCGATGTCAGAGGGCACCGAGTGCTTATTCTCAGCGAGGAGACCTCGTATTACCTCACTCCACGCGGCATCACCTCACCCTTACTAAAAGGTAATAAAAGAAATAAAACGTAAGACATCTACGAAGTCCAGTGTTTTGCCACCAGATGTCAGTACTTTTGAGACCCCGCCAATTGCAGAGGATGAAGCGTTCCTCATTTGCTTCTCATTCGAAATTTCAATTATCATAAAGAAAACGAAGAAAAACTTAAAATGTTTCTGCGTGGACTGAAACGAATACCGCGCGAAGGAAACGCCAACCCCGCTGTACTGTCGCAACGCTTTTCTCAAGAAACGGCGCATTTCTATAAAATCGTCGAAATTTCGAGATGTCAGTTTTGAAATTCACACTGAGTAGTACGTCTACGCGTTTCATGAAATAAAGCGCTCTAACGTGATACAAAGTGAGAAGAAATTATTAAAGACACTCTTCGGCGCAGACAGATTGCGTTGACAAACGAAAACATGTGCGCAACGTATCAGGTTGATAAAGGTATCCCACAAGGCGGAGTCTTGTCTGCCACACTTTTTGCCATAGCCCTCGAACCCTTCTTAGCCCAGAACAAGAAGCACTTCATCACATACGCCGATGATATAAAATTTTTTATTACCTCAGGAGATCAGAAATCAGCTGAATACCACAACCAAGTGGCTAATACTAAAATAAAAGAACTTCAAGAGTACCTAGATTGTATCGGGCTGCAGTTGAATGGAAAAAAGACGGCACATATGACTTTCACAAATAAAATAAAGCCAAACAAAATGGAAATATTTGTGAACGGCATCCTCGTCCAAAAGGCGCAGTCACACGTTGATCTTGGACTCAAGTGGGACGAAGGAAGGCCTGACCTTCCGCCCGCACTTCGCATACATCCGTAACAAAACATACGCGGCGCTTTGGGCAACCAGGCAAGAGCTCACGGGTATTAGAGACCCCGGTCTGATGAAGCAATACATCAACAGATGTATTCCCCTATACGCGACCCAAATATATATTTTTTTTATGTATATATATTTTTTTTTTCTGTTTATACTCCGGGACGACCAAACGATCAGAGGAGTTCACAAGATAGACAGAATACAAGAAACAGCACCGTATTCAGCAGTCACGGGCTTGAACACCGGTCACTCAAGGCACGTGTACTTATGCACACGCGCGCCTGACCACTAGGCTACGGCGGCCTTTTAGTCATCATATCTGGTCTTCATCTCCCGAAAGCAGTATCAAAACCTTTCTAGGACTCGAATACTGGCTCTTAAGATGGCTGAACAGAATTTCAGCTAAGCCTTTTACCATCTCAAGAGCTACACTATACTCCAATTTAGAGGTCACACCCTGGAGACAAATAATCAGGTCAAGATATATAATGACGCTCACTCAGCTTTTAAGGGGACGACTGGATGCACCGAAAGCCAGAGAGTGGATAATCACCCCATGAGAAAAACAAAGACAAGTTGCAGATAAGGAACCGCAACTGAAAGCTGCATTTACGCAGTTGGATAGCCTCGGAAGATTCTTTCCAGCAAACACCATCCAGCTATTCAACAACCTCAATATGAATCCTGAAAAGCTCTGCAATTGCAAATCCTACAGAAAGGAAGTTCTCAGAAACTCTTACTTGCAAATACAAATGTAAGGATACAGTTTCAGCACCTTGTTCGGCGAAGTACGAGCCACTGGGCTTTAGGAAACCCGACCTCATCAAGAAATAGGTGTCAGGATTGACCTACCAACCCCACCCAACTCTAATCCCCACAGAAGAAGACGACTGCTGGAAAATAGAACTTTCAAATTTTTATTTTGCTGTATCGCGTCATTCCTGTTGTCTGCATATGCTGTTCGACTGTAAATATTTGTGTTTATGTAAATATGGTGAAACTTCCACTTGTGTGTGTGTTTAAGCAGAAGGTATGCTTCGATTGTCACGGTATTATGTTCTTACAGTAGTTAAGCAGTAAAAGCCTTTGCGAGTAATTAATAACTCAAATATTCTATATTCCAGATAAAATGTACTTATAAATCAGATATTATGTATTTCATAATTGTATTACATTTTGTAACATAGTTGTATATGTATGATCACCCCCTAGCCAGTGGCTGTAACCGAGTGTACTCCTAAGAGAAATAAGAGTGTGGAATGCAAAGCAGGAAGAGGTGGAAGAGCAGATAGGCAGCATCCTGAATTTCTGCCC
This sequence comes from Mastigoproctus giganteus, assembly GCF_048544385.1. NCBI lineage: Eukaryota > Metazoa > Arthropoda > Arachnida > Uropygi > Thelyphonidae > Mastigoproctus > Mastigoproctus giganteus. Next base: position 3,487,307 of record NC_143587.1, read on the forward strand.
GCCAGCATTCCACATTCTTTTATTGATGCAAGGTAAGAATACAGAAGACGAAAGGCTCGGGAACATCAACCCGATGATTGAAAAAACTCTGCTTGGGCTGACCTGAATCCTGATTCCTGCTATTGAACGGCGATGGGAAGACTGGACTGATATGACGAAAACTTCAAGTCCATGGATCCATCTGGCCAAGTTTTAACGATGCAGACTAGTAATGGTGGCGGCGGAGGAGTTACAAAATGGTGTTCGAAGTGTTTCGGTGGTGCACATTAGGCCCCTTTGATACCAGTGAGGCAACAGTTAGATGACACATTTTATCTGGAAACTCTTATCGACAACATGTATTTCTTCATAGCTGCAGAGTGTGCATCAGCGAGTGGGTTCTTCCAACAGAATAATGCGCCATGCCCAAACACCAAGCGGAATTGTACAGAAGTGGTCTCCACGAACACGAGAGTGAATTCAATCTGCTCCGTTGGTCTCACCATTCAATAGAGCGCAAACCAAATGAGCAGCTGTGGGGTGAGGTAGAACAAACTGATCGGTGTAGAGATCCTCAACCAAGCAATTTTCAAATGGACCAACATTGCCGCAGAACGTTTTAAAGTCCTCGTTCAGTTCATGCCACGAGAAATCTAGGCTGTTCTGGGGCTGTTGCTTAAGGATTTCAAAACACAAGGGCATCAAAGGCGAAGATGTGTCTTTACAGGTTTTTAACGCAAATCAAATTTCTTTATCAAATCGGATTTGCCACCTTGTAATTTTTGAGTTGCAATATTTTCTTATTGATGATATATTAAGGATTCCTTATGTGCTGTGAGATAACAACTAGATTAAACTACGCTATACTTACGATATAATATTTTCTTTACGATCTAATGTTTATGGTAAGCGGCACGAGGGGTTTCCCCCCATCTCCGCGTAGTCTACGTCACGGTGTGTAACAGTACGCTGTAAATGCCAAAGAATTAAAAGTGTGTGGGTCTTCGATCGTTTAGTGTCGTGCACCGTTGTTCTGGTTGTTTAGCCGCTAGACCCCTGGTGTGCAAAACTTAAGGCCCAACACTATTTCTAAACGTTACAACCACAAAATCAAACAAAACAGCCTGTGGCGATTTGCATAACTGTGGCTGCCGTTCAATAGAAAGCTGGTGTACATGCAAACATTTCAATCGTGATGAGAGGGCTCACATAAACAGATAAAAGCAGCAGTTCGGCAGTTATGTGCAAATTATCGAATGGTGAGCACGATTCTTACACACGTTCCATTGGTTTCATACAGTAGCACTGTAAGAAACCAAAGTCCAGTAGACAGCATCTGGATGACTTTACCCGAGGTGAATAATTGGGAAGCTTGAGGAAGGTCGAAGAACGAGGAATGTGGCTGCAGAGTCCGGTATCGCCCATAGCACAGCCTCACGTGCGTGGTGGGCCTTCAGAACGACAGTTACAGCTGTTCGACGGACCAGTGGCGGTCGTCCACGAAAAACAACGCCCAATGATGACCGCTATATACTCCTACAGGCCAAGAGAGACCGACACCAGACAGCGAAATCATTGCAAACCAGCTGCACAGGACGCAGGATATCGCGGTTTACTGTGGCCAGGCGACTCCACCAAGGTGGACTGTTTGACCGATGGCCAGTACGTTGTCTCTTTAACACCTGCCCATCGGAGACACCCTTTACAGTGGTGCGTCAAGCACAAGGACTGGACAGCAGCTCAATGGGGTAAGGTTCTCTATACTGATGAGAGTAGATTCAGTCTCAGCAGCGATTCTGGACGTCAGCTCATTTGTCGAGAGGTTGGCACACGGTATCACCCCGCAAACATCACGAGAAAGGGATCGATATGGCGGTCGAGGTGTTCTCGTCTGGGGAGGCGATATCTTGAATGAATGTACACAACTCCGGATACTGGAAGGCGGTACTGTAACCGGGAGCGCGCTACTGTACTGAGGTAATCCTCAGTACAGCACCTTCTCCATGTGCGTCCGTTCCGAGGTGCCATTGGCCCCGAGTTCATGTTTATTAGCATTGGTAGGGACATACGATGCAAGGAAGCAAGCTTATGCAACATCAGCCAAAAAAAATAAATAATAAATAAATAAACCTTCCATTTCACTCCGTCATTCGTTCCAAATGACTGTCCAGCTCAGCCTTAAATTTGTTTAGGCTATTAGCTTCCACAACAAAAGATGGAAGCATGTTACACCAATCAACTACCCGCTGGCTAAAGGCAAATTTCCGCACATTAATTCTTCAATTATATTTTCTTAATTTGAAACTGCCCCCTCAGGTTCTTAGTCTGAGCAAGAGGAAGAATTCCATCAACATTCAGCGAAGACATATGGGACACTCTAGCGGCACGTCCACACCCACCAGACAATGTTCACCAGCTGAAGATGGCACTAACAGAGGAACGGATGATGTTACCGCAAGAACTTATCGACAACATAATAATAATAACAATAATATGATCTTTATTGTAAGGTTCCTAGGTACACGCAGGTACCCTACCTTTACAAACCCTTCACGGAACTAAGCCAGGGGTTAGCAAGCGGCAGAGATATCATCTCGCCGGAAATGTAATAAATACATAATAGGATGAATAAATAGCATACAGCAGATTGAATTTAGTTAAAAATAAAATATAATAACGATAATAGATCAGATTAAAATAATGAAATTGTTCAAGTATGGACAGGCGGTGCTAACCTGCATCGACGTTAGGGGTGGCCATATCTCCTACTGAGGACCACCTCTTCCCTTTGTTCCATCTTTGGCAGCGATGCATCTGTATCATGGCAGCCAGTGTTATGTTGTCATTTTTGAATAAAGGACCTCTGTACCGTTTTGTTTCCGTTGTTGTGTCGGTGTTGTTTCCTTCAACATTTTCCCATATACAGGCCCCTGTAATGAGAAGCTATAGGTGAAAACCTGACTGGTCCTTAAGTTTTGCACATCACTGTATATGAACTACAGATTTTGATTAGAAACAGGAAACCGGTCGGGATCCACTACAGCTTTCAGTGGTAGTTTTTTGACCATCTCCATGAGATGGATTATTGTTATGACTAGGAGTGATATTGGAGGTTTGCAGGGAGGGCAAAAAGTATAACAGGGAGTTGTGCATGTGACTGGTAGGTCTGCTGAAACGTGAGCTCGGTCCATTCCTTAAATATATCTTCCTTCATACTTATTTGCTTGTGGCTCTGTTTCTGGAGTCTTTTGCATCTTTTCAGCTTATCCAGGAAAAGCAAATGTATAACGTTCGCTGAGTTTCTCCAATACAAGTCGATCAAAGGACCCGGCGTACCTTTGGATAAGAGTAAAATATCTGCTTGCGCGTGCATTGCATTCAAAAAGAATACCAAACTTATAATCCTTAATGCTGTCTGTTGAACGCTATTTCAAAAATGTTTTATCGACAAATTAAAAATATGGGCAATTATTATTGAACGCTAATAGTTCACGGAATTCCTTTTATTATGTGGGACAAGTTAGTTATCAGAGGAAAAGCGATACATAAAGTTGGGTTGTAATATACTCGAACCTTTAACTGTAATCGTGGTGATCAGTTGTTCTATTTATATCTATCATTTACACAACTTTCTGCATATTTATAAAGAATGTGCATTTTTATTAACATCTGCTTCCACGTCAAACAAATATGATTATTCGAATTCATAATTAAAAATTGACTTATCCAAATCTGCTAATGTCGAAAATCCATTCCTCATCACAATCTTTCCAGTGATAATTGATTCGTGGATGAAAAAACTGGGCAAGATCGCGAACAAGCATATATTCAAGAATTTTTTTTTTGATTTACAAGCGTGTCTCCAAAGCTGACATCTGAGATTTGTTTTTTCTAAGTGAATGGACAGCGAACTTTCCATACACTTTTAGCTAATTAAAAATAAATAAAACTCCCTACTGCTCAGCCAAAACTGCAACAGAACGTCTACGATTGTCTGAACGGTTTCGCTTACATCCGAGGTGAACTGCGTGAGGGAGTGTAACCATGGGCAGCATAAAGTATGTGACGAGGCTCCCAACCTTTACAACATTTAGCAACTTTCGAGTCGAACAAAAATTTCTCGCCTGCTAATGATCAAAAGCAGTCCCAAAATGAGCAGAACATCAACTGTTGGCGTATTTTGCTCTAATGACAAAAGAATCTGTATTTTGCCAGGTTGTCTCCTGTTTTATACACAGCACGCAATCGATAATCTGTTTAATGTTGGGTGGCCCGAATAGCAGGGTTGGCCGATGAAAATGTACGTTGCGAATATCTCACTTAACACTAAGTTCAAGAGACAGTTGAGAGTTATCAGTGATCGAACTGGGACGATTTAACTTTAAAAAGTTTTCTTTTTGTTTTTATTTAACGCTGCAGAAACAAACGACGCCAATATATACGTATATTGCTTGAGATCTACGGTGGGTTTGCCATACAAATAGACCGAGTTAAAAAAAAAAACAGTCATATTACGACTACACGAGAATATCCTCATCTGCCTGCGTGCAAGAAGTCCATAATTGCATGTATTCACTGGTCGGATTGCGAGTTTTGCTGGACGAAAAGTCCATCCCAGTTTCCTGGGGCAAGGGGAAAAGAAAACCTTGCCATCAACACATGATATCAGAAGTACATGTCAGCCAAGGAGTGAAAGCAGCCCATAAAATTTCTTCATTGACGGAATTTCAACCAACCTGGGCCTTTTCCACCCGGCGTGGGGTGGTGGGTGATTATAACCACTCTGCTACCAAACACACCAAATAGCCCGAGTTAGATTAGGTTACGTCGTAGCCGAGCACGAGGCTCCTGTAGTACATATTTGTGTTGACACTGTTAATACGGCTATGTTCTTGTATTCTCTTGATCGCGAAAACTCATCTGGTCTTAAGCGAAAGTCCACGAGTATAAACAAAGCATTTATTTTGTTTCTTTTAGGGTGGTCCACAACTTTGAATAAAAGCAATTCTTTTATTTCTCTCGATTTCTTGAGCAACATCGGGGCACAGATTTAAGAATTGGAACAGTGGGCGGTCAAATATTATTCTCACGTTTTTAGAGCTCTCTGAAATGAGCTGATGTCATCAACCCAAGACTGTTCACCCTCCCAAATTTTATCGTCTAAAAACAATTTGAAACATTACTACCCGACTGTAATTTATTTTATCAATCCTTTCATTAACGGTTCTTTCTGTTGCAGTTTCTCCGACAAAACAATAAAATAAAACCAAAACAAGAAAAAAAAAAAAAAACTTAAAAACGAGATTAAACCTCAATAATTTCTTCCGTCGTTAATGCATTCAACGCAAGAGGGAAAGCGAGTCGTTTCTGAACACTCATGCGCACTTGTATCTGCAGTAAATAGTAACAGGATATATGATGTAATCAAGAAGTTTAAGGAATCTATCAACAGTAATCGATGGTCACTAACAACGAACATCTAAAGGAAATCAGTATTAGCAGAGACAACCTAAAAAGTGCAATCAACAGCCTCCCAAATAAAGCAACAATTCGGCCAGATAATTTCCCACTATTCATGATCAAAATCTGTAGCTGTGACATCATCGATTTACTACTACACATATTCCACAGAATTTTGATGGAGAACTTCCCGAAGCTGTGGAAAAGCTATTTTGTAAAACCGATCCCCAAAATAAAAAACCCAAAATCTGTAAAAGACTTCAGACCAATCGCTGTCGGATGCTCTTTGCAAAAAATCTTTGAAAAAACAATCCTGCGCACCATTATCGAGCATTGCTTTAAGCACAGGCCACAATACTCAGTACTTCCACAGAGATCAACCATCACCAACCTCATGGGGACACCATATACTGCAAAATCTCTGGCCTTTACAGTGAACTGTATCACACCACAATGTAAACTACGCGGAGATGGGGGAAACCCCTGGTGCCGTTTGACCCTAAACACACTTTACACTTAGTGACAAATGGGCCTGGAGTACTGGGGTCCATAGTTTAATAATTTTCAAATAGATATTTACAGTATACCCAGTATAAAATAAAATATAAGTACAAATTCAGTAGCTTTCGGAACTAGTGTCCCTTTATCAACTGACAAATTTGAGATCATGAGACCCTGACGAGCTCCCAGATGCATTATTCTTGAGGGCAAGCACTCGTTTTTTCAGGGACTCAAATTGTTCCACCAAATTATAATTTAAGATCGGTGCACTCCTTACATCGATCACACAGAAAAGCATCCCCGGGTGAACTATGATTAGTCACCAGGTCGACCTTGGAAAACATTCCACAGGTTCCGCAATGGATTAAATCATGACTCACCCGTAAATCGCCATCGGTCACTTCCGTGTGAGTCACGATACCTTGTGACGTGTTTAAGGCAGATCTCGTAACTACCATTATAAAATTAGCTAAATATCAATGAAAATTAACTTTAAAAATTATATCTATAATATTATTAAAATCAAACTCTTACAGGAAAACTTAAAACAAAATAATCCAACAATATCTAAATAAATCAAATATTTAAAAGCACTAATCAACCATAATCCGATCCACTTAACTCAGGAGCCCTGACGAAGTGCGTCCGCTCACCTCGAATGCCAACACTCGACATAACACATACACGAGCATATGAATAATATCAAATAATATAATAATATCAAAACGCGGCAAAAACCTGCTCTTCAGCTCCCGAAAGCAGTATCAAAACCTTTCTAGGACCCGAATACTGGCTGAACAGAATTTCAGCTAAGCCTTTTACCATCTCAAGAGGTATACTATACTCCAATTTGGAAGTCACTCCCTGAAGACAAATAATCACGTCAAGAAACATAATGATCCTCGCTCAGCTTTTAACGGGAGGGACAGCTGGATGCACCGAAAGCCCGAGAGTGGATAATAATACCCACCGAAAAACCAAGACGAGTTGCAGATAAGGAACCACAACTGAAAGCGGCATTTACGCAGTTCGATAGCCTCGGAAGATTCTTTCCAGCAAACACCATCCAGTTATTCAACAACCTGAATATGAATCCTGAAAAGCTCTGCAATTGCAAATCCTACAGAAGGAAAGTTCTCAGAAACTCTTACTTGCAAATACAGATGTAAGGAAACAGTTTTAGGATCTTGTTCGGCCAAGCACGAGCCACTGGGCTTTAGGAAACCCGACCTCATCAAGAAATAGAGGTTAGGATTGTCCTACCCACCCCACTCTAATCTCACAGAAGAACCCGACTGCTGGAAGCAGTAAACTGAACTTTAAAATTTTTATTTTGCATTGCATTAAATTGTATCGCGGTCATTCCTGTTGTCACGTGGTTTCATTGCTGTTCGCTGTTTTGGCTATAAATATTCGTGTTTATGTAAATATGGTTAAAGTCCCACTTGTGTGTGTTTAAGGAGAAGGTATACTTCAAGTGTCACGGTATTATGTTCTTTTTTAGTATTTTTTTTTTTTTTTTTAGTATTTTTTTACTATTAGTAACGGCCGTATGGTGCAAGAAAGCCTATGGCTTATGCTGCACCAGCCAAAAAAAAAAAAAAAAAAAACCGAACAAAACAATGATAAAAACAAAAATTAAATAAATAATTAAATAATAATAATTAATAAATAAATAAAAATAATAAAATGAAATAAAAAAAATAAATAAAAAGGAAATGAATCCTATCATCCTATGCGCTTCCCTTACCCGAAAGTACTATCCAGATGACCTTTGAATTTCCCCAAACTGTCGGCCTCTACCACCCATGAAGGCAACTTATTCCAGTAATTTATAACTCGCTGGCTAAAATAAAACTTCCTGCAGTCCAATCTAAACATTTCCCCCCGTAACTTGAATTTATGTCCCCTAGTTCTAGCATCATTTATAATCTTGAAAATTTTGTCCTCATTCATTTTACTGATGCCTCTCAGAGCCTTAAACACCTCAATCAAATCTCCTCTAAGGTGTCTAGTTTCCAAACTCTGCAACCCACATATTCGAAGTCTTTCTTCATAAGGACGCCCTTTTGCCGATCTCACCAGAGGAGTTACCCGTCTTTGCACCCTTTCAAGAAGCTCGATGTCTTTCTTTAGGTGCGGTCTCCATACTTGAACACAGTATTCCAAGTGTGGTCTAACATAAGCCTTATATAATGGGATTATCACGTCCCTATCTCTACTTGCAAAAGTTCGATAGATCATCGATAGGACACCATGGGCCTTTCTTGCAACCTTTTTACAATGCTCAGAGAATTTCATGTCTGATCGTATCGTAACACCCAAGTCCCTTTCCTCCAGTACTGGGTTTAGTTGAACTCCACCAAGTGAATAAGTTATTTTGGGATTACTGTTTCCCAGGTGTAATACCTTGCACTTTGTTGGATTAAAGCACAGCTGCCATTTTTCTGACCATTCCTGAAGTCTATCTAGGTCTCTTTGAAGAAGCTCAGCTTGACAGTGATCATTAACTACTCTACCAATTTTAACATCATCTGCAAATTTAGACATCACGCCCTCTATCCCTTCATCAATGTCGTTTATGAAAATTAAAAACAACAGTGGTCCTAATACTGATCCTTGGGGAACCCCACTTCTTACATCAACCCAATCTGAGGAATAGCCATTCATCACAACCCTCTGCCTCTTGCCCTGAAGCCATCCTTCTATCCATCTCAGGATTTTCCCAGTGATTCCAACCCGTTCCATCTTATAAAGCAACCGCTCATGTGGGACTGAGTCAAAAGCTTTGCTGAAATCTACATAAACAATGTCGAAATTATTCCCTAAATCCAGCTCGTGAGTGACCCTTTCGAAATAGCGAACCAGATTTGTTAAACATGATTTTCCCTTTACGAAACCATGCTGAGTATCCTTGAGAATTTCAATTCGATCGAAATGATCCTGAATTCCACCCTTGATCATTGCCTCCATGATTTTCCCTACTACTGAAGTCAGACTGACAGGTCGATAATTTCCAACTTCACTTTTAGAGCCACCCTTATGTATGGGAGATACATTTGCACTTTTCCAATCCAAGGGAATCTCCCCAGAGTCTAGTGATGCTCGCATAATTAGCCTCAATGGTTCAATGCACTCGCTTGCCGCCTCTCTTAAGATTATAGGGTATATTCCATCAACTCCTTATTGGTCTGTACGCTCGAAAGTTTTTCATTAAATAATCTTGCGAAATTTCAATATCATTAATCACATATTTTTTTAACTTCGCTCCCACAATTTCCCATTGCCACAAAAGGCTTTTCATTTGTAAATATCGATGCAAAATAACTGTTGAGTTCATCTGCAACGGCAGCTGGTGTATTTATTACTATCCCATTTCCCTTACGTAAAGGTCCGATCTGGTTTGTCCTGCTCTTCTTGGCATTTATATATGTGAAGAATTCTTTATCCCCCCTCTTTGCTCTGTTTGCTAGTGATTTCTCATAAACTGCCTTTGCCTGTCGAACCTTTTCTGTGGCTCTATTACACATCACCTTGTAGCTGTTATAGGCTTCAGTACTTTTTATTGCTCTGTAACCTTTCCATGCCACCTTTTTCTGCTCAAGTAATGTGGCAACTTCACTATTCATCCAACTTGGAACCCTTCTCGTGGAGTATTTTTTTTAATGGTATATACGCATTCAAGGCATCTGTGATTGATGTTTTAAAAGCGTACCACAGTTCAATTGTATTCATTCTCTGCGCGATATCTACCCAGTTTATAGAGGCCATGTAGTACCTTAAGGCATCGTAATTTCCTTTTCTGAAATTAAAACCCATTCCTTTGCCTTTTACTTCTGCTATCTCTCTCTCTCTCTCTCTCTCTCTTCATGATCCACCGTAGAACTCCATGATCGCTTCCTGCTGTCAGCCCTGTTATGTCATCTGATTCATGTGTGATGATGAGGTCTAGGATATTCTTTTCGGTCGTACTTTCCCTGACATGTTGATACAAATAACAGTCATCTAGTTGATTTAAAAATTTTGTTCCCCATGTCGAGTTTCCTTGCCATTTACTCCAATCAATTAGAGGCAAATTGAAATCACCCATAATAAGGCATTAACGCTTACTTGCCCATTCCATTTGCATGTAGAGGCTTTTGTCATAGTCTTCACAATCACCTGGTCTGTAGATTACTCCTTCTCACATTATACCTTTGTTTCCAACTATCTCACACTATACAGACTCTATACTAGCATGTGAAATGTCTGAATCTGGGAAAGCTATCGTCGCACTCAGGCTGCTTCTGATAAGAAGCATTACCCCATCACCCCTTCTATCTACCCTATCCTTCCTAAATACATTATACAAGCCGTACTGAAACTCATCATCCCCAATTTCCGGGTGGCACCACGTCTCTGTAAGCCCTATTATGTCCGAGTTACTTGTTTTAACCAGCAGTTCGAATTCGCTCATTTTCTTACAGTAGTTAAGCAGTAAAAGCCTTTGCGAGTAATTAATAACTCAAATATTCCAGATAAAGTGTACTTATAAATCAGATATTATGTATTTCATAATTGTATTACATTTTGTAACACAGTTGTATCAGGCGCCTCCGTAGCCAGGTGGGAAGGGGCAGCAGTGCGTAGCACACGCTTCTTGATTAGACCGGGGTTCGAGCCCGTCACCACCAAATACGGAGGATGCGGAAAGGTTAAGGAATGACCACCGCATATCCTGGAGCAATATGGCCTTAGTTGCTAATGCTCCTAAAAACACAACAACAGTTGTATCATCACCCCCTGGCCAGTGGCTGTATGCATGTGTTCTCCTAACAGAAATAAACTGAGAATAATAATAATAAAATACTAGCACTGATTATTTCCCATTTGCGCGGTCTATATTTCAAACAGAAGCTGCTCTACCAAAAAAGGGAAAACAGAATGGAATGTCGCATTAGAAGGCGAGTGCGCTATAACGTAGAGTCTCGTAATAGTACGAGCAAAGGTCGCTGGATAGTTATCTACGTGAAGGAGAAAACGCATATGTTGTTGTCTATTTACTTTCCTTTTATTAATTAATTATTTTTAAAATTGGACGAAGAACCCAAGTTTTGTGGTGTAAAACCCCATGCTCTCTCGCCTGAGACCGTCCAACCCAGCCCAATTTGTGGAAAAGACCCATAATAATTCCTCGCGTCGTTGACGGGACTCGAACTCGGGTCTTCCCCCGGTGTGGGGAGGACGGTGATTGCACCGACTGTGCTACCTACGAGGGCAAACCCGCTTTACCAATCTACTTTATCGTTTTGGACAATTCCATGATCTCCACGATGAGGCAGTTCTTTAATGCACTGCCACGTTTGCTTCCACAGGGGAATGCCCCACGCCATACAAAGCTCCGATTTGTGCGTCCATACACAGCTTACCCAGGATGGCTCGGTGTGTCAAAGGGCAATGACACGCTGTGGAAGCGATTGGCAGACGTCAACGTGAAACAAATGCATATCCAGGCACTTTTTGAGGGCAGTGTATTTGTAATAATGAACTTATCTCCCTTTTGACAGTCAGTTAACTAACTAGTCAGTAGAATAATTGGCAGGATTTGTGTAGAAAAAAGAAATCGTATACTCTTTGTGTGTTTTCTGAAATTGACAACCTTCCATAGGTGACCTGCCGGGTTCACTGCGGCAGGAAGCGGGAAGGACCATGCATACTTTGAGGAATGTATGGTGCGGGTAGAGTGTTTAGTGTCAAACGGCACCAGGGGTTCCCCCCATCTCCGCGTGCTATACATTGTGGGTGTGAAACAGAACACTGTCAATGCCAGAGGTTTAAAAGTGTATGGATTTTGTACACGTGTAGTGTCGTGTACCGTTGTTCTTCTGGTCATTTAGCCGCTGGGACCCAACGTTGCCCCACTCCGCCCCGTGGAGGCAGACCAGGTACACCACTATTATAGTTATTTACTCTGGCAGGTCCTGCCACCTAATTTCCTGAGAGTTTAGTGGCCAGGACCTTAAAAAATATATAATAATAATACGTTATAGTTATGGGTCAGCCAAAAAGAAGTACTATTTATGCAAATAAATGTTGTTACATTTTTGGGTTCAGACACTAGTAATTATACTTAAAAGAGAGAGAGAGGGGTGGGGAGACTGAAGGCTGGGGGGAAAAGACAGAAATAAGGGGTCCACAGAGAAGATGACCCCACAAATCAGTGGAGGCCCATGGCCCCACCAGAGGGAAGAGAGGGGAGGAGGAGCCCAGAAGTCACTTCCCCCTCACGCCAGGGGAGCGGAGGCAAAGGGCCACGCAAGGGAGCGTGGCTTAAAAAAAATTCTATAGAGTCCCAAAGGAAGGTCTTGTATCTGGGTGAGAGCCAGTTTCGTTGAGTCCAAGGATGGTTAGTTTAGTCGTGGTGCCTGTTCTTGATCCCTGTAGATAGCAATAAATGGTGCGGGTAGTGAGTTCGTGAAATCAGGGAAGAGTGTACAGGGCATCTGTTGTCACTTTCACCTGTTGTTAAATTACAAAATGAATACGCACGCAGAGCTGATGCGCTTCAACTCTGGAGATTGAACTGGAACGTGAGAAGTTTCCAGTGTTGCCGTTGGCATTCGGACCGCAGGCTGGCCTCCCCATGCACTAGACTGTGTTGTCGTAATCCGACCGGCGAGATATTGCGGAGTTACCCAACAAATACAACAGAATGCCCGAAGTCGCGCCATCTACTCTATTCATACACCAGAGAAGATTAAGGCGCCGAAAATAAGCGACAACTTAACTCGCTCGTCCTTGAGCGTATTCCCGTTAATCCCAAGTTGCATGTACTACGCAAAGTTCACCGATGCTCCCGCGGCTTCGAAGATTAACGTCGCCGCTTAAACCAAACAATGATTTCGTAATTGCACGGAACAGCCGCAGATTAATTCGTACCGCGAAACAAACCGAGCTTCGAATAATTAGATGGTGGTAACCATCGGCGATTGAATAAACTGCGCCTTTGGCCTCGTAATTGCGTGGGATGGACAGAGAGAGAGAGAAACAGGAAGACACTTCTGGATCTGTTGTTCATCCCCGTGGACGGAATTACTCGATGAAGAGAGCCAGTCCATCTCGAAGTTATTTCTACCATTCGGACCACGATTTTTAATTTGTCCAGTCCGGGATAGCGCCTTCAAAACCTCTTGTTATTATTATTGTTAACAGCTACAAAATAGCAAACAAATGTGCCTGAGGGTGCAGCTACAAATCATTATTACACAGCTTCAAAGTAGAAGCTTGGCTTGGAGTATACATTTCCCAAAGTAAAGAGAAAAGTAAATGTACATAAGAAGACTACAGAATTGAAATGTACAGAGAAAATAAATAAAAGTAGGACTCATCCGTCCTATTTAAGTGAACAGGTAGGAGTAAGGCAGAGCACTGCTATTTCTTCACACACATTACACAATCAGAGTCTTAGAACTTACAAGAAGAGTCCATTTTAAGTCAGGTAAAGGATGGGGTTAGCAGTTTCAGTTGTTTCTTCAAGTGTCCAGGGGTATCAAATACATCCAGATTTGATTTGTTGATTGATCTTGCAGTCCTCTTATAGAAGCTGTAGTATCCATAATTTGTTCTCGCATAGGATGGTTTCAGCAGTGAATGGTTTCTTAAAGCTCTTGTCGGAGCGTTGAAATTTATTTTTGAGACGAGATGAGGGCAATTCAGGGTACCATTTAACAGCTGCTTAAGAAGGAGTAAGTCGGCTTTCTCTTCTTTTTTCCAGCGTTTCAAGTCCAAAGTGTCCAAACACCACTCTTGGTAGGATTTCTCATTGTATTCAAGGCCACTTTTTAAGCAGACATACAGGATTTCCCTTTTTTGAATATTTTCAATTTCTAATTTTTGGTAAGCTGCATGTGGGGACCAGACCTGTGAGGCCAATTCTAGGGCTGGCCTAACATACATTTTGTAAAGAAAGATGAAAAGTGCCAACTGATTGAAGTCTCGGTTAATTCTTTTCAGGAAACCTAGTTTTTTGCTAGCTGCCTTCACAATGTTAGAGACATGGACATCAAAGGAAAATGATTCTTTAATAAAGATACCTAAATGTTTGGCTGTACTGACTTTTTTGATTGCCTTGTTGTTGATACAATAAGAAAAATGAAGTTTGTTTTTCTTGTGTGCATTTGCAAAGCTCATCAGCTCACACTTGTTTTCATTGACTGCCATTTTGTTCTCCTTCAACCACTGAAAAACTCGTTGAAGAGTTCTTTTAGGATGATGCAGTCATTGGTACTGCCAATTGCTTTATCGATTTTTATGTCGTCCGCAAATATGTTGATTTTGATTTGGTAGTCTCCAAGGGCGCTTGGCAGGTCGTTGATGAAGATAAGAAATAATAGCGGGCCTAAGGATGAAACCCTGTGGGACACCAATTTCAGACTTGAAAGGATATGAGGTTTTACCTTTAAATGTCACGGACATTTCTCTACCTTCCAAGAGTCCAGTGTGGCTCATGTGTAGTGAATGTGCTCCTGCTTTTTGAGATATTTAATGCGTTCATTGACAACCCCCTTATGTGTAAATATGTTTTCCTAGAAGTTAAAGTTGTGGTGAGTTCATAGGTGATTTTTTGGTTGTTGGGACCGTGGGGTTGTGGAATTATTTGCACGAGATTATATTACAAACTGAGTAATTGATTTCATAGTCGTATATTGCATTGCATAGTGCTTATACATATATCACTGAAATCTCCCATAGAGATACCATTATCCCATAGACTTTGTATGGATGATAATGGCGACTTGAAATATTCCATTTTTGAAATTAGTCATGGAGACCGAAAACATTTACTAGCGCCATCGCAGTATTGACTTAATATCGTTTGTTCATTAGTTTACTTAAGCCTTCTGTTGGATAACATTGTGGGCTTGTTTGGGCTATCATTTCTCAATCTTAAAGTTGATATTTCTCCTCATCTATTGGTCCTTGGGACCCCGTTATTGGTAGGTGAGGATCTTATAAAAAAAACCGTACTAGATAGCGTTGGTTGAACTTCGTTAGCAGTTAAATTGTACGTTTAAATAAATACATATAACGACTTAGATTACAAACGTAATATAATTAATTTTATTTAACATAATTAATTATACATATAACCACTTAGGTTACGTAACATAAATAATTAGTAAAAACAAATAATTAATACATAACTTGATACGAAAGTTATATAAAGGGATTTCGCAGATAACACTCGTTACTGAAACGTAAATATTTCGTAGATAACACTCGTTACTGAAACGTAAATATTCCGTAGATAACACTCGTTACTGAAACATAAATATAGCGTTATAACTGTGTTTGGATACAAGTTTAGGATTTAATTTTGTACAGAAACCGAAATTTTATTGAAAGTAACTCTAAATCATGACTCAAACCAGAGCAGCAAAGCAAAGGGCTCAAGCTAATGGGAATGCTGTGGCCCAGGGGAGAACTGAGGGGGGCAGTTGTCCTCTGAATCACAGCCTTGTAAGATGCACTATTTGCTTGATGTTTGCGGAGCAGTCAAGTATGGGACATGATACTGCCATGGGGGATGTCTTTGTGTGTGTGCGATGCAAGGAGTGTAAGGAGATAAGGCGACAACTCAGCGTTGTTATGGGCCTATATGAGAGCTTGAAGGATAGGGTGGATGCCCTCGAAGGATTACAAGTGAGGGGCCCATCAAGCTCTCAGCTGCCCACACCAATGCCAGAGCTTGCACTTGGTCATCGCGGAACACAGCGGCAACCCCCAAGGCAGAATGCGCTGGTCCCAAAGGAACTAGTAGTTGTTGGTGACTCTATTGTCAGGGAAACGGGAAACATGCTTTGTAAAAAGGATAGGTGGAATAGGACCAGGGTATGTCTGCCAGGGGCAAACGTTGATGACGTTGTAGAGCGGATATCATCTTTTAAGGGCACAAAAGGTGATATAGTTGTACACGTTGGCACTAATGACATTAAGAGTAGGAGACCGGCGGAATTACTTGACAAGTACAGGTCACTGATGAAAAAAAGCCGTGAATTAGGGTTGAAATTGAAAGTGTCTGCAATTCTGCCCAGACACGATAGGAGGGAGTATATGATGAGAGCCCTGTCAATCAATTCGGCCCTGGAAAGATTGTGCAGGGCTCAAGGGGTAGAATTTTTTTCAGCCTGGTCTGTACTTGTTAACAGGAGAGACTGCTTCTACAGGGATGGGATACACTTAAATAGAAAGGGTGCAAGAATGTTTGCTGATGCTATCGAGGCAATGTTAGGTGGGTCGGAAAACTGCTAGATTGGGGGGATACAAGGACTAATAGATTAACAGTAGCCACTGGCAGAGGTGAAAGTGATTCTTGCACTGCTTCTATTGGAATGAGCCGCAGCCTGGAAAATAAGATGCAGGATATTTCAGAGACTGCTGGGAATCATTGGGGTACAAGTAAACACATGGGTTGTGTTAGGGTAGCTAAGAAAAAGAACAGGTGCATGTATACTTGTGTGTACACCAATGCTAGGAGTTTAGTAAATAAATTTGATGAATTTGAGGTATTGCTCAAAACATCAAAGGCAGATATTGTGGGGATTTCAGAGACGTGGTGTCACACAGATATAAGAAATGCAGAACTGGAATTTGGGGAGTACAATGTCTACAGAAAGGATAGACAGGATAGGAAGGGAGGAGGGGTTATGCTATTAGTTAAAAAACACATAAAATCCAAGGAAGTGAAGCCAGTCGACATCGCTGGACAGTGCAGTGTCGAGTCAGTTTGGTGTGACATAAGCATTGGGAGATCAAAATTGAGAGTAGGAGTGTGCTATAGGCCTAATGACTCTGATGAGTATAATAAGAAACTGTTCGGAGAAATAGAGTGGGCCAGTAAATCAGAGAGTCTTATAATGGGGGATTTTAATTTCCCAGATATTGACTGGAATTTGGGGGCTGGTCACTCACACAGTAGCAAGGCTTTTGTGGATTTATTGGATGATTGTTTTCTACATCAGCATGTTCGGGAGGCAACTAGAGGGAGTAATACTCTTGATTTGATTATCAGTAGTGATTCTTCATGCATTAAGAATCTGCAGATAAATGAACCACTTGGTGGCAGTGATCACAGTGTGCTGAAGTGGGAGTTACTCAAAGAGGTAACTACCATTAGGGGTAAAGGGAAGGGGTATTGCTTTCGTAAAGGCGACTACAATGGACTGAGACAATATTTAAATTCTATACAGTGGGATCAACTGATGATATTGCCAACAGCAAGTTCAAAATGGGAAGCATTCAAAGAACTTATCGTGGAAGCTACTAGGCTTTACATACCAACTAAGAAATATTGTTCAAGGTTTAGGCCTAAATGGTTGTCAGATGAACTAATGAGGCATATGGCAGAGAAGAAAAATGCATGGGATACATACAAATTAACACGTGACACGGACGCCTATGATAGATACAAGTTGATCTGTAACCAAGTTACAAAGGAGGTTAGGCAGGCGAAGGCAGATTACGAGAGATCCTTGGCAAGGGATGCGAAGAAAAACAGCAAAGAGTTCTTTACTTATGTAAACTCTAGAAGGAAGGGGATGAATCAGATTGGTCCACTTGAGATCGATGGGTCAACTGTTGATGACCCTGCTCGGGTAGCTAACAAACTAAATGAATATTTTGCATCGACATTCACACATGAGGAGTTATTCAGCGAGGGGAATGCCAGAGGTGTATTCAAATCTAGCAGTAAGCTAGAGAATCTTGTAATAACTGAGAGCAAAGTGGAGGAGAAATTGTTGAAGATAAACACAAGAAAGGCACCTGGGGTGGATGGGATCTATCCAGTTATATTAAAGGAGGCAGCAAAGGAGGTAAGCAAACCCTTAGCCATAATTATGAGAGCTTCCTTGGACTCAGGGGAGGTACCCATTGACTGGAGATGTGCAAATGTGACCCCAATTCACAAAGGGGGATCAAAGGCTGACACAAGTAATTATAGACCTGTGAGTTTAACTTCTGTTCCCGGAAAATTAATGGAGGCACTGGTGAAAGAAGCACTGCAGGATCATCTAGACAAGACTTCAGTTATAGCTAGGACACAGCATGGTTTTGTTAAGGGGAAGTCTTGCCTGACCAATTTGATTGGATACTATGATGCAGTCACAAAAGAACCGGATGCAGGGAATAACTTTGATATTATATACTTGGATCTTAGAAAGGCTTTTGATACTGTTGCACATGGAAGACTGCTGCACAAATTGGAGCAGTGTGGCATTGGAGGCAAGTTGCTGCTATGGATAAAGGGGTGGTTGAGGGGGAGAAGACAGAGAGTGGTAATCAATGGACACTGCTCATCGTGGACTAATGTTATTAGTGGAGTCCCTCAGGGTTCAGTATTGGGGCCTTTATTGTTTTCTGTATTTATAAATGATATTGATGATGGTTTATCAGGCTTAATGTCCAAGTTTGCAGACGATACGAAGGTTGGCAGGGTTGTCAAGGACACTACTGACACTATGCTGCTGCAACAGGATTTGGAAAGGTTGAGCAGATGGGCTTCGAGGTGGCAAATGAAGTTTAACATTGACAAATGTAAAGTACTACATATGGGAAACGGCAACCCCAGAGCAACGTATCAACTCTGTGGTACTACACTGACAGTGGTAGAGAATGAAAGGGACCTGGGGGTGGTGGTGGTGCAGGCAGATATGAAGTTCTCTGAGCAGTGCAGACGAGCTGCAAGAGTAGCTCATGGTGTATTGTCAATGATATATAGGAATTTTTCTAGCAGGGATAAGGAGGTGATTATTCCCTTGTATAAGGCAATGGTCAGGCCACACCTAGAGTACTGTATACAGGCCTGGAGGCCTCATTTCAGGAAGGATGTAGAGCTGCTGGAACGAGTACAGAGAAGGGCAACTAGATTGGTGAATGGGACAAAGGGGTTCTCTTACGAAGAAAGGCTTAAGTTTTGCAAATTACAGTGTCTGGAAACTAGGCACCAGCGGGGTGATCTGATAGAGGTGTACAAAGCCTTGAATGGTTTGAGCATGCTCAATGCTGATGGGATTCTTCCTCTAGCTCAGAAAAATCACCTGAGAGGGCATAAATTCAAATTGAGGAAAGACAGATGTAGGATAGATGTGCGGAAATTTGCCTTTAGCCAGCGGGTGGTTGGTGGGTGGAACAGACTTCCATCCCTTGTCGTGGAAGTTGATAGTCTAAATAAGTTTAAGGCTCAGCTGGACAGGTATTTCGAACGAACAGAGGGGTGAAGTGGAAGTGGTTATTTTTATTTATTTATGTTACTTTTTTTTTTTTTTTTTTTTCTTTTTTTTTTTTGGCTGATGCTGCATAAGCTTGCTTTCTTGCATCAAATGCCTCTACTAATGCTAATGCTAATATGCTAATGATGTATGTCGTGTTCGGTTATGCTCTTCATAGATAGCAAGTTTTAGTTACTTATCCTTGACCGTACAGCATGATTCAAATACCAATAGATTCCTCTTCTTCCGCCCAACACGGATGAGCCATCATCACCATCATCAAACAAACAGGTACTTCATGTTTTATACTTTTTATGCTATTGCTTCCATTATATTAGTTCTAACCCGTATACAGCCAGCAAACAATAGTGCCCTAAAGGCATATGACGACATCGTGGTCAACCTTGAGAAGTCACAAAGCCCTGCGCTGCTGAACCCGCAGGGTACGTTAAACTCTCCTATCCTTTCAGCTTTAAAACCTCCCCTCTCAGCAGAAATACAGTGG
The DNA here is from genome assembly GCF_048544385.1 of Mastigoproctus giganteus. Classification (NCBI taxonomy): domain Eukaryota; kingdom Metazoa; phylum Arthropoda; class Arachnida; order Uropygi; family Thelyphonidae; genus Mastigoproctus; species Mastigoproctus giganteus. The sequence goes on from NC_143587.1 coordinate 3,506,999, forward strand.
TTGTAAGAATACTAATCCTTATTCCGACCCCCACAGGCAAACCCATCGTCAAGAGAACACCTAAAATACAAACGGTTTTAATTCTTCGCAGAAAAGTAATTAGTCGGACAAATTTCAACCTAAAGGCAAAGAATGGCAGAATCAGAAATTTCGACAAGCCCCCCCACGTGCTTCCGTTGTAAAGTGGATCATCAGGAAGCAGTAATCCAATGTACGTCATGTCGGCAATTTTACTGCGCGGCCTGTACCAAATGCGATATAAAGCGGTTCAACAAGCAGCGACGTCAAAAGTACATTTGCCCATTCTGCAAAGAAAGTAAAGGACAAATGACAAATGCAACGGAATATGTGGATATCCAGAATGATACGGAGATCGAAAATAACCAAACAAACGTCCAAACATCAAGATTTAGTCAGACTCACGCTGCAAGTCAAACTGACTCAGTAACGGTTAACCCGGAGTGTGAAATGGACTCAGATGTTTGCATTCAACAACCAATCATCGCGACACATGAAAATCCTGTGGAATGCAGGAAAGAAAGCCAAGGGGAAAGTGCCCTCCTTAATGATGAGCAAAACAGGTTCCTGAAATACATTGATGGCATCTGTACAGAACACATGAAATTGTTCCACATGCAAACTGCAGAATTTCTGGAAAACATAATGTGGAAATTCACATCAATCTCTGACAGTCTGCAGAATTTATCTGAAGAGAACCAGCAGCTTCGTGTACAGAACAATGACATGAAACAAGAAATAGGTCTCCTAACCAATCAAGTGCGTGAACTAACAACCTTATTTTTTCCCAATGAAAATAGTATATCCAACAACGTGGCTCTGGGAACCTCGGAAAACAAGCCACAAGAAACAATACATGATTCCAACGCTAAAAGGAATTATACTCCCCAATTTATGTATAATGCAATGCCTCATATGCCTGTCACCCTTAGCACAATGGTAGCTATAACACAAGGAGATAATAATCAGCTTAGTAGCAGGGACACAGGGCCGAATGACTGTAACTCACCCAAACCTGCATCTAACAACACTGGGGGTAGCCACGCAAAGACCTCTCAGGTGGCCCTCTCCACAATACCGACCCAAAATACTACTAAATCTAAAAGGTTAAAGGAGACAATCCATACTGGAAAGGGTACAACAAGACCCACATTTGCAGAAGTAGTCACCGGCAAAAAAGATGCTGAGAATAACCAAAAGATCCCACCAGCAGGCCACATAGGCAGCCTCTATTCCCTGGCATCTCTCACCGACCAACATGTTCACTCAAAAGAAACCCGGATGACATATTCAACTTATCAGAACATGGAACATGGAAGACGACAAGGCAACAGAGATGCCACAGAACTTTCCTCTAAGGGTACTTGTGCTAATTCGTACAATATCACAGCAGTTCAGACTCGTGGTCGAATCTTTATATCTCGACTGGAACCGACTACTAAACCAGACAGCATTAAGGCCATGTTTACAGAAGTACATGGGATGAATATTGATGTGAGACAGAGAAGAACCAGGTATCCAACTTATGCCTCTTTCATCCTTACCTGCCACCCAGAGAAGATGAGCTTCGTACTGGATCCAAGGCTATGGCCCCCTGGAACCCTCATCAAACCCTTCCTAGATCAGAAGCCAAGAACCGCAAGAAACCATCAACATCAAACGCAATAGCAATTAAAGCTACCAAGCTCCCAAGCCAAAAAAACGCATGAGAAATCAAATAACTTCACTGAGAACAAACTTACCATAGGAAACAAACTGTCCACATATCATTCAATCCAACTCTCAGCAGATTATAATGATAATCCCCAGAGCTTCAGACCTGTAAAGAATATCCCTGTACACATGGCAATGCACAGTAGACCAGTGCGAACCTTAAAAAGAGACCTGCCACCTGTACTAACTCCAGTTACTATGGCTACCACCATTCGAATTGTCTATCAAAATGCAAGGAGTATTTGTAACAAGCTAGACACTGTCGAACAGCTTCTCCTCTCTAAAACCTTTGATATTCTCTGCATTGCCGAAACATGGCTTGGGAACGGGCGGGACTCCCTTGCCTGTGCTCCTCAGGCTGGGTACCAGATGCTCAGTTCCTCCAGAGAGGATCGTAGAGGTGGGGGAGTCGCAATATTCTATAATACCACTATCTTCTCATTGGCACATTCTGTAGTAACCCAATCCCTTGCATTTGAAGCTGCTATGGTATCCCTCAAGCTCAATGCCAACCTGATAGACATAGCAACAGTATACATTCCACCAGGCCCAAACAGTGACATCATTGAAGATGTGATCCACTGGCTGGTAAATCACCTCCATGCCTCTGCTAAGCACATTATTTGTGGAGATTTCAATCTTCCACCTACTCTCACACATCTTAGTAGGAAACTCATTAGAAGTATGGATTCATTGGGTATCGGCCTACTCAATTGCCACCCCACGAGAGGATCTAATCTCTTGGATCTAATGTTCTCTTCAGCACCATGCGACCTCGAAGACAGTCCTCAAAACCTATTTCAATCCGATCACGAACCCATTGCCATACTCCTGCACTTAGCCGCACCTAACTTTGATATCCAAGGCCCAAAAAAGAAAAAAGACATCACAGCACCCAAATTCATTGATCCATCACGATGTCTCGAAGCTGCATCCTCGATACCTTGGGAGGCTCTCAATAATTGTGATCTCGAGCTAGCTGTGGACCTCATGACCAGATGGATTCGAACCATTGCAAGTTATGGTGCTACAAAGACTGTCTGCATCACTCCCCGTTCGAGAGCTTGGTGGACACCAGCACTGAACAACAGCTTTCAACAAAAACAAAATCTCCATAAGAGATGGAAAAAATCAGGCGCTATACAAGATCGTATTGCCTTCTCCAGAGCCCGGGCAGTTTTCAACCGTCAGAAAATATTTGCAATTAAAAAGCATTTAAATTCAACCCTACGAAAAGGCAAATCGTTTTATGACTCTCAGCACACAGGAATCCCTAAAGCACTGGACCTTGAACTGTGGATGGACCACATTGCACGGTTCTCAAACAATGTGGCCCCGATGCACCTAGGCAACTTACCCATCAACGACGTCCCTACTGATATGCTCGCCACCGTTCGCATCAGCAGGAAGCAGCTTATAACTGCTATAAATGGATTGCCACCCACTGCAACTGCAGGCCCCGATCTTGTGCCACAATTCATGATTAAATGTCTTAGCTCGTTTATAATCGGTCCTCTACTATCAATTTTTAACCGTGTATTAACGCAGCAATACTTTCCCCCTCTCTGGAACAGATATACTGTGAAGCCACACCCTAAATGCCAATCTGCAACCCTCATTAAACAGTTCAGGCCAATCTCTCATTCTTCCAGCCTCTTGAAGCTCATGGAGAAGACATTACTTTCCACCATCATCAATCAAATCATGCCTCACAAACCCCCACAGATTCACTATGGCATTCCAGGTAGATCCACAGTCACCAATTTAACATCGTTAACCAACACCATTCTCAGTGCACTAGAAGCGAAAGCAGAGCTTTCTGTCACCTACATCGACCTGGAAGCTGCCTTCGACTCCATCAGTATCCCCTCACTTGTTCACCTCCTAGAAAACTACTTCTACATAAAAGGTGACATGTTGTGGTTTATCACAGCCCTGCTCTCTGACAGAACCATTCTTCTCAAAGTGGATCAACACACAATCTGGAGAAAGATCACTGCGGGAGTTCCCCAAGGCGGAGTTCTCTCCGGAGCATTATTCACCGCAATTATTATTCCGTTTGTGCAACAGAGAGAAGACATACTCTGCTATGCCGATGATATTAAAATATATACTCAGATTAACCCCGGCGAACATCTCTCAAACATCAATAAAAAGATCTGTGAAAAGTTACATAACCTAGGATCCTATCTCCATCAATTTGGCCTCCTCATTAACCCCGCCAAATCAGCCCAAATGGTCTTTTCTCTGAAGCGCCAACCCACTGAAATCCAAGCTTCTCTAGACGGCATTCCCTTCCCAATGGTCAAGATGCATACAGACTTGGGCGTCGTGTTCGACTATAAACTGAGCTTCAACCCCCACATTGACAAGCTCACAGCAAAATTCTGTCAAATGCGCTGGACCACAAAACAACAACTGCTCCACGTTAGGGATCTGGATGTGACTCGTCGATACGTATACACCTCAGTATACTCCGTCGTACTGTATGCCTCGGAAATTTGGGGGTCCGCAGCCCCTACCAACATCAAGCGCGTGTACTCCGCCGAATACTGGCTCCTTCGTTGGATCACGCAAAAACATCGTCGTCCACCCCAGCAAAGGACAACTGCGATGGCGACGTCCCTTCACTTTGCCCGACTTCCAGATCTTGTATTTGAAAAACGCCTTGTTCTCACTGTCAAGATGACAACCGGAATGGTCTCGGAGCCAAGCATCTGGGAACTGTGTGGCTGGAGGATCCCTCAACCCGGACTGAGGTCAGCTCCCATGCTCACAGCTCACTATAACAGACTATCGCTCAGTGACCGCTTTCTCCCCAAGGAGATGCTCCCCACAATCGTTTCAATTGACGGCGACCTCTGTAGGTTTGTGAAGGATCGGGGGTACCGAAGACAGATCCTTAAGAGCCTGACCTTGGCCAGGCAAAGTGCACATTAATAAGAGCAGCATAATAATGTCCAATATATTGTAAATAATGTTGAAAGCACGATGTCTTTATGAATGTGTTGTAAATAAAGTGAAGAATATCGTTATGAATATAAATATTAATATAACATAATGTAAATATGAATATCTTTATTTCATTGTAAATACTGTCAAAACCATAAAATGTCCTGTAAATAATCTGACACTGATTCTATTTTATTGTTGGCTCTGGGGAATGAGCCCGAACTTCGATGTGGGCCCCGTCTCCCCAAGGCTATTATTGTCCACCATCCAATGTAAAACCCCTGGCATTGCTGCTGTGAAGGGTCTATTGTATATACCATGTTTGTATACAATAAAGATTATATATATAATACTTAATTTCAAGAATTTTTCTGGCGCCCTCAGGCTATTAGGGACTGAGATCTAGACACTGCTTTTCGAAGATTTCAGAACTTCCCTTCCACTTTCCATCCAGCTGGATAAGTGAAATACATATTAAACATAGACATATTGATATAACTCTGCCTTTAGGGTACTAATGAGTATCCTATTAGGATTGAGAAGAAAAGTTTAGAACAAGAGGATAGACAATAGTCGTGTGGTTTTTTTTTTCCCTGCACTTATCTGACATGGATACTGACTTGGACCATGACCAAGTTAGGATACTGACACAAGATATTGACATTGAGAATTCTTCTGGATCAGAGTCTACGGATTCATCTAAGAAAAAAAAAGGGGTGCAGGGGGAAGAAAACTCCCAAAACTCCTAGAATTACTCAAGCTCGAGGAGATAAAAACATTGTGGTGGAGGAGAGTCCCTCTGATTCGTTGGCTTCTGAGCCGCCGATGGTCATTGTCGATAGTAACTCGATTCCAACGGAATCTTCTGAAGATCTTTCTCTAACAGAGGGATTGGACCTGGGTGGGTCTTTGAATGCTTCAATTGTATATGCGACGGTTGCCAAAATCAGGAAAGCTCTGGGAGAGTTTCTATCAAAGGATTCTAGCAAGATAACTAAGTCTGCCTCTAACCGCATTCATAGTCTATGGGCAGATCTAGAGGCAGTTACCACCGCAATCTTAATTGACAATGAACGACTTAAGACCAAAGCATCTGAATTGGAAATCAGAGCAGGTCTTTTGGACAAGATGATACAGATCCAACGTGATCTACATCCTCATAAGACTTTTACGGAAGTTGTTCGTGGTGGTACAAAGCGAAATAGACAGACTCCTGAAATAACAGAGATTCCACTGCTAACGTCTTCAGTGGAGGTGGCAGCTTCTTCGGGCAGACCAATTGTTGGTGAAGATAGGATGGATTCCGGAAGTGGGATCTCTGATTCCGAAAACATACTAATACTTAGGCCCTCAGCAGAATCTTCCCTGGCGTCTAGCCAGGATATCAGGAAGGCAGTTACTGAAGTGATTAAAAAAGATCACAAGGACATGAAAATCAAGGGTGTACGTCTTTTGAGAAATAAAGGTGTGTTGTTAGAGACAACAAATCCTGATGATGCCAAGAAGATCTCAAGTGCTTCTGCATTAAAAAAAGCAGGATTATCAATAGAAAAACCCAGATTGTCCGATCCTACAATTTTGATCTACGGTGTCCCGAAGGAATATTCTAAGGAGGATATTTTGGAGGATTTAATTAATAAAAATTTAAAAGACTTTGGTTTTAGCCAGGAGGAAGTTAAGAATGAGATTACATTCAGATTTAACTCGGGCACCGGAACCAGAGTGACCAATTGGGTTATTGGTTTCAGCCCACGCCTTATGGGACACGTGATTCAGAGTAACAAAATTTATCTAGGTTTCACGTCACACAGATTTCGTAAGTTTACACTTGTAAGCAAATGCTTCAGATGTCTGGGATATGGTCACAGTGCGCAGTTCTGTTCCCATAAAGCTGTATCTTGTGGCCACTGCGGGGGTGGAGGCCATGTTTTTTCTGACTGTATTCACAAGGAGGAACCACCTCAGTGTGTTAATTGTAAACGTAGAGGTAGGGATTGTAATCACTCGGTCAGGGATAATAAATGCCCTGAGTATCTTAAAGCTGTTGAATTGACAGACCGAAGAACCAGACATGAATAATACAACGGTAATTGATTCAACAAGTGTTAACCTGCAATACGGCGAAATAAAAATTATTCAAATTAATGGCCAAAGATCTCGTGCAGCGGCGGACGAGATTAGGAAAGCTGCTGATGATCTGGGGTTTGATATTGTATGCTTGCAAGAACCGTATTACTCTTCTCAGGTAGGGGGGGGTTCAGCGTATAAAGTTATAGGATATCCAATTTCGGCAAGGATTATTGCCTCAAGTGACGATCGACCCAAGGCCGCCATAATTATCTTTAACAGTGAACTAGTAATAACAACTATCTCAAGTGAATGTTCTGCTACCACAGTTTGTATCCTGGTTTCCTCCAGGGACCAGTCGTTTTATCTGGTTTCCCAGTATTTTCCTCCTTCAGAAGATATTCAGCCAGCTTTACACAGACTTGACAGGGTATGTAGCAGATTTTCAGCTAAAAACTTACTAATTACAGCAGATTTCAACGCTAAGTCTACACTTTGGAACAGCGGCTTTTCTGATGCTCGAGGCGAGCAGTTGGTTGATCTGATCTTGGATCAGAATCTCTGTGTAAAGAACTTGCCAAATAAACCATATACATTCTCGACGACAAATGGTGAATCTAATATAGATGCTACTTTAACCTCCATTAATCTGGTGGATAGGGTGCAAAATTGGGACGTCAATCCGTATCTAATTAATAGTGACCATCGAGCAATCACCTTCTCGATTTTACCGGAGGATAGGCAAGTGAATATAACAATAAGGGATTTAAGGCGTTTTCGGATGGACAGGGTGAACTGGACCAAGTTTCGTGAATATCTGAATACAATTTTTAATGGAGATGACAAAGTAATCATTAACACCTTAACAGCAAAAGAATATGTTTTTCTGGTTCAATATCATTTATATCAGGCAATGGCCTACTCGACAAAAAGAAAACAGACAGGAAGAACTTCTGTCCCATGGTGGTCTTCGGCACTAGCTGAATTGAGACAACAAACTCAACAAGCACGAAAAGCATACCAAAGGAATAGGCATCTATCGGACGCAGACACTCAGGCTTTGAAAAATGATTACAGAGACTTGAGGAAGAGGTACCATAAAGCAATTGCTGATAGCAGGCAAAATTGTTGGCAACGTCTGGTGAAGGAAACAGGAAATGCTGACCCTTGGGGTATAATCTATAAGCTTTCAAGAAATAAACTTTTGTGTGGTGAAATTTACAACACGATAATTAGAGAGAATCAAGAAACTTCGGACTGGGAATCTACAGTCGAAGGGATAGTGAGTAGCCTATTTCCGGAAGATTTGCCGTTTATGGACAGCCCTGATCAAGCGGAAATTAGACGCATTAATCGTGAATATAAGGGGACAACCGAAACTGCCATTTTTAATATGCTTGAGCTAGGTGCTGCAGTAGCTAAATTGAACCATAAAAAATGTCCTGGCATTGACCTCATTGAGAATCAAGTAATTGAAAAATTTTATGAATTCTTCCCTGAGATTTTATTAAACTTATTTAATAAATGCTTGCTAGAAGGGCTTTTCCCTCTCGAATGGAAGCTTGCGCTCTTAAAAATCTTGCATAAACCGGGAAAGCCAAAAACAAACCCCAGAGCATACAGGCCAATCTCTTTATTGGCAAATCTTGGCAAATTATTTGAAAGGATGATTGCCCCAAGGATTTTTAAATTATTTACAGAACATAAACTCTCCTCTGATTGCCAGTTTGGATTCAAAAAAGGGCGTTCCACTGAGGACGCAATCTCAACCCTGCTGACTTACATTCAGGAGGCAAACAGCAAATATGTTCTTGCTGTTTTTATTGACTTTGAGGGCGCTTTCGATTCCCTTTGGTGGGAGAGTGCTCTCAGGTCAATGCAACTGGCAAAGTGTGATGACTACCTGTTCAGAGTCCTCAGATCTTACTTTAAGGATCCACAAATTAGAGTATGTGCAAAGCATTTATCATACACGACTACCGTTTCAAGAGGATGCCCTCAGGGTTCAGTCTTGGGACCTCTCTTTTGGAATGCAGTGCTAGACCAGTGGCTCACGAAGGATAGCGATGAGTTCATCAAAGTTGCATATGCAGATGACTTGGTGGTGGCGGTGCAGGGAGGATCAAGACAAATTCTCGAACAAAAAATTCAGTCAGTTTTGAATAATTTAGTGGCATGGGCGGGTTTGAATAAACTAAAGATTTCTGTCACCAAGACCAATTTCATGGTGTTTAAACACCACTTCGATTATGGAAGGCCGCAAAGGTAACCCTATATGGTACTCAAATTCCATATGTACAGAACACCAAGTATTTGGGTTTAACTTTAGATGATCGTCTCAGGTTTCATGTACATGTCACTAAAATCAATGAAAAAATCAAAACGTTCGTAGCTGCAGTTGTTAGAATTTCCCGCAAGGAATGGGGTTTATCCAAAAAAACTCTGGTATTGTACTACAAGACGATATTTCTTCCCATTGTAGATTATGGTGCTGGTATTTGGTTTGCGGCTTCTACCAAGGTTACAACTAAAGCCAAGCTTCTGTCCCTGCAACGTACAATGTTGCTTACAGTAATACGCGCTCCAAGGACAGTGTCGACAAATGCCTTACAGGTTATTGCAGGTACCATCCCCTTGGATTTACACATTATTTTCCGAGGTATTGTATATAACTTAAAGAAGGGAAGGGCGTTACAAATATTGAATATCACCTCTAATCCAAATAACAACATAAAGGAGGAAAAACGTAGAATTTGGGGCGAGCTTGTGAATTGCTGGCAGCAACGTTGGGATTTGAGTGAGTATGGCACCATTACAAGAGGCTTCATTCCAGCCGTAAGCTTTGCAATGGACAGGAGGGTGTTGTCTTGGTTTGCTCCCACCATGAACACGAGTTACTTAATCACTGGACATGGCTTAAGGGCCAAACTATTTGAAAGAGGATTAGAACCTGACCCCTACTGTTCGTGCGGTGAGGTGGAATCTTGGAGACATGTCATCCTTGAATGCGGGCTGTATACTTCAGACAGGCAGGAATTACTAAATAGGTTGCCAAACCTCAAGGAGAATAATTTACCTCTCTTGGTTCAGAGGTGGGACATCTTTGCTTTGCTTCAGGAATTCTCGGCCAAAGTTTTTAAAAGAAGACAGGAGCTAAGAAATCTATTGCAGGATACCAATTAAGGGAAATGCTGCACATTTGACGACAGAACACTTCGTGTAATGTCATCTTTATAGGATGTTTCTTGTTTACAGCGAGATGATCTTCTGCTCCTGGACACCCAATTGCAGGCTTGCATTTGTGGATGGACTCTAAAGTGGAGATAATGTTAATGTTTCTAAGTGTTAAGTTAATGTCATTCTAAGTGTATGTATTTGCTATTTACATGTAGATAATCGTATAATGTTGCTTTTGTTCAACAAGTGTACATTGTTCTTAGTTGGAAAATTTTTATTTTATTTATTTTTTTATTTTATTTTTTTTTTTTTTCGCTGGCCTCCAAGTTTGGGCAGCCTTGGGGGCGGGATTGCTGGCACCTACCAGTATAGCACTACTTCCGGTAGGTGCAGGATTTGTGCATTACAGCACACAGAGAATGGTGGATCCAGGTGTTAGTTAATCCCTGGTGGCGAAATGGCCTGACATAATGCTCTTTTTTTCAGGCCTGTTTTGCAGACGTTCTGAGCTTTCTCAGGAGTAAAAGGTGGAGATGGGCTTGTGTCTAGGAGCCACCCTTCATATCAGGACACACACAATCACAATCTACCTTCCAAGTAGTTTTCAATCCAGTTTAGTGCCTGTCCTCCGAGACCATAGTGATGCAGTTTGTTGATTAGTCTCTGATGGACTACGTTGTCGAAGGCTTTGCTTAAATCAAGGAAGATGGAGTCTACTTGTTTTAAGGAAATATGCTATTCGAAACAAACGAAATCATATCTGTGCAGGGGGACGACCCTTGATAAATCCGTGGGAGTAATCTGACAAATTAAGTTTCATAAGGTTAAAAGCTGCTTCATTACAATGGATTCACTTATCTTTGAGAGTGTATTCAATTGACAAACTGGTCTGTAATTGTTGAGTGAAGATGGGTCTCCTTTTTTGTAAAGAGGAGTAACAAAGGCCTTGTTCAGTTTGAGCTGGATAGATTCCACTCTCAAATACCAATTTTATTAAGTGAAGTAATGGCTTTACAAGTGTGGTCCCACATTTTTTCCATAAGACAGTAGGGATACCGTCCGGGCCTCGTGTGAGGTAATTTTTCATACTGTGGATTGTGCTCAACAATTCTGCTTGGTTGATTTCGAATGCTGTTAGTGTATCAATGTAGTTGAGAGGAAAATTTTCGTTACCTTCCGTCCCGTCATCTGCTGTATCTGTTTTGTAAATTTCTTCAAAGCTGCTAGCAAGGTAGTCTGCCTCAGACAAAGATGACAATTCATTAGGAATATCTAGTGTGTTTACAGCCGTATTTTGATTTTTGGCTTTGAAATAGCTGAATGTAGGCTTCATATCTTTTGCCTCGAAGACTCTTCTTTCGACAAAGCACAAATATTTGTTGTAGTCCTGTTTTAATGTCATTTTAACCTGTCTTCTTAAGGAAGAATATTTATTGTAATGGCATATTTCCTTATTTGTGTTAAACCTAATATGCATTTTTCGTTTTGCCAGTAAGGATTTTAGTTTCTTAGAGAACCAGTGTGGGTAATTTGGATCAGGAACACTATAGCATGGAACAAGGTTGTTAGTTACTTCATTAATGATTTGGTAAAAGCAGTCCAGTGCTTCTTGAGGATCATTGATTTTTAATAATTCCCAATTACAGTTTTTAAATGCATAATTCATATCAGGCCATTTCACTTTATTGAAATTGAGCTTCTGTTTTTGTTCTAAATCCGTATCTTTAACTGGTCTTTTCTTGATGTAAAAAGGCCACGGAAATGTGATCTGATTTGAAAAGATTAGTTGGCTTAAAGACCACCAAAGGAAAGTTGGTGAAGACTAAATCCAAGTAGTTTTCATTTCTAGTTGGAAATTCACAGATCTGATTCAGAGAGATGAATTTTTTTTTTAAATCTACCCTTAAGTGTCCAGACGTTATTTGGATTGGCATTACATCCATTGTAGGCATGTGGCATATTAAAGTCCCCTAAAACAATTAAATGGTCTATTCCCAGATGCTGATCAAGAATTTGGTCGATAGTGTTCTCAAATTCCACCATAAGAGTGCTATCTATAGGTGGTGGAAGGTAGACAAGCATAACATAGCAAATATAAGAGCCACTGCCCAATTGGAGAAAAATTCCTTCAATGTTAGCCAAGATTTTGATTTTTGAGATAGGAATCTTTGACAGATGATCATGAGCCCGCCGCTTTTCTTATCCAGTCTATCCCTACGAATAACAACAAAGCCCGGTGGGGCCAATTCACTGTCCTTAACATCCTGAGTGAGCCATGTTTCCGCTAAGAAGTAGATGTCGTAGTCTTCTTGTAATATAAGGGAATAGGTGTCTTTATAGTTGCAATTGTTTAGACATTGCACGTTTTGATAGTAACATAGCAAATTATCCTTATTTTGCCTAACTGGATTCATATTTTCCTGTATTTTCTTCGACGAGTCGCTCTCAAACCTCAAGCAAGCAAGCAAACGTGGAGCGAAAGCTTCGGGAATGTTATGTATGAAGCTTCTGATGGCTGCTCGCCAGACAATCGCAAACTGAGGTATCTACAACCAATAACACAGATTTCACTCACTGATGAGTGAAGTCTATAACACAGATAAAAGAGTAAACAAATCACATTCCTCAAACAATCAGGGAAAAGGATCAGCGTGGTGGAGGCTGTCCAATCTTGTTCGCACGGGCACAAGAACGGGCACGTTGATCTCCACATTTCTTGTGGGAGGAAGCCGGTACTTTGCTCAGTAACGAGCTCCTTGATCCCTGCATAATAATTTCAAGAGAAATATTTCCATTACTGTTTAGCCAGCCCGACAACTGATTTGATCTTAAAATGGTAACAATACTGACATTAATGGGTATGGATACGTCAATTTTTATGGTTAACAGGATTCAGTGAAACGTGTTCAAAGACCTTTTATTTGCAAAATATGCAGTGTACGTGCTCTTATCGTATAAATTGCTATTATTGTTTGACATTAAAATATATTAGTATAAAAATTATGAGAAAATGCAATGGCAGTTCACATCTGAAAATTACCCAAAGATTGAGAGCATTTGCCAAGCTCAGTCTGTTCCTTCAGCCCTTGTTGCCGCCATAGTTCCTTGAAAAGATCAAACATAGACTTAAAACACAAAGAAAGAAAGAGCAGATAAAGATAAAATAAGCGCAGTTACCGATGTAATTTGCAAATGAGACCACTAAGACAACATCATTAAGAACTTTGAGATCAAATTCTGCTCAAGATATTTTTGATGAGTTTACTGGCGGAGGTCCGTTTCCGTACAAATTTCCACTTCATCCAATGTGTCAGGCAGGTTAGTATGGATGTGCCTTTTACAAATATTTGCTGGTCTGGGATTGTGTCTTTTGCGCATTACTGAAAACTACCGTAGGTCCTGAACAAAGAATATCGTTTTAAGGAAAATATCTTTTCTCCACCGAAGCTCACGCGGTCGACGAGTTCGTTCAAACGGAGGTGTATTCTTCTGTGGAGTGAACATCCAGATTTTCTGGTCCGCATCAAATTGAATACGTTGGGATTAGTTAGTGGTATCAAATGAGTAATCTCGGCTTCGTCCTGCCGCCATCCATTCAAAGGTCTGCCCTTGCAGAAGAATGGAACTTACCACGAGACCTCAATCATCACACCCTTCTTTTAAAATACTGTACGAAAATCACATAGCAAGATCACATCTTTGTTAGAGGTCTAGCTGTTAGCGGTGATCACTTTCCTGATAAGCACCGCGATTTCGTGGGGCAGGACCCTTAGTGTTAGGTGTTTTTCTTGTAATTTAGGACTCGTGAAAATCGAGAAATGTTTCTTTTTTTTTTTTTTAAATTCATTTAATATCTCAATTCGAGACATTTGTTCATTTTCTTGAAATTGAAGACCTGGATCCTACGAAACAATTGGACATTAACCACAATGTTCATATACGCCTTAAAAGAGAGCATTAAGGATACCTACCGCGTAAAATAATTAATATTACACCGGAAATTCGAAGTGTTCGATGGAAGAGTTATTTGTAACACGACACGTAAAGGATAGCCACGCTCTCTCCTGATTATGTTCTAAATAAGATCTCGTAGCAGAAATCAGCTTCGTGGCTTCGGTTGGAGCTCTTCGACCGCGATGTCTCTGTGGGCTCGTGATGAATGAACTCTCCAGAAGAGAAACGCCCCTTTCATTACCTGAGATCTTGAAACTTTGTTCTGGGTCACTGGGAGTTGAACTCTTGCGGTTGGAGAAAATACACTTTAGGGTGTTGTTTTCAGTGAATATGCACGGAGGCGGTGTTTAAATGGGAGACTCTTTTGGTTTCACGTGTCACCTTAGATTAAGAAGAAGTTTCCCCATCCCCTTGAATGTCAGTAACGGCGGTAATTTTAAGATAACATCCATTCAGAAAGGAGGATGCTCTCAGCTTCAACAGAAGGAAATTTCTTCTTTTCCTGTTTAAATCGGAATGTTAAAAAAAGAAAATATTGTTCTCTTAGAAGCTGTTGCATTTTTCTCCTTCCTTCGTGTAACTTAAAAGCGACAGCAAAACGTTGGAAGGCGTCTTTCCTCTCCTCTGGGATGGATGGCGCGATCCACAATTAGCTGAGTTTCTCAGGCCGATATCTGAGCAGTAAATTTATTTTTGTTCCTCCAATTGAGTAGATGCAATGGGTGGGATTAGCGAGGTGGGGAACGGCGTTCGTGCACCCTTATTCCTGCGAGAAAGAAAGAGCCGGTGAGTGCGCGGACCTTACTATTGCGGTCATTGCAGTGACTTCTTCAATTAAGACAGCTTATTACATTACCAGAGAACTTTCTCAAAGTTTCCGAAACAAATCCGACATATTCCATCTCCTCGTTCGGTAATGCGATTAGCGACGTTTGTTTAGTAATGGGAAATATCTTTCTTATTAAATTATTGAAGACGTTCAATAGACAAGGTTCTCTCTTCTCCCAAGATGCCTTTTTTTTCATTTTCCAATCCCACGCTTGAGAAACAATTCTCATTGTTTCAACACCCAACACCTGCAGCCCACTACCCGACTGCCTTCTCGCGTACGTGGATTGCCTGCCCCTTCGCCAGCCCATCTCTCAGGAGAATACAACGCGCGAACGCTCGAGGATGTCTGAGAGTTACGATACACACATGGAGAAACTTCAAGATGTGAAAACATTTTTTAATCACGTGAAGTGTCGCATTTCGTTAACATGGTAAGAAATGATTGCCGATGAGAGGAGCCCCTTCTCATCGTCCCAAACGGAAACAACAACAACAACAGCAGCAGCAGCAGCAACAACAAACTACTCCAGGCGACATCGACTAGTTTTTGTTTTAAACATAATGAGATTTTAACTCGTAGGCATCACACAAGAAATGACTTCAGCTGTTTTTCTGTAAAAAACTTGAAATTGTGTTTTTTTTTTTTGTTTTAAAACTGTTCACTCTAAATATTTAAGAAAACGAAGCATACTCAACTCAATAGACTGAACTTCCCTTCACTCTTGAAGAACTGACTCTTGCAACTGCCAAGTTTAGGAACCGCAAGACGCCTGGACTGGACTTACTAGAGCCAAAAATAACAAAGAAAGTGGTAGAATACATCCTAGATCACATATACTAAAACTGTTTAACCGCTGCTTACACACCGGTCGCTTCCTATCTGCCTGGAAAGAAGCCAATGCACGCCTCATTCTGAAAAACCCGAACAAGCCATATGACCAACCAAACTCATACAGACCCATAGCCATTCTCTCAGTTTTTCGTAAACTTTTTGAGCACCTATTTCGTAACAGAATTGTCGCCCACTATAACAATGCTGGCCTACAATCACCAAACCATTACGGATTTAAAGAGGGCTTCTGCACTGGGCATGAACTGGACAGAGTCTTCTCTGCTGCAAGAAACTCCACAAAAAAAAAAAAAAATATTTCCTGATGATCTCAATCGATGTTTTCGGGACGTTTGGCTCACTGTGGTGGCCAAGTGTCCTCGACAGACTCCGTACAGCCAACCTGCCACGAAACCGTTATTATTGCATCAAGGACCATCTCTCACAAAGAAGTATACCAGTTAAAGCACCATACAGATCGGTGACCCGAAAAGTTCACAAAGATGCCACCCAGTGTTCAGTCCTAGGGCCGTCTAGTACTATATTTCCCAACAAGATATTATTTCCCAAAGCATATGCAGACGATTTGATGTTTACCATGGCAGCAGACTCCACACAATAAGTAGAAAATAAACAGGGCTCTTGTCACGTTTCAGGAATGAGCTGATCATAATCGCCTACACATCCGATCTGCAAAATCAACTCCCTACTACTGAAAGGGACGCTCCATCCCACAAATAGAGATACAGAACATGACCATCCGACTGTCTCCAGAACTTAAATATCTCGACAGTATATTGGATAGAAATCTCTCCTTACTCCGCACCTTGACTATCTTACAAAGATAATTCACAACTACGCTGCACTGATAAATACAATTTCACGAGGAGATTGGGGCTTGAAAAAGTGTGCCCTCTTTACTACGGAGCTTTTTTTTTGCCCACTATCAGCTATGGATCTGGGGTCGGTCTGACAAAATTATTACGAGTGTAAACAGGCGGACACTAGAAACAATGCAACGTGGCATCCTTCTTACCATCACAAGGGCCTGTTGCACCGTCAGCATCCACGCTCTTCAGGTGCTGTCTAGTGCACTTCAGATGGACTTGGAGGTTGTCAGAAGTGAGCTACTGTACAGTTTTTCCAATGGGAGGTCCAACACGTGATATCATATACTTGGATTTCAGGAAAGCTTTTGACACTGTTGCACATGGAAGGCTGCTGTACAAATTGGAGCAGAATGGTATTAAGGGCAAGTTACAGCAATGGATAAAGGGATTTGAGTGGAAGACGACAGAGAGTGGTAATCAATGGACACTGCTCTTCGTGGACAAATGTTGTTAGTGTAGTTCCCCAGGGTTTGGTGTTGGGACCATTGTTGTTTTGTATATTTATCAATGATATTGATGAAGGTATATCAGGTTTAATGTCCAAGTTTGCAGATGATACAGAAGTTGGCAGGGTTGTTAATGCAAGTAAGCTACTCAAACTGGATCCAGATCAGTTGGGAAAATGGGTTGAGAAGTGGAAACAGAAGTTTAACATTGACAAATGCAAAGTACCACATATGAGTAGCGATAACCGAAGAGAAACGTACCAACTCTGTGGTACTACACGCAGGGAAGTGAAAAAGACCGGGGGTTATTGTGCAGTCAAATATGAAGTTCACTGAGCAGTGCAGACGGGCTGCCAGGCCAGGTCATGGAGTCTTGTTAATGATATATAGGAATTTTGGTAGCAGGGACAGGGAGGTGATTATCTCGTTATACAAGGCAATGGTCAAGCCACACCTGTGTACAGGTCTGGAGGCCTCATTTTAGGAAGGATGTAGAGTTGCTAGAACGAGTACAAAGAAGGGTAACAATGTTGGCGAGGGGAACAAAGTGGTGCTCTTTCCAAGAAAGAGCTTAAGTTCTGAAAATTGACGAGTCTGGAGAGTAGACACCTGCGAGGTGATCCGATTGAGGTGTATAAGGTCTTCAATGGGGTGAGCAAGTTGAATGCTGATGAGATTCTTTCTCTTGCTCAGACTAAGAACCTAAGGAGGGGTACAGTTTCAAATTGAGGAAAGACAGTTTTAGAATAGATGTGCGGAAATTTGCCTTTAGCCAGCGGGTAGTTGATTGATGGAACAGACTTCCATCTTTTGTTGTGGAAGCTAATATCCTAAATAAATTTAAGGCTGAGCTGGACAGGCATTTGGAACAATGGAGGAAATGCCTCTACTAATGCTAACGTGCCTTGGATTCACAACTGGTCCTGCTAACAATACCAAGGCAGAAAAAATGAGGCTGACACAATACGTAATGCAGACTTAGCAGTCAAGATGCATTAATTATACTAAAGGAAATAACACTAAAAAATTCACCCCTGAAATTTTAAGAACCTACCCAGAGTCACCTTCGTGGTTGTTACCTGGCCTGTGGGTCTCATACCTACTTACTGGCCATGAATCAATCAAAGGAAAGTTGAAAGCATTAGCATTACTAGAGGCACATGATGCAAGGAGGCAAACGTATACAGCATCAGCCAAAAAAAAAAAAAAAAAAAACAATTCCCATTTCACCCATCCATTCGCTCAAAATGTTTGTCTTGTCTAGTTCTGCCTTGAATTTATTTAAGGCTATCAACTTCCACAACAAATGGAAGTCTGTTCCAGCAATCAACTACCCGCAGCCTAAAGGCAAACTTCCGCACATCTATTCTACAACTGTCTTTCCTCAGTTTGAATGTATTCCCCTCAGGTTTGTAATCTGAGCAAAAGCAATAATTCCAACAGCATTGAGCATGCTCAATCCATTCAAGACTTCATACACCTCAATCAGATCGCCTTGCAGGTGCCTAGTCTCCAGAAGCTGCAATTTGGAGAACTTAAGCCTTTCTTCATAAGAGCAACCCTTTGTTCCAGTCACCACTCTCGTTGCCCTTCTCTGTACTCTTACTAGAAACTACATCCTTCCTAAATTGGGGCTTCAAGATCTGCACGCAGTACTCAAGGTATGGCCTGACCATTGCCTTATACAAGGGGATAATCACCTCCTTATCCCTCCTCGCAAAATTCCTGTATATCATAGACAAGACCCCATTACCTACTCTGGCAGCCTAGCTTCACTGCTCAGAAAACTTTGTCTGCCGGCACAATTACCCCCAGGTCCTTTTTATTCTGCACTACGCTGAGTGTAACACCACCCAGTCGCTACATTTCTCTGGGGCTACTGGACCCATATGCACTACTTTTCATTTCTCAATGTTAAACTTCAGTTGCCACTTCTCAGCCCTTCTGGCCAACATTTCCAGTTTCTGTTGCACCAAACCTGCTAATCTTTGTATCAACTGCAAACTTTTACATTAAGCGTGATATACGCTTCATCAGTATCATTGATAAATATACAAAAAAAAAAAAAAAAAAAAACAATGGGCACAACAAACCCATGTGTGTCCGAGCTATAACTAAAGTCTTATCTAGATGATCCTGCAGTGCTTTTTTAACCAGTGACTCCATTATTTTACCCGGAACAAAAGTTAAACTAATTGGACTGGAATTAATAGTATCACCCTTTGATCGTCCTCCTTTGTAAATTGAAGATATATTTGCACATCTCGAGTCAGTGGGAACTTCCCCCGAGTCCAAGGATGCTCTCATAATTATGGCTAAGGGTTTGCTTACTTCCTTTGCTGCCTCCTTTAATATAACTGGATAGATCCCATCCACCCCGGGTGCCTTTCTTATGTTTATCTTCAACAGTTTCTCTCCCATTTTTCTCTGTTGGCGCATTATACCCTTAGATGCTGATGCGCCATAAAAATCCTAATAACCAACCCACCCATTTTTCTCTCAGTTATTACAAAATCATTTAACTCCCTGTTAGAGTTTAATTCACCTCTGGCGTCCCCCTCCCTGAATAACTCCTTACATGTGAATATAGGTGCAAAATACTCATTTAGTTCGGCAGCTATCTGATAATGATCATCTACAGTCAAACCATTGAAGTCAAGTGGACCAATCTGATTCATTCCCTTATTTCACAGTTTATTTATAAGTAAAGAACTCCTTGCTGTTTTTCTTTGCACCAATTGCTAAAGATTTCTCGTAATCTACCTTCTTTGTGGCTTGATTACAGACCAGCTTATATCTGCCATGGGCTTCTGTGTCGGCTGATAATTTATATGCATCCCATGCATTTTTTCTTCTCTGCACGAGTCTCATTAGTTCATCTGACATCCATTTGGGCCTAAACCTAGAGCAGTATTTCTTAGTTAGAACAAAAAGCCTAGTAGCTTCCAAAATTACTTCCTTGAATGCTTCCCATTTAGAATTTGCTGTTGATAACATCATCAGTTGGTCCCACTGTAAAGAACTAAAAAGAAATCGGAGACCACTGTAGTTATCTTTACGAAAGCAAAAAAACCCTTCCATTTATCCCTGATGTGGTAAAGAGAGGGGTTACATCTTTAAGTAAACCCCACATCAGTATACTGTGATCACTGCCACCTAGTGGTTCCTTTATCTGCAAATTCTTAATTCATGAATAATCACTGCTTATAATCAGATCAACAGTATTACTCCCTCTGGTTGCATCCCGAACATGCTGCTGTAGAAAACAATCATCCAATAAATCTACAAAAGTATTGCCAATGTGCGAGTGACCAACTCAAGGTCCAGTCAATATCTGGAAAGTTAAAATCCCCCATTATAAGACATTCTGATTTATTAGCTCACTCTTTTTTCTCTGCACAATTGCTCATTATACTCATCAGATTCATAAGGCTTATACCACACGCCTACTCATTTTCCCTTTTCCAGTTCTTATGTCACACCAAACAGACTCAACATTGCATTGTCCACCAACACCAATTAGATGCACTTGCTTAGATTTTATGTTTCTTAACTAACAGTGTCTAAATCCCTCCTCCCTTCTTGTCCTGCCCATCCTTTCTGTCCACATTGTACTCCCTAAATTCCAATTCTGCAATGTTTATATCTGTGTGACACCAAGTCTCTGATATCCCAACAATATCTGCCTTTTGATGATCTTGACTAGCACTTAAAGCTCATCAAATTATTTACCAAACTCCTACCATTGGTGTACACGCAAGTATAAATGCACGTGTTTCTACTCTTAGTTACCCTAACACAGCCCATGTATTTACTTGTTTCATGACCCCTGGCAGTTCATGAAATCCCTAGCAACTGGCTTTCTGGGCTGCTGCTCATTCCAATAGCAGTGCTAGAATCGTTTCCACCTCTGCTTGCGGCTACTGCTAATCTATTAGTGTGTGAATCCCCCAAGCCCGCAGTTAAGCGCTGGGTATCACTGACGACCCCCTGCGCCATTGCAGTCCCCTGAAAACTGGGACCACCTTATGTACGATTCTGAAATTTACGGGAATATAAGATGCTCTCTACTCACAATGATACATTATCTTCCAAAAATCCTTCAGCACCATGTTCTGGAAAACAAAGAAGACTACACTGCCCTACCATTAACATCAGGACACCTTTCCATGAATAGTGAAACAGGTCCTGTACATGCAACACGTCACAGAACCTGCTATAAATATGCACACTGGGTTTCGAACAGACAACTGCAAAAGTGGGCATGCAAGATGCCCACAGAATT